>NW_020884895.1:2612760-2928277 GCF_003945725.1 Corapipo altera | reverse complement strand
GTTAGAGTCAATGGTAAGTTGAAAAATATTCATGGAAAATACCAGAGAGACTTTTAAAATGCCTCAGCAGTTCAGCAGTATTCCTGAAGCCACAAAGGTTTGCCATATACATAAAATGCCTGTCAAATGCAATGGAAGAGTCTATAATAGCCAAAAAGGAAAAAATTGTTTCCCGTGGTGAATATTTATATTGTCTGGAAAAGACTTGCAAAGTGTGAGTGAACTTGTACTTCATTAATATTCCTATTTCTGTGAGAGAGGACAGGACAGGCTCAAGATGATCATCTATTAAATCAGTTATCAGTGGATGTTGTCCTCTGCGTGACTGAGATTAGTTTTGGCAGTTCACCATGAATCACAAATTTAGACCAGTCCCATTATTTCTAATTCAATAGCTGATGGAACACAGCATCAAAATAGTAACCATTTGATATTTAGCTGTTATTAAATTAAATGGCAGGATAGCAGTAGTGAAATATGGAAGATCACATCCTGACATTTTCTTTGACAGAAAACTATGCCCTGTTAAAAACTGATGTCCAAGTCTGTGTGGATTTGCATGTGTGCATGGGTAGATAAGGCAAAGCAGAAACTGCTGTGATCTGGGCATGTTGGAGCTGTCATTGCTTCTTAAAAATGAAGCTGAAAACATCAGTAGCATTACAAGCACTAACATCATTGCTGTGTGATGCTGTAACTCCTGACAGCCACATGGTTCCCCAGACATCCTTCCAAAAGGGAAGATCATAAATTGGCCTGGACAGAAGTGTGCCCAGAATGGCCCATACACAGCCAGAGCAGGATGAGTTCCCTGAACCCATGGGAATGGCACAACCCAAAACAAGGAGCATAAATCCCACTGGTCCGGGTGTCTGAGAGGAGACACGTGGGACACTTCAGAGGGAAACTGGACATCATACACAGGCAGTTTATTCACACGTGGGTGTGCTAATGCCTGCTGTGACAGGAACTGCTCGTTGGTGATTTTTAGTCCATTGTGCACAGATGTCCAGGAGATGATTGCCCGGCATACGAGACATGACAGCAGGACGTCAGCGGGCAGCTCCCAGTAACAAGATGGGAGAGCTGTGCTTTTCAGGGACTTTGCATTTCTGTTCTTGACTGACCTATTTTAAAAGTTAGTCACTTTAGCTCATCTTCTAATGAAGCCTGGTCTTTTTGAGCTTTTAAAAGCCTTTTAAAGCACAGCTGACGTTGCCACAGAAGGCCAATGAAGCTGAGAGCAGCTCTGAGAGAAGCCCAGCTGCCACTCATGAGGTCTATGATAATGCTCTCGGCCTCGGCCGTGTGGTGTCTCCTCCAATCAGGCTGCTGATCTGTGTCACTCCAGGGCTGCCGATCTTTAAGTACTGTCTTGGAGACCACCCCTAATATCCTTGATTCCTCTCTCTTCTTTTCTTTATTGCTTCTGTGTTACTTCTCATGTCTTCCTCAGGCTCCATTTTCTGAAGTGGTACCATGCAACTGTTCGACCACAGAGTGGAAAATCTAGCTAAAAAGGAAAATACAGAAAATACAGAGAGGCAAAGTTGAAGATTTTGGGTTTGTGTAGCTCTTGGAGAGGCTCAGAGCCTATGAATTTCTGATGTTCATCTGACACCCTTTTCACTGAAAGTTTATACACAAAGCAAATGTAAGTAGTAAAGAAAAAAATTCTGTATTACAAGGAGTATAATGAGAAAAAAGGAAACTGATGGTTTCTTAAAACTGCAGTAAATCAGGAAGGCTCTCTGGCAGATGGGCAGTTTAATGCCTTTTTCAACTTTGGTTGTCAATGAAAATGGCAACAGTGATCCAAAGAGCAATACATTCAACACCACTGATGTTCATGGAAGATTTCTGTCTAGATTAGGAAGAATAGGTTAGAAAATAGCTAGATGAACGTGATGTTTTCAAATTGGTTGGGCTGATTCATCCCAGGGCACTTAGGGGAACACTATCAAGCTCAGAGCTACTGGCAGTTATCTATGAGAACCTGTGGAGGAGGGGAAAAGGTCAAACATTTCCTTGTCTTCAGATGGTAAGAGAAGCTGCGGTGTTATAAATCAGTCAGCCTAATTGCACTTCTCAGAATATCCTGGAAAATAATCAAATTGTAAGCATTGGGAGGAAACCAGAAAGAGTAAGTGCTCACCCAATAATGTCAAAGTTACTTAGTTTTGTTTGAGGACATAGTTAGAGGTCTGTTCTCAGGAGAGAGGCTGTTAATATAATTTACTGCTGTTTAATGTGGCTTTGACACTGTCTCGGGAACCCTATGGAAATGTGGGGTGTCTGAAGCTTTGTAAAACTTCATGGAAAACTCAGGAAATGCATAAGAATGTCAAACTGGAAAGATACACAGAATGGGATTTTGTCCTGCATCTATTCAATAGTTAATCAAGGACCTTCATAGTTAGTGAAAACACCAGACTTGGGTAAGGTCTAATTTCTTGATGCCATCAGATCCCAAACTGATGCCTGCAGCAAGGTGAGAAACAGGTATTCCTAAACTCATCATGGTTCACTGAAACTTACAAGCAGGACCGTTTTATTTTGATTTATTACCTTTGTGAAAGTGTGAAGGTTGTCATAACATGCATACTTCTTCTTAGCAGTTTTAATGTCAGATAGCTGGGGAGGGGAGGGTGACCCTGTTCCAGTGTCTCTTATTATTCCTTCCTTGCTTCCTTCATGGAGTCACGGTTTTCTCTGGGAAGTTTCTCTGGGTTTTTTTTCTTGATCACTATGGTTCCCACGCAGTACAAAAATACATTTTAGTTTTACAGTGACTCAAAATGCCTCTAAAAGCCATAGAATTCAAACTGAAGTTTACTGTCCTGAGCTAAATCATTTTCTTTAGATTTTCTGGAATAAAAGATACAGTGGGGAAACCAGAAAGTTCTCATTAAGAATTTCTGAGAGAGGTTATTTGAAACTATATTTGTCCATTGAGATAATTGACCTAAAAAAATCCCAACGAACTGGATTAATTTGAAGTAATATTTCAGATGCCTTTGGCATATCTTTTGCTTAGCGAAAAGATTATGAACTTGTCCTAATATCTGCAAAGAAGTCTCAGCTGGTGGTATTTTTAGCTAACACTCCAGAAACTATTTATTTGCTGTCCTGCAGTGTGAGATTCTAATGTTAAAGGAATAACAATAACAAAATTGCAGCTCTTTCTCTGAACAGTTTATGAGATACAGCAGATGAGACAAGAGGCGAGCTAATAATGTGAATATATTCTGGGGTCAGCTGGTGATATGATGATATTCTACAAGGACTGCATTTTAAGGAGAATTACAGAGAAAATGAGAAAAAAAATTGGAGTGTTTTCTATGATGTTCTTTTTGAAATAACTTTTTTGAACACTATTTAAATGTTTATTTCAGTAGTGCAGTCACGTGAGCATAAGTTCTGTCTTGTAAATTCAGCTTGGACTGACAACTGCAAGCTATAGATGACTAGTTTCTCTATCAGACAGCCAGCTTCCCTTAACCTACTTGTGGGTAGTTTTAGGCAAGGACAAATATCACAGCCACTACTCACTCCTAATATTGAGGGTATCAGTAGCTTCATCACTCACAAACATAAACGAGCATCCTAGTGAAATGCAACCATTATGGGATCTGCACGGAGAGGTACACGGGTTTTCAGACTTGCCACTCTCTGACACTCTTGTGTCATTGGCCTGAGTCCTGGCAGAACTGGGCACAGCTCTGCAAGAGATCACAGTTTAGAGATGTAGTCTTGATGCGTGTGTTGGGTCTGATGCTGCAGCTGAGGGAAGCTGTCTGTGCTTAAGCAGAACATCAAGAGCTGCTAGGAAGAGTGCTGGCTAATTCTGCATAGATCCGGCATGAATTCTACAGCACAAAATTATCCCGCGTTAATATTTCAGCAGCTCACCCTCCGAGGCACCAGGCAGAGGGCAGCAAAGGCCTTTAAAGGGCTGTGCTGTCACTCAGGGCTCTGAAACAAACCTCTGTCACCAGGGTACTCTGGAGTTCATCACACCTTCATTCGCCGACAGCATGAGACTGGTTGAAGATGAAATTCAAATGCTACAATACAATGTCCTCAGTAGATTTCTTGGACCTTTTGGTAAACACAGTGTCTGCACGGTTTCTTGATTATAAGGTACATGGATGTTATTCACTGTGACCATGTTCTTCTGCCCTCTGATCAAGATGAAAGGTTTCTAATTTTCTCTGTACTTACAGTCTCTCCCACATCAGGGAATGCAGTGCACTGAGGAAGCTCCCAAAGAAATGACTGGGTGTCTTGCATTAACTTCCATTTTATCTAGGTGAGATGGCGTTTGACAAGTACCAGATGTTGGAAAAACAAAGTAATTATACAATTTGAAATGTGGGAATCACATCCATGAGGCTTAGAAGGAGAACATTTATTCCATTTGTCTCTCTCCTTTCCTTTCTGTTAAGTACTGCCAAGATAAAAGAGAAAACTTTCCTATAATTAAAAAAACCTCAAAACAGCCAACTCCAAAACAACACCAAAATCCCCCCAAAAAACAAAACCCAAAACAAAACAGGAAATCTTGAATAGAATAATTCTGGTTATTTTTCATCAATCTTAGTTTGTTTTATCCAGATTTGCAGGTAAGTTCCTGCGGTAAGGGAGACATTTGGGATTAAAATTGCCTTTTATCTTTATGATGTGTTTGACTGGATGCTTAACACAGAGCTGACCACAGTGATTCTCCTTGAAGAGTGCTGACCTCCAATCAAAGAAAGCCCCGCACTTCATCAATCTGAGTAGTACAAAATGTCTCAACAGATCAGGCTGAAGCATTTAATGAAAAAAGACAGAGGACTTACCTTTCCATCCTCCCCTTTCCAGAAGTTCTGTGGAGCACTGTCTCCTTTAGTGGGTTACGTTACAGTGCAGGTGTTTGGGAGACGATTTTCATGTAAGTTTAGGACACAAGGAGTGTAATCTATTGTTATTGCTTAAACTTTTCTCACGTGTCTCTGTCTGCAGCAACCTGTGTCACTCCCCATTGACACCTGTTTGATTGCACATTATGTGCATGTAGTGGCCTTTTTAGGCTTTAGGAAATTCTTTATTTGTCTGTTCATGGTCATGTTAGTTTCTTTGTAGACTTGCATTATGAGGCATGCTAAAATGTCCTTGTTGTTTGATCTCAGGCTGTGTTAGTTACAGGACCCCCACAGGCAGGATGGACATCGCTAATGGTAGAGGTTGCTCTCAGTTTCTCTCCATCATTATCACCCAGTGGGCATATTCAGACTTGTCCCATCACCAAAATTTGCACAGAAACAAATCCTGCATGACTAATGTATCCGTATAATTTCCTGTGGCAGCTCCATAGTATTGTCTGAATGCTGTGCAAAAGAGAACAACTTCACAGCTCCAGGAACCCTGATTTTCCTAACAGGGAAACAGTCCTCGTGGCCTCTATGCCAGCTTTGACAAATAGCCTTGTGTACTTCAGCCCGGAGTCTTTCAGCAGGTTTAGCATATGTTAGCATTTTGTGTATCAAAATATTAAAATAAGATAAAATTAAATATTTGTATTCAAAGCACAACTGCATTGGCTGCACGCTGTGAGTACATCATGCTTCTCCAGACCTGAGTTTTGCTGTCTGAAGACAGACATCCATTCAGTGAAGAGATAATTGGAAATGGGCTGCACCCACAGGGTGGGGACTCTGACTTGCCCAGCAGTGCACAGGCATTCAGGGTGAGAAGCCAGCTCTCAGAAGTGGTTTTCCGCTGGCCTAGTCAGAAGGTTT
Organism: Corapipo altera; assembly: GCF_003945725.1. NCBI lineage: Eukaryota > Metazoa > Chordata > Aves > Passeriformes > Pipridae > Corapipo > Corapipo altera. The sequence continues at coordinate 2,922,494 of NW_020884895.1, read as the reverse complement.
TCCTCCTATTTTCTATCTTTTCATGACAGCATCAGAATTCAGCATCAGAGAGGTGAAGGCTGAGACAACAGACCTGAATTTGTTCACAGAGCAGAGGCTGTCAGACACAGCCATGTTGATAATATGTCAGGTAATTAAAGACTTCGTGCACACTAAGGTCCGAAGTGAAATTTGCCATGGAAAAAACAAGCTGTGTTCTTGTATATTGCTGTCTACTTTTCACTTAACTTGAAATTCAAGCTGACATGGAATTATTTGTTTAGTTTGAAATTAAAATATGCACATCCCTATATGTGGAACTAGTACTGTTTGCTTTAATACAGTTATAGTGGACATACAGTAAGGGGAATATAAGACTTTGCTACAGTGCTGAGCTCACAAGTATTCATTTCTTCCTCTTTCAGCCTTATGATCCACCATTTCTATGCTCTTGTTTAATCACCATTTGAAGTGATTAATTCCGAGTTTTTGAAAGCTTGAGTTAAAAAAACAAAACTTGTTTTTGAAAAAAGGACAAAAGGCTTTTCAATTCTTTTAAGACTTTAGAGCATTGTTTTGAACAGTTAGAAGTTCACTCTGTTTACGAAAAGCAGTTTCATTATTGTTTCCAACTGTAGATGAGATTTCCCTGAATCTAAGGCAATTTTTTCAACATCCAGTGTTTGCACTATCCATCTGTGATTCTAGTTCTCCTTTTGTCATGCAGTTCTCTCTTTTGCATCCACAAACTGAACACCACAAGGATTTCTGGGAGTAAAACACGAATTTATTAAAAGCAGTTGCAAATGCATCATCCAATTGTGACCACATTGCTAAGAAGATTTTGTCATAAAGCAAACAAGGCATATTTGAGGAACAATGTCTGCTGTACTGGAGAAACTTGCTTGTGACAGAATTAATGACATTCTCTGCAGCCTGGAACACAGTATTAAAATGAGTGAAACGATGAGCAGTAAAAGAAGGGTACATGTGATATATGTATTTAATAGGGTAAAATCTAGGAAGGACTTGCAGGAAGGAAAAAAATTGGCCTTCACATTGCTGCAGACATTTACTCTTGTTTTTTAAAATACAGACAAGTAGAGAAAACCAGCTGTGAAATGTGGACAAACACCATTCTCTGGCCTTGCTTTGTGTCTACTAATTTTACAGTTTCTGGAGTCATAGTATGCATGTATGCAAATAAAAACTCTCATGCTGTTTTGTCTCCTGGTTTCTGAAGGAACAAAGTGGTCAGTGTGATCTTATGCAAGTGGACAGGAAATACCAAATGCAATAGCATAAGAAATTATCCTACTGTTTTTCTAAATATTTAATAAGAGAGGGGGACACATATTCCTTATACATGTGAGGCTCGTAGGTCAGTGAAGAGATCTCATTCTCCCTATTTATTCCTGGATTTTTTTTTCTAACTTGTGTATTCTAGGAGCTGATCCAGCTCAAACTAGTTGTAAATCTGCAGGATATCTTCCCTTTGGAGACGTCCTGGTGAGTGAAGTTTGAGACAAGAGAAGATGCCTGGCTACCCATCCCAAACATGCTGCCACGTGAGCTGTGCCTGTTTCTAGAAAGTCACAGCATATGAAAAGGGTGAGATCACTTTAACATTGAAACTGCCCGGAAAAACTCGACTGTGCTTCAATGTGCTTGTCCCTGTTGTTTCCACCACTGCCGTGTAAACGCTAACAGTCTCTTGGGGCAGTGGAGAGCTACTTAGTGTATGTGACCGTTCTGACAGGAAAGAGTGGTGTGGAAAGCAAGAAAAATGACAGTGAGAGCAAATACCTGATGGGAAAGGATGAGATCTGAGGAGTGAATTTGAACACTTCGCAGAGGTTTTGAGGAGAGGTAACTATCTTTCAAGTACATATCCTGAGAATCTCTGCAAGCTGAGTGGATTTTCCAGTTGGAGGAATGATTTAGAAGACATTCTGAAGAAAAATCTTTCCTGAAGCAAATAAGACTGGAAGAAGTTATTTTTCCTGCTTCCATACTTTTCTCTAATTATAGACTTACAGATTTGTTTCAGTTGGAAAAGGCCTCTAAGAGATCCAGCTGTTACCCCAGCACTGCCAAGTCCACCACTAAACCGTGTGCCAAGTGCCACATCTACACATTTTTTAAATACCTCCAGAGATGGCGACTTCACCACTTCCACGGGCAACCTGTGCCAGGGCTTGGAAACCTTTTTAGTGAAGAAATTTTTCCTAATGTCCAATTTAAACCTGCCCTTGTACAACTTGAGGCTATTTGCTCTTGTCCTGTCACTTGTTACTCAGGAGAAGAGACCAACTCCCTCCTGGCTACAGCTTCCTTTCAGGCAGTTGGAGAGAGCAATGAGGTGCTCCCTGAGCCTCCTTTTCTCCAGGCTAAACACTCCTCCTCATCAGACTTGCGCTTCAGTGTCTGTCTTGACAATTGTACAATAGTTCTGCAGCATCTGAGGGTGCTTCTTTTCTCCTCCGTCCCCAGGCCCAGAATTGTGGCCTTGTGCTGTCCCACGCATGTTTGACATCCCCACTCTCTTCCATAAATCCTCACTCCAGCTGTCACATGTAACTGGGGGCTGCAGAGAAGATGACAGAGATGATATGTAAAAGTGATGGATGTTTAGGAGGACACAGATTGTTTTCTGTGGTAGAGGATGTCTTTCCTGCTTTATATGAGGTCTCTCTTAGTAGTATAAGTGCAAGCAATAAAATTTCTTGCAGCACAATGTCTATAGGAGGAATAACAGTTTTGACTTCAAGTGGTATTTCTCAATCCATTTTAACTCAACACCAATGGAATACTTCTGAAGAAAAAGAACTTTTCTGGACATTGCACAAGTAGTAATATCATAATTGGAACAATACAAAAATTAGGTCACTTTTTTCATATTTTTTCTTGCTTAATTCCAGGGATGTGTCCATGTACTGTAGTCGTTTCATGTGCAATCGATTGAGCAACTTGTGTCTAAAGGACTGCATTGTCATTGCCGTACCAACTGCTGATCTCTAGATACAAATTAATATGCAATCACTGCCACCCACCTTGCCCTTTGATCCACAAGCAACTGTCAAATACTGAAAGCTGCTGAGTGTGCTTGCCATCTTTCTTGAAAGTCACACTAGCAGAGTTGCCATAGGTGCTGGGAGTTATTTCCTGGAGGCAGACGCTGGATGGTAAAGCCATAGCAGCATTGTCCGAGTGCTTTCTTCCATAGGAGATTTGGATAAAATGTGGAGGGGCATTGGTTAGTCGTGTCCCTCCCTCAGGGAACTGGTAGAAAAGCAACAAAGAACCATCACAGAGGCAGATGCTGAGAGAGGGCAGATTAACAGGGCCTGTTGGGGCAAAGTCCTGGCTGTAAGATCAATTGTGAAGGGAATTTCTTGCCACCCACGGTGTGTAACTCTAAATTCCCCTGTTCCCTTTGTATTAGCACTATTGCAGTGCAAGTCCTCATCATTCAGCTCTCCTTGGAAGCAAGAAGAAAAAACTTCTCTGGACAGGGAAGAAAGGCATGAGTCAGACTTCTGGCCCCTGCACTTTATGCATGGCTAACTGTCACTTTGCCACTTGTAACAAAATAGATGTCTTCTGTTAGAAGCTTAATGCAATTAATGAAATACTTAAAAGGGCTGCTGTCCCTGCCACAATGCTGGAGATTTAGGAGTGTGTGATGGAGGGTTACTAAGATTCTGTGCTACTGCTAAATTTCCCCTCCCCCCCCCCTTAAGATACGGAAAATCAAATACAGAAATGTTCCCTAAATCTTTATCTGAAGTATTTTTGGAGGCTTATTTAGGTTGCTAAGTCAACCTCTGAAACCTTAAATGTTATTGAAAACAGGTCTTCTTGAGAAAAAGCTTGTGAGAAATGATGATGTAATTGAAGACTGAACTTCCAGACACCATTTCAGTTTTGGTCAGAGAATATGTTACCTTCTCTGGATTACAAGCCATCCTGACCCTTTGTTATGCCTGTATGGCTGCTTCTATCTTGGTCTTTCCTTGGTTTCTGCCTCCTGTTGCTTGACGCTTTACCACACCTTAATTAAAGACTTTGAAGGGTTGAAAATACCTGGCTGCAAAGGATTACAATGGGAAGTGTGAGGTGGAGGGAGGTAATGGAGCTGGTACAGCTCCATTTATACCGATCTGGGATAATATATTGCTACATGTTGAGTGCAGTAATTAGAATACATTATTGAGTTGCGCTGATTCTGCCTTTCATGTTTGGCATTTAAATTCCTACCATGTAAATTTAGGGGTATTAATACTTGTCTGATTAGAAAGTCTACTCCGTTACACATTTTAATTATAAAAAATCCCATAGTGCTGTGTAATTTCTTGCCTTCTTATGTAGGAATAGATATCTTTGCCTTGACAGACCTAAGATGTATTTAATAACGATAAAGCACCCTGAGAGATACTTGCTGAAGTTGGAACTAAAGAAGGGAAAATATTGCTTATTTTTAGTACTGCATAAAGTATGTTAGAGTTCTAGGTCAGTGCTTGTATCTTGATGTTTTTAAACACTGGTTTCACAGAATACATATTGTAAGCTCCCGGTTATGATAATTTTGATCCTATGAGTTGTTTGAAGACAAAAAAAGGGTGGGGGTCATATTGGTCTTTCAGTCTTTATCTATTACCTTGTTTGTTCACTGTTGTACATTACTGCAACCTTCTCAGCCTTTCTTTGTTCCCAAGGCTTCTCCTATTTTAAAAGCTGCTTCTCATTTTGCAACCACTGGTACATACACCAGCATCCCTTTAAAACTGTGCTTATTCTCCATGTGCTTATTCCCTCTGAGCTTTCTCTTGTGTATGACTTTTCTGGAATTGTGAGTTTCTCAATGCTTTGTTGTTTGAGTCTTAGGGCAATGTTCCTGTCTATGTTTTTCTGGGCACATAATGGCCAAGCTTACAATCTGCAGCCAACCCAGTGAAGAACATGGCAAGAGTGAAAAACTCATCTGCAATGCTCCCTGCTGGGTAAGCTGGATCTAGCTATCCTAAGAAAACCAAGATCTATCTCAAATATCTTCTCACTTTTTGTGCAGAAAAGATGTAACTACGTTGAGTCAGTCCCTGGAGCTGGTGCTATCAGTTGAGAATGACTGTCTCCTCACTATGTTCTATTCTAAACACAAAATCAGATTGACCAGGTAATTTCAGACTGCTCGTACTCGAGTGGAAGGGTAACACCATCTTCAGAGCCATGCTTTGTATTTGGGGCTATTTCGAGGTCAACATCTTTAACCTGGAAGATGCCCATGGCATGGTTCTGTCTCAGAGTTTATCTGTCCCTGGTGTGCCTGGACATGCTTATGATCTCTTGGTCAGGCACACCAAGGTACACATCCTCCAAATCCTCTTTTACTCCTTCACTCAACAAGATTGACTACGGCCCTCATGAAGCCTTGGCCAGTGTGTAGATGAGGCAGGTTTGGTGCCAAGACTTCTGCACTTCTTGGTGCAGAGCTCCAGGAGATTGTATCTAACTCTCGGTCTTCCGACTTTCCTTGGGACAAACTACTTCATTGTATGTGGCTTTACAACTCACTGCACTGCAGCTGATGCAGTGGTTGCCACCTCTGTAAACGATCTGCCTTCCTGAGTTTCACTGTTCTCTCAGTCATGAAATTTGCAAGCTTTGTAAACAATATTTTTAGATTTTCTTAAATTAAGGGTTTAAAGTAATCAAAAAAACATTATCAGTAATGTAATTTCAATGCTATTGCTTTATCAACCAGGTTTGTAATTTTTTCAAATTAAAAAAAAAACAACCAGGTAACTTTCATTTGTTTTATTATAGAGATTGTTTTCTCTATTCTGATGTCTTAAGAGTGTCTAATGAATACCTTTCAGCACATAATGCTTTCTTTGGGCATTCTTGGGATGAAAAAACATGAACAATCAGCTAGTGGTGTTGCTTTAATTTTGTCTCTACCATTTCCTTTATCCCATGTACTGCAACACCCTAGAGCTTTTTAACATGTGAGTTTTGCTAATTAATGTAAGCTTTGAAGCATTTTTTTTGTATCTAAATATCTATTTTTCCTTGTTCTATTGGCTTTTCCCTATTCCTATGTCAATAAAAATAATTTTTACCTGTGGTCAGTACAAGCTTTCATGTTTTCTCAGACATTCACTCTTTAATTGCAACTCTCCTGGATTTTAACTTCAGTGTATTTTTTGTGACAAACTGTTATGACATGCATTCTTGGGTGCTTAATTTCTGTCAGACTTTGTGGGAGTGTCTTATTGAGCTTGTTTATTTAGCTTAACTTGAAAGTGCTCTGCCAGCACTGCCTTGTCATTGTGCTTTTCGCTGGCAGTCATTAGTAATGCTGTGAAGAAACTACCGATAAGAGATTGAGATGATAGACTGCTCCAGCTCATAACATCAGCATTGCATTTTACAGTTTTTTGCCATATTTTTACTGGAGCTTCTCTTAGATGTTTTTGAAAAGATGGTATTTATGGACTTTGAACTTTTTTACCCCACAGCCTGTACATCCTCACTTACTCACTAGCAGCAATAGCACAGTGCCGCTGGCCTACGAAGAGGAATTCTAATGTCAGAATATTGATTTCAGCCTCTTCTGTGAAAACAGAAACCTGTTTTTTTCTGTTAGGCTTTAGAATATATCCTCTAACATATTTTTACTTGTCTTTTCCTGATGATTTTCTTAACCCTTTGAGGGATTTTGTGTGCATGATGGATTTTGTTGTTATGCAGAAATTATGGAGATGATCTCAGGTCCTTTACATTTTCCTGCATCTTGAAAAATTCATCCAACTATTCCTCACATAGAGGTATCACGTGGTTCCCAGTAACTCACGCAGAGAACATCAAGTTACTCTTCTTTAGGCAAACTCTCTGCAAGAAAATTCTTGCAGCAAATAGGATCAGGGATGCCAGTCTCAGTTATGTTGCTTTTTCCATTTTTATTTTGGATATTAAGGTCTCTTACATTTTTTCTTCTCACTCCTTGTGCCACGTCAAGTCCAGCCTTAATGCTCCCAGTTTCTAGTCTTATTCCAGCTTGCAAATTTTGCAAGTTTCTGAAGGTAATTGTGGGTGAGGAGTTAGAAAGCGTAGCAATATATTGTGCAATTTCCATTTCTAAATATTATTTATTTGAAGCCTCACTCAAGGCAATTGGCTGCTACTGTGTGTGCAATGTATGAACAGTTCCTGTGCTTTGGAGATACTAATTCCTGACATTCCCTCCTGCCAAATGTATTACAGTTTATACTTCATATTTAAGTATCAATGTCCCAGAGCTGAAATTAAGCATTTGCTTGCTCAAGGATTTCAGGACTATGCTTGTTTGATTGTCGTATTACCTGCACAGCTTTACTTTTGCAAGCATTGCACTAATCTTGCTGAGACTTACTTCACAGTGTGCTTTTATGTTCACTAAAAATCTTATTGAAACTTTGGCTTCCTGATAATTTTCATTAAAACTTGCTGGGTTTGCCTCTGAGTCCATTTCTTTGGACTTCTCTTTACTTGGGTTACTATCTTTTAGGAAAACTGAATTTTCTGCCAAAAATACAAACCTAGCAAATATTGCTCATAGTCTGTCCAGAAGAGGAGGCATCAGACAGGAAGAGGTCCAGGCCAACACAAGATCCCTCAGCCTGGTTTTGTTTTCAGTATAGCTTATCCAGTGACATCAGGTGACACTGGTGTAAGTAACTATTCGTGCATCTGGATTTCAGACAGTTGGAGCATCCTGAAGACACTGCAAAAGGAAAGGTAACAGTAACATCTGGCAGGATAAATTCCTGGCTGGCTCATTTGGCTTCATTCTGCTTCTGACACTAATGCTTTGATTCCAGTTAAGCCCGATCCATCCGAAAGAGGTGAATTCATTTACTGATGTCAAAATATTATACTAACATGAAACATCTAAAATTAAACAGTATAATACGGACCAAACAGAGAAGAGATGAACATGATTGTATTTAGTCTGTTAATGAAATTTATGTAATTCAGCATTTCTTCTGACTTCAGTTGTCCGCACAAAACTAATGTTCTTCCTTTCTTTCCAAATTTTAAACTTGATATTTTGGTTTGAAGAAACAATTTTTTCTGATTTTATGTTTTGCTGATTTCAGCCTCATAATGGGCAATGGTACCTGACTTGCACTGGTTTCAGCAAAGCCATGGAGCCCACCTCAGCCTGCATCCCACCATGCTGCCCACAACAGGCACAGATAAGGTCATGAAAGACTACTTGCCCATGCTGTCCTCACTGTATCATGCAGGCAAGTATGCACCCACAATAGCTTCAAAGTTTGGCCAAATGAAGGAGATGAATTGCTATCAGTGAGTCACATGACATTCTTCATGTTCCCAGGTTTGCAAAATAGAACATTTCTGTCTGCGTTGGAGGGCACAGCAATGTCTTGTTCAGACTTGTACTTCAATTTTAGCGACGACACTTTCTCTTTGCAATGCAAGATCAAATCCTCTGGTAATTGGCACACAGTGCTTTCCCCCTGTCTGTGCTTCAAACTCAGTGTGAATCCCTTCATTATCAGAGGATAGATTTTTTTTTTATGTGTCCTGTAAACCTATTGATAACTGGTAATAATATCCTGGATTCTGAAATTGATACAAAAGGTAGAAAACTAACTAGGGAACGTGAAGCTTTCAATTTGGTTACATATTACCAAAAATAAAAAAAGAAAAAGGAATTTTATTTTTAATTAATCTTTAAATATAAAAAAATTAAACATTTTGATTTTTTAAATTATTTAATTGTAATACAAGTTTTTAAGTACTATCTCCTTATCATGACTGCTCACTTGATGAAACATTTTTTCCATTTACTGGAAAAAAAAGTTTGATTGAACAATCAAGGTCAATTTTTCAGAAATCACACGTAGCAATTTTGTCTTCTAACTGCATCCTCAGTCTTCAAGTACTCTTGTCTTTGCCTGTGTGGACTGTGTGTGCTGGTAGGCAAATCTGAATTTACAACCACATTTAAATAACGTTTGTGACTAAAGCACCTGGAAAATCTAACCTATTGTAAGTATATACTATGTATCCAATCTAACCTATTTTAAGTATGTACTATGAACTATTGTAACTGTATTCTACGTAACTATATAATCTAATCAATGTGTAACACTCATAACCTGAATTCAGTGATTCTGAGATGAACCACTATATATATTTTTAAAGTTCCTGAAGCAGATGAAACTGAGTTTCACTTGTCTCATATCCAGTGGTCAATGAGGGCTTTCACCTGGTGTCACTCCAACCCCGATCTCCCAATAGGTTCCAGAAGTTCCCTAGTACAAGCTTCAGGACAAATACTTTGGGTACAAGTGATTCACATTTCCATTCTAAGGCTTGCTATAAGCAGATAGGTGTGCTTTTGGTTAGGGATCAGTTTGATATATCTCAGTGTGGCAAATATATACGGTGCAGGAAAAAGGCAGGCAGTGACGAAGAGGGAGGGACAGAGGGAGGGAAGGGAATTGAGACTTTATAGAACTCAGTCTGCAGAACTGGTGGAACAACAAGGAAGATCACCTTTTCCAAGATCCAGTGCCTTCTTTTTGATAGACAAGCTGATAAATCAGCTCAGAAATGCCGACAATAACTCAAGCTTTTGTAGTCCTGATAATTTTTTTGTTAATTGTTCAGTTTTTCAAACTGCGAAAGGCTTGCAAGCAATTCCCTCCTGGACCAACTCCTCTCCCGCTGCTTGGAAACTTAGTACACCTGAACTTTCAGTTTCACCGGGATCTTCTGATGGAGGTATTTCTTTTAAGATGCTATTAATTGGTCATTTTTAGTCACAGATTTAAAAAGCCTGATATGTTCTTAATCAAACTGAAGCTTTTAAGTCTTAGAAAGTTACAGACAAGGTATGGACATAGAAAGATCAACTTGATTCCTATATTTGGGTCACCTTCTTATGTAGAATATGTCATCTTCATGAGAATCCTAATGTTCTTAAGAATCAAGTAAACTTGGGGACAGGGTTTCTGGCTTGTTATTAAAATTGGAAAATACCAATTCTCTAAAATATGTTTCTGCACTGCTGATAAGTCCCCATGTGATATTTTTAAAAATTCTGACTGGTATTGCCTAATTTGATCACAAAGGGGCAATATGTTGAATGTGTATGTATGCTTACAGTACAGGAAGGGCATTCACTCCCCATCTTCCTACACCTCCTGAAAGCTATCTGTTTGCCACTTGTTTCTAGTGACAGCTGCAGTAATTCTTCTAATGGTTTACAGAAGACCTCTAATTCTGGTGTATACCTAGGACAGCACACACGGATCATTGAGAGCAGAGCAGACTTAGACAGGCAGTGATGCTCTAAGAGGGAGAGAAAAGCTGGAATCTAAAGAATTATCAGGAGAAGCAAGTGACTGGTGTGATCAGCTGGATGTAATTCTAGTGGCACCTTAGATACTGTGAACCATCTCTTTTGTATCATTGTGGGTGTGCTGGAGCAGAATCCCATACTTGTACAATGGTTTTTCCATGAATGATTGGATTTCCTCTGTCATACACCCGTCTCTGCTTGGATACCTCTGCTGTGTCCAATGGTGAGTGCTCTCCTCAGTGCTGTGACGAAGCCCTGGAGTCGGCTGCAGCCTGCTGGCACTTCATAGCTGTTGACTAGTTTCTGGCTCCATGTCCTCTCCTGGAGCACACAGACAGTGCAGGTTTAATCAGCTGGTTTCCTTTTGCAAAGGAAGGGATCACTGGAGGCACAGAGCCCCAGAGCCATGCAGAGTGTGGCCGTTCAGATCAACAAGGTTCAAATGTTGGGGTTGGATGTGATGCAACATAAAGCACAAAGTTTTCTTTCTCTTGCTGCAGTGTTGCTGCAGGCTATGCTTTAAAAAGAAAATAGCTTTCCCCAGAGTAAATAAAATTGGCTGCCGAAAGCATTGTTCTCAGCAAAACGACAGTCTCTTTCTGCTTCTATCTACAATTATATGCACGGGGTGACATTTTCAGCACAAAATTGTCCATTGGTGAATACCTGGTGCAGTGTCTGTTTGAGATGTATATATGGGACTTCATCTGTTCTTTCCTGGCACCTTTTCCACTTACAGCTGGCAAAAACTCATGGTAACATATATACTTTGTGGTTTGGGTGGACACCAGTGATCATACTGAATGGATTTCAAGCAGTGAAGGATGGCATGACCACGCACCCTGATGATGTTTCTGGGCGGATGGTGTCACCTTTCTTCAGGGCAATGGCCAAAGGAAAAGGTGAGATTTTCCTGCCACGAACAGTGCACAGGAATGTTGACTTGGCAAATTATTCTGCCCTCCTGTTCAGAATGATCTTCCATCAGATACAGTCCAAGTCCTCCATTACCTCTTGAGAATAACTTACTATTTGGTGTGATGCTTTTTGTACTGAGTTTTCCCAAGCCTGGGAAACACTCCAGGTTGTTTCTAGGCAACCTTTTCGCAGTATTCAAGACGTATGTATGTGATCCAGCTCAGAACTCAGCAATCTTGCCCTCATCACAGACTAATCCATTGTTCTGCATACGATTTTGCTGTACATCATGTGAATGCAACACTTGTTTGGTAACTGTATACATTATAGTTGCCAAATACTTTCCATCATGAGCAAGAGACCTATAAAACCCTCTTTCAGAATTCACATTGCTGTATTTGCAGACACTCCTAAACATTTTTTGAATATCCTTTGACTATGAGAGTGCCTCTGACACAGGAAAACTCAGTTCTTCTTGGTATATTCCATCAGTTTGCAGTTTTTCCCTTCCCTTCCCTGCATTTGCTATACTAAAGCAGACACAGGTTGTTTAAAGGTAGGTAAAGCCTCACCTTCACTGCTCTTCAGGTGACCACAAGTGCAATTTAACAATTAGTGGAGTGTTCTCTCTTCCACAGGAGAAACAGAGCCCAAATGTCACTTTTCCTTCACCTTCATCACCTCAGCCTACAACCATCACATTAATTGATCTACACCTTCATAAACGTACCCTGCCCTGTACTCCACTCTGTGGAAATTCATCCAGTTACTCCTGTCCTGAGCACGATCACTTGACTATGGCTAAGGCAGATTTCCTAAAAAGGCATCTTAAGGTATTCTTTTTTTTTTTCAAGACATCAAGAAATGGAGCAGTTGGAAAATCCTTAGACTGCTCTTTTCAGTTGTGAACTACAATCAATATTAAGATGATGTGGCCTAGTTATAGTTTGGGTATGCTTGGCTACGATTTCTGGTTACCAATAATTTCACCTAAAGATATTTGTATCACAGTATATTCCCTGCTTTATTCCAAGCATTTTATAATATATATTTAAATGAACCATTCATGTCTGTGGCAAATATTAATATGCCAAGGAATACCCTCAGGTATTATATTGGCAACTGGTCGCTCCTGGAAGCAGCAGAGACGCTTTGGAATAATGACTCTACGCAGTTTGGGAATGGGAAAAAAAGGCCTGGAGCATCGAGTACAGGAGGAGGCCTCTCACCTGGTGGAGTTTTTTATGAACCTGAAAGGTAACTGTCTGCTAAGAAACCAAGCACTTTTCAGTCTGAATCTTCAGTATGCAAACTTACCTACCCCTTCTACGGTCCAGGTTAGATCCACAGTGGTGTATCCAAACTTACTAAAGCCTAAGAGCAGATAGAGCATAGAATCAGAAACGGGAATTTCTTTCTAAAATAGCTATTCATAAACCTAGTGAAGTTGTGAACTTCTGAGATTCCACCTCCATGGGCTGACTGTTTGTCTATAACATGATTGTACAACGACAGGATGCCACTGAATTGCACAGCCAAGACATCCTCAGGCTGCCTGCAACAGGTAACTGAAGAGTATTGCAGAGCTTGGTAATTTCAATGACATTGGGTGCCATTGATATTTTAGTCTGTCTGGCTTAGTAACTACTGGCAAGAGAATCAAAGAAAGTAGGAGATGGGAGGGAACTTCAGTGGATTATCAGGTTAATCCTAGAGTCCAAGCCAGGATCATTTCTACCCAAATTACTTTCTATGGATATCTGTCTCATAACTTTAAAAAAATTATCAGACAGAGATATGATAATCTACTGCTCACAGTTGAGGCTGTAATAGTTTCATTATGTATCCTTTGCAGGTTCCTGTCCAACTATTCTTCTTCTTAAACCTTCCCAAGTTCATTCAGTCTTTCCTCCTAAGTAATTATTTGACATTTTTGAACGTCTGTCACTGAATTTCTGCAGTTATCTCTAGTGACATTTCTTCCTTCTCACTTGGTGACTTGTCTTCCTCCAGACAACTGAGGACAGCAGATTTGATATGAGATCCTGGAACAGATTTTAGTTGTACAACATTATTTCACAGAAAGGTGTTTGAGATTGATTTAGAGGAAACAGTTTAACAGTGTCCTTTGCTCTAAGGCTATGTTTTATTTTCATTACTTCATATTAGTGCCAAATTTCTGTCCCCATTCATGCTCCAGCTGTATAAAGAGAACATTTTATGTAATCTCTAAAACCACTTTGTCCTATCTGTATAAGGAACACTTGAAGAAAACACTGAGAGTGAATATCTGTTACTGTGTTTGCAGGAAGACCTGTGGATCCTTCTTTCCCTCTTTTCCATTCTATTTCAAATGTGATTTGTGCTCTAGTTTTTGGATATCACTTCTCTGATGAGGACAAAACCTTCCATGAAATGATCCACGCCACAGAGAATTTATTCAAATTTGCAGGCAGCTTTCTTCATCAGGTGAGTAAATGATATGCTGTTTTTTTCTGAAATAGGTAGAAAATGAAAGAGCAGATACAAAAATGGCTCTTCACTAAATACAGAGCTACAGGCAAATGCAAGTTGGGAGAGAAGTGGTGTCCTGGGGACCTTATTGCTGCCTCCTTGGCATGATGACATTTTTAAGAACTCTCTTGTTTCTTTGCAAGTTTAGGGGTTGACTCTCTGTTGACTCCTGGTTTTTAAGTCCTTCAGCATTTCTAAGACTATTAACAGAAACCTTTAAATCTAATTTGAGACTGGAGTTTGTAATAAATATGAACTCTGCAGTGCTGCTCCTCCCACCTCTATTTACTTCTCTCCTCCAAAAATTGATATCATTGAATTCACTGTTCTGCTTTTTACTACTCTGCAAATTGTATGCTAAAAATTTTCTTTGCTTTTTCCTCCCTCACAAATAATAAAATATTCATTATGAATTTTCCCCTTACTTCATAATAGCTCTGAATTCACACATTGTAAAAACAATACATACATTCTCTGACAGTCTCACAGTTCAAGTTCTGTCAAAGATTTTTTGGTAGGTACTTCCCACAACATACCATATAGGACAACTTTGCACTTGAAGGGTCTTGAAGCACACTTGAAGTTTTCCCCATGAATTAGACTTTGTGGTTTAGACCCTTAAAGATGGTCAAGCTGCATGTAATGGGGAATGTGGATGGCCAGGCAAATTCCATTGACATTTGAATTTTACAGAATAAGGCAAACTAAAATGCTGTTGTGGTAGTAAAGCTTTTCTGCAAATCTTAGGGGCATGAGCAGAGTGTTGTCAGAACTGGCTTGACCCCTGGGATTGTGTCAAATCACTAGTAAAGTTTTACTACATGATGGCAAAAACCTGCTCAAAGCAATACAAATTTGTTTATTCCGCTATCAACATTTTTGGACAGGACAATTCAGCCTTTTGGTGTTTCTAAAAGTAGCTTTGTTAGTGACAGACAATTCACACTACCTCTTGCGTGTCACTCCTGCAGATGTACGAAATCCTCCCTTGGCTGATGTGCCGTCTCCCTGGGCCTCATAAGAAGGCATTGGCTTGCTATGATGTCCTGAGTTCTTTTGCAAGAAAGGAGGTCAGAAGACATGTGGAGAGAGGGATACCAGCTGAGCCACAGGATTTCATTGACTTTTACCTGGCTGAGATGGAGAAAGTAAGTGTTTGTTCTGTGTGATCACACATTTATGGAGTGTAAGACCCAGTATGTCAGGGGGTGAACTCGTGAGCTGTCATCTGCTTTCCATAAATATTCATGTGCATACTTCAATCCTGTAGTAAATATGAGACAGTTTATTCCTGTAGGTTACATAAGTTTGGTAGAAACCACCTCATCTTCTACAGCAAAGCACCTCATGTGTACAATGGATTTAAATATGCATATACAGGTAATTGCCCTGAAACAGAGGACAACGTTTCCTTGGGATTCAGTGTGTGCCCTAACACTGGCTGTCCTTGCACCACGTAACTGTATGGTTCCTCCCTTGGCAGGGAATCATTATCCCTGTGTTACCTCTAATTTCCCCACAGTTTGAGGCATGGTTGGCTTGGCACCTATATTCTAATTGGATATCCTAGGAAACAATTTCGCAAACAGGGCCGTAATAAGCATTAATCTTCTTCCCTGCCCAGGCTATTGTTTTCCATAGTAGGAAGTGGCTCATGAGCCAGAGAGGCTCTGCTAAGAGTACCAGAGTTTCTGCTTCAAACTTTGTCATTTTGGGGTACTTTTGGGAAGTAAAAGAAGCATCTCTTTCCTAGGGTAGATGAAGTTTATGTAGCTTCTACATCTGGTCATAAGCTTTCAGCTAATCAGGCTGTCATGTCCTCACAGTGTTGGCTCAGAGGCTCTGAAAGGAGCTGATGCATCATCTTACATTTTATATCTGAATTGA
This sequence comes from Corapipo altera, assembly GCF_003945725.1. NCBI lineage: Eukaryota > Metazoa > Chordata > Aves > Passeriformes > Pipridae > Corapipo > Corapipo altera. Next base: position 2,906,818 of record NW_020884895.1, on the reverse strand, counting down.
CTATGACAAGATTTGCTAAAATAAGCGTTTTAGAGGCAAAGATGCAACTTCCTCTGGTGTCAGGGGTGCGATTTATTGCAGTATTTATTGCATTATTTTAAAATGTTTTGCCTAATTTTTTTTCTCTAAAATATTTTTATTTTACTCCTTTATTATTCAGTAGAAAATACCTCTCCCTCCCAGTTCACATTTATCCTGAACTCAGAAAAGAAATTACTTTCAAGGTGTTCTCTTGAGATTCTTTTATTCAGATGGAATTTCCTTTGGTATCTTCTAGCACCATTTGATAGCATATTGGAGACCAAGGCCTGAAGAGTGGCATACTGTAGGGCATTTGTACAGAAGCACACTCTAATCTAACTGCAAAACTTGTACTGTGCTTTAAAGTTTTCATGATTAAGTCATCAGACATAGAATTGCCTTTTTTAAATGAAAGAATATTCCACCTCATGAAAGACAGCAAGGCAGACTTACCATGTCTATTTGGGAAACTACTAAACTACTCATCAAAAACTGTAATTTTGACTATTCTTCGTGCACATGCCAGCTGTGGAAATAAGGACTCTCACACAGAGGGCATACAAATTGACCTAACTTTTATGCTTTAACTTCAACTTTTTATCATCATCTGCAGTCAAAAGAGGGGGTCAAGCCCAAGTATGATGAAGACAATTTGGTCCATGTCATAAATGATCTTTTCCTTGGTGGATCAGAGACCTCAAGCACAACATTGTACTGGGGACTGCTCTATATGGTCGTGAATCCAGATATCCAAGGTGAGAGGGATTCTTGTTGTGAAATGCTGTGGGTACTACAAATGTTAATGATGGCTGGATAGGATGAGCTGCAGCATGGCTCTCACTCTCTGAAAACACAAAGAACGGCAGCAGAGAAAAAAATCAGAGATCCGTTCTGTGACCTGACCAAGTCAAGTGGCTGAAGGCACTTGCAGTGAGACCAAAGTTAGCTCTTGGTAGTGACAAGTCAGTGAGGTGCTCTGTGTGGAGAGTTTGCAGGTGACTGATGGCAGCAGGTACAGAGATCAAAACTCTGAATCCCGTCTGCACCTGACACCATTCAGGTATGAGGAATGCTAACATAGCTTTATGTTGTTTGCCATACAGTCTGATCTCATATTTATAGCAGCCTATGTTCACTGCCCCTCCTGTGAGGCAGTGAACCCAACTCTCCTTGCTGCGCACACCAGTGCTCTTCACAAACCACTGGACCCCTTACATCCCTCCAGTGTGTTCCTGGACCACACTGTTGGTGGGGTTTTCCTGTATATTTTTATTATCCTATATTAAACTCAGGCATTAAAACATATTAAATCACAGATTATAGACCTAATGTACTATGTTGAAGGAATATATTTTCCTGTTGCTCTAAGAGACCAGTTAAAATATTTTATACATTTTCTCATCTGAAGTTGTGAATATTTCTCTACAGAGAAAGTGCAGAAGGAGCTGGATGCTGTTCTGGGTCCTTCCCAGTTAATTTGCTATGAGGACCGGAGAAAACTGCCCTACACAAATGCTGTGGTCCATGAGATTCAGCGCTTCAGCAACATTGTCTTTGTGGGCATGCCCAGGGTGTGTGTGAGGAACACAACACTGTTGGGATTCCCTGTCAAAAAGGTAGAGACACATTTTCAGCTTCTGTTCTTTCTTCAGCAGAGAGGCATTTATTTATCTTTCATTTCAGTTTTGTCACCCATTTTCAGTCTATAAATTATTCTCCATTTAACTCAGGAATGTGGTGCCTGGGGAAGGGTTACTATTTGTGGCTACACAAATTAGTCCTTTACTTAATGTGTAGGTGCTCAGGCAGCTGATAAAGCCCCTACCAGGGAAGTCTTGAGCTTCTGCCCATCATCACAACTGCAGACACCAGCTCTGCTTGGCTGGGGATGGACTGGGAGGATAAACTGTTTTGCCAAAGCACTGGTCAAGAGACCTCTGCTCAACTTGGCACTTGTCCAAATGGCAACAAGCAACAGTTTTTTCTGTCAGGCAGAAACTGATGGGTGACAGGCCAGTAGTTGGAATGGAATCAACAGTTTCTTCTTTGCAGGGCACCATTGTTATACCAAATATAGGATCTGTTCTGTATGACCCTGAGCAATGGGAGACACCTCGACAGTTCAACCCTGGCCATTTTCTGGATAAAGAAGGAAACTTTATCCCTCGGGAAGCTTTCTTACCTTTCTCAGCAGGTAAACGCATTGGTAGTTTGAACTGATCCAATAGATAAAATGAAGAATATAGAAGTTGAGATTATGGTATTTCTTCAGATAACATCTTCTATCTCTGCTGTTTACTGCTTTTAAAGAACAGTACTGGCTTGTTTCTGCCAAGCAAGAGGCTTCTGTGCCATCAGACCCCAGACTGTCCTTAGTACTCTGTGGTGGGAACCCCACTCAAACTGGGCTGGTTGCATGCTGCAGTTATACACAGGTTTTGTCTGTAGTATTCTTTATACGTAGTTACATTCCTGAGAAGCAATGTGCCTTGTTTGTACTGGAGTTACTTGCAATCCCTTTTAAAGGATCAAGATGAAAGAAAAACAGAATGCATCCTGATAAACAAAAGATTAAGTTCTTGCTTACAGAACTGAAAATCCAGTTGCCAAAGAAGGAAATAAGATAGCAATGCACACACAGTTAGCAATCACACATAGCAGTAAGGTTGCTATTGATGGTTTTGTTTTAGTTTCTCTGTTGATATAACAGACCAGTCATTTAGATGTCCATCCAGCAGTGGTTTCTTAACGAAAATGGTATTTATTTCCTTTTATTTGTCTGCTAATCTGGAAATGTGAATGTATTATTCACCTGTTCTGCTCACACCATCGGTGCCAATGAAGAACCCTGGGAAAGGAACAGTAGACCTCATGCTTTGCCTATGAAGTGACCAAGCCTCTGTTCAACTGCAAATGCCAAGTAATTTTGATCCGCTGATGTTAACTCACTAAGAAAGCATGTGCAAGCAGCTGGCAGATTCTTTGTGTATGACCCTGGAGCTCAACATCTCCTGTAACAAGAAAATAATGTTCTATCAGGTCTAGAAAAATATTATATCTGTACATTAGTGATTTTCATTGAAATTTTCTTCTGGTGTCTCCTAAGCTATGACATTGGATCAGATCTTTTTGGGAAGGGATTCACATAGTTTTCATTCTGTGGCTTTCATGATCCTTCCCTTAGACAACAAAAAAAACACCCTCTGCTTGCAACAAGAATGAACTGACTATGAAGCTGAAAAATTCCTAGATACTCACTATCCTTCCCCTCTTCCCTCTGCAGGGCACCGTGTGTGTTTGGGGGAGCACCTAGCGAGGACCGAGCTCTTTATTTTCTTTGCCAACCTGCTGCGGGCTTTCACCTTCCAGCTCCCTGAGGGAGTGACAGAGATCAACACAGAGCCCGTTTTGGGGGGTACCCTGCAGCCCCACCCCTACAGGGTTTGTGCCATTCCACGCTAGGCTGCAGCAGTCACAGACCAGCACGAGACAGCCACCTTTACCTCTGTGAATTTCCTCTCAATGTATAAACCTCCTTCTACTAGCCAGGATATTGATATTAGTCTATCCCAGAGCTATTCAGAAAGTGGATGCAAGCCATGATCCAGACTGTCAGTACTTTTGGTCTGGTCTTTGTGAAAGTCACAGATATTCTCGCAATGATCTTAAGCAATTTCTCCTCTCAGAGAGCAAGTGATGCCAGATGCTAAGGTTCCCAGCCGAAGCCAGCATGCAGTGTCCCCTTGTCCTGGCCAAGCAAAACCATCCTCATGCTCAATCCTCAGTAAAATTCAACAGAGGATCTCAGCAAGAGCTGAGTAGGTTCCATTCCTGTGAGTGGTCTGATAACCTCATGTAATTTGACTCTGAAAAACACCCTTTTAAAGCCCTGTTTTGGTTTTAGTGTCCTGAACTTAGACACGTTAATTTGTTGATATGTTGCAAATAAAAAAAGAAAACAAACAACAAAGCCAAACCAACACCCAAATTCCAGGAAACACATTAGAATGTGGGTAATTCATGTCTGAATTTGATGTTAAGTATCTTCCACATACAAAGTAAAAAGACTCATCCTAAAGTTGAAGAAAGAAACTTGTTTAGTGTTTACTAGCAATGTGAATGTGTGACTTTGCAGCCTGATCATGGTTATAATATATTGCCAAATGATTTATTAGTTGTTTTGTTGTTTATTTTATTTTTAAGGATGTAGAAACATGCTCATTATCAATCCTACTTGGAAGAGGTATAAATGTGAGATGAGAGAGTCACTTTGCCAGTGGGTTTCACTGGTAACTCCACAGCAGAGGAATATAGAGACTTTGGAAGGCAGCCTCTAGGGGCTATCTAAACACTCAGTTATTCTTCATTTTCTCTGGGCCCTTTTCTTCTTTCATTACAACCCATACCACATTTCCTGCTCCCCATTCAATTTCTTTCTAATCCTCTTCCCTAGTTTTGGTTCCTGCTCCCACCTACCCTTTATCCTTATAAACTCTATTTCAAGATTCACCTTGATGTGATGACATCAAGCTTCTGTCTCCTTTTTTCTGCACAAGTATTAGTCGAGGAATCCATCCTGAGCTGAAAACAATCACCAGTGTGTTTTCAGGAGGGAGTTTGGAAAATCTGATGTATTTGTTCTTTATGGCTCCAGACCATGGAAAGAAGAGCACAGTAACCATGGAGGGCACACTGCAAGTGACCTAATATAAGAAAAGACATAAATGATGATGTGATGCAGGAATTCTAAAATATCTATCACTTAATGTAGCTGTTCATTGGCACTGATTCAGCTCAAGACCAAGACAGTTTGAGCATACAGCTGGAGGTGACAGCCAAATTCAACTGTAGCTTTGTTAAGGCAAGGTGCTGCAGAATTCTCGAATGCAAATCACTTTTGGAAAGAATTCAAATGTTGGAGTTGAGTAGAGCTGCCTGTAAACACTGCAGTAAACTTAGCATTGAATTTGTATTGAGGATCAAAAGTGCTTTTATGTTGGAATAGAAAGTATTTGTAATTAAATCACTGTGCTACATCTGAACTCCCTGAATTTAATAATGGAGGAGAATGTTACTGCAAAAAAGTGAGAACTACTGAAAATCAGGCTGAGCCTAACCAGATCCTGATGTGTCTTGTAGCTCTGGCTGTGGTCTGCTCCAGCACAACCCAGTATTGGCAGGCTTACTGGGCTGGAAGGGAAATTAGGGCAGGAATAGGTTTCACAAAAGCAATAGCTGTAATAAATAATCCAGCCTGTTACTCCACACAACGTATCGAACAGGATTCCAGGGCCTACACACTTCTGCTCAGCCTCCTTTCCACCTTTGTCTGCACTTATCCTCCACCCTGCCATCCCACACCTGCTCCTCTCCACTAACCCTGCTAGAGGTGGTGCCTCTCATTGCCTTGGCCCACTCCACTTGTCATCTTGCCACTCGCTGAAGAAGCTTAATCATAAGATGTGTGTGAAGCTGGTTGTGCTCAAGGGCTGGAACAGTAAGTCCAGTGAGACTGTGCTCAGTCCTGTTGAGAGATGGCTTCCCCATGACTCAGCAGGGCTCAGGAGCGGCACAAGGTGGAAGAACTGGCAATGTACTGCCCATTTCAGCCACTCCAGGACCCCATCCACCAGCCGCCTACAGTACAAAGAAGCACATTTGCTTTTGAAGAATCTACTAGAAAATCTGGCTGAAGAGCAGGAGATCCCCAGCTTTACCTTTGGCTGACTGAGTTTCCAGACAATCTGGCACAGTAGTTTTGCTGTTCCCGACCAGTGGAGCCAGTTTGGTGTGCGCAGCCTCCAATATGGATTAGTCCACATGGGTCAAGCAGTGAGACAGTTTTCTGGGCTAGTGACCTACAGCACCGATTTACACCCATGTATTTCTGTAAAGATTTGAAGAGAGATGATGGAGGAAGGCAAACAAACAGGAAATCTGATAAAATTAACTTCGCTCTTCCTCCACTCCTTTGGGAAGCTTGGGACTGTTTCTGATACGGAAAACAACACTGTTTCCCCTTCCAAAGATCCTTCTCTCAGTAACTGTCCAGGGTTACAGACCTCCAGCTCCTGGACTGACTGACCTCTGGCAGTGGAGAAATTTGCAGGTTATAGGGAAAGAGCTGAAGTGATCCCAGGGCACTGGTTTGATGACAGGGATGGTAGCAGTTACTTCTGGTTGGCCTGGATGGTCAGTTACTCAACTGACTTCCCTAGTTCCCTGTTCACAGCCCTTCCCATTCCATTCTGGCCCCTTCAAGTGCTGCTTTCCCTCCTGTCCACCATCTGTCATCACTTGGCCGCCCACCGGTTACAGCCCGACGGCACGTGTCTGCCTTACACCATCCAAGAGCTGCCAGGCTGAAAGGTGTACGCCCTGCTGCTGATGGCTGAGTGGTGTAACAAATCCTTTAATTATAGAGATTAACCCTCCCACCACATCTTTTTTTTATTTTATAACCAGTGTCAGCCACAGCCTCAGGTCTCTGAGTTGAGGTAGAACTGTCATCCTTAATAATACAGTTTGGAAGGTTTTGAAATTAGGTCGTAGGTTGTCTATTCCAGAGAAAGATGTGCAAATGGGTGTATTACTTTTTAAAGCACTGTGACTCCTTCGGGGAAAAGCGAATTCACGTCACAGATCTGCAGAAGTGTTGCTTTGTTTCATATTTGCAGGATAGCAGGAGTGTGCCAATCCAGAAAACCTAAAATATTCCATGTTGCTGGATATGAGAGAGCTGCCTAACATTACATGGTGCTCACTCAGCTCTGCTAAGATACAGTTAAGGAAAATATTGCCAAGTTGTCTGACACCAGGATCCTCTGCTAATTTTTTTCTTGTGTTTTTCTTTCTGTTTCATGGTGGAGCTCTCCTGGGCAGCAATATTAGTGCCACAACCATAAGCAGGCTATGTGTCAAACTCTGGGGAAGCTATTTACCCTGGCAAAAAGAAAAAGCAGACACTGGAGACAAAGAGAGCCTTGTGCAAAAGTTTGTAGATTTTGCATCCACCCAAAGACTAAAAGCAAGAGTTGATTTTTTTCTCTTCTATTCAAACAAGTTGTTTGGGAAACAGGTTTGTGCCAAAGACCCAGGCTAAACTGTCCCTGTTGATGCTTCAGGGTATGACCCTGTGAATCTACAGCATGTAATGGGGGAACCTGACATTTATGGGACTAGATTTGGGGAAAAAAATATTATCTGCTGCACCAGCATACACATTTGGGGAAACTATTTCTGTACTTTTGAGGAAGTCTAGAAACTCTTGGGCAAACAGGAGGTGAGAGAACAGGAGAGGTTTGCTGTGTCTCCAGTGGAAGGGCTGGCACTTGTCAAATGCAACCAAAAGGGAGATGGGTCAGAAGAGCCAGAGAGGGTTGCACTGCACATGCCTTCTTGGTAAGATGTGCCTCATAACGGGATTTGTACTAAGCATTTATTTCTGTTCAAAAAGCAGTTGGATAGATTTTCAGCAGGAAAATAACTTTAGGGTTGTTTGATACCAGTACAGTGTTTCTGGTTTGTCCTGTTCTCACATCTGCTATCATGTACCGTCTGAAATGGAACAAGAGACTGGGTAAACTTTTTCCTGACACACTATGGCTGTGTGAAAGTTCTGTAACACTCAGAATCAAAGTAGTTTCATATTTATCTTCATCTTGAACATTTATTGTCATTATCTTACATTTTCCATTTGAACAATTTGCTCTTCTTTCAGAGAGTGCCCTGACCAAGTGCCTGCTAAGACATAACTTGGGAGACTAGAAAAAGATGCTCATCTAAGCAATTGTAATCCTGGAGTATGAGCCAAAATTCATTAATGTTATTCATTTGTCCTTGATTAAAAGTTTTGCCTCTGAAATTTTTCAAAGCTTAATTTATTCATTTGCCAAATGTCTTCAGGTGAGAAAAAAGCATTGTGAACAGAAAATCTGATTTTCTTTAGTACTAGAATGAAATTTCATGTTAAAAAAGGACATAATATGCTAATTGAATTAGGGTTTCACACACTTCCTTTAACACATAGTTAAGGAGCCATTTGTCATCAGATGTGAGATCTGCATTCAAGTTCTACATGCTGTCAGGGCTGCCTTGAACTGGGAACAGGGTAACCCAAGACAAGGAAATCCCTCCCCATAAAATCCTTGTGCCATAAATGTTGTTATCTGCCTGCTTCTTTTTTATCTTCAATATCTCCATCATACTTATTATTATGAAATGCTACATTAATGTTTGCAGCCAAATTAAATTGAAAGTAACAACAAACCTCAGTGTCAAATAAGAACAGATTTATGGAGATCTGGAGACAGTTGAGTTTCAAAATGTGAAAAATACAGTTAATGTACCTGCAAAAATCACCATGAACTCAAATATTCAGTGGAAGAGAGAGAGAAAGGGAGGTCTAGGGCTGCATATGCAGTGCAGAATAAAGCAAAGGACAGAGAGATGAGATAAACCACACTATGTAGTGATTGGAGCACACACAATGGCAAACATGAGGTCTGAAAACAGCTCTGCCATTTCACTAAAAACATGGCTAAGGCAGCTTTGTGTGTAAATCAAATGGTGGGAGATATGGGCACTACAATTTGAATCAGCAAGTCCCCTTGTTATTTTAGATTTGTAGATAAAAATTGTACCTGGGAAAAGGTCAGCTCTTCAACATTTTTCCAACACGCATAGGTAAATTTCATTTCATCCTTGTCCCCCAGCCCTTTGAGATATCTCTCCAGATTGTAATTACACTGTTAGAAATTGTTCTCATTTGTTGAGGTGAATTACACCTTAATTTTAACAGAAATTCATAACCAGGGGTCTGGTCTAATCAGCTTTACCAAAAAGGTGCCTTCTCTGAGAACCAATCTTACAAAACCAGCAGGTTTTGCTTGTTGTGGTGGGGTTTTTTAGCTCAAGTGAATTCAAACCAGTTCAAAGTCATGATCTATAAAAGAATCGTAAGAGATGAGTTTATCATTCTGTGGGCGTTAAGAGGATACAGCAGAGAATCAATGCACAGGCAGGTAGCCAGTTGCAGGAAGCTTGTTCAGGGCAACAAACACCAACCAGGAGCTGGAGTACAGCTTTATTTAGGAGTGCAATTCTTCCAAAACATCACTTACATTCTTGACTGCATGGTATACAAAGTTACCGACTGATTATAGATTAGTGACAAGACAGCACACAGGATTCGGGTGTCCCACCAGTGAGCTTTGTAAGAGGTGAGGTTCATGTGACTCAGTTATCAGTGTCATTATCAACAAACTCTGCCCCGTTGCCATTGGCTATAGTGATGTTAGTTTATCAAGCCCAAGAAGCAGCCTTGGCAGATCTGTTGTCCACCTTCTCTCCAGTCTCCAATCCACTGCTCTTAGAGGGCAAATTGCTGGCCCTCCATAAGGTCTGAGGGTACTTTAGTCTTGAGGCAGCTTTACAAAGTGACTGCAAGTCTCAGAACAGTTTTAATTTGATTTATACTTTTTGTAAATCTTTTACTTATTCTAGTTTCTGTAAAACTGAGTTTGAACCTGAGCACTGGTAATATTTGTCCACTTTTGCCTCTGTGGTATCCTCCACATAGCAGCTTCCATCCTGTGATTCCTTTGGAGTACACAATGCCAGGGCTTCAAAGACATACACGTGCCTGAAACCTGCGTTGGTGCTGGTATTCCTGGCAGCGGGTGCTTTCAGAGCACAGTCTGCTACAAATATCCTTCTGGCATCTAGATACACCTACTCTGCTGTGTTCGGTGCTATGGCCAGCTTTGTGTTGGCTATTTTGAACGTTCAGTAGGTGCATGGAAAGATTCCTTTCAATTAGTTTCAGTAAAAACTCACAGCTATGGCTGGAAACTCACTGAACGAGGTAAGGTCTGTTGGAAGGGATGGTACAAAGGGATCTAGCATTAGGTTTGGCTTGATTTACCATCCACTCACTGGTGATTAAGAAGAGTTGAAGAGTAGAAAATGTTTTGCAATATGACATTTTTAAATTATTCTAAACTCCTTGCAGAACGCTTAGAGGAAAAAGGGGTTTATGGGTCTGGCTGAACATAAAAATGAAGACACAATGTAGAAAATAATACATGGAATAAAGCCAGACAAATGTGAGCACAATAAAACACAGGAAAAATACTCCTAAATTACGTGGGTCATTCTCCAGGATGCTCTGAGGACCCACTATAAATCTGTATGAATCATCTGTTAAGATGGTTCCAAAGAGCTCATATTAGTTGGAACGAATGAATGGCTTCATATGCACATGGAAACATATCTTATAGAAATGAATAAAAAAACTGTGGGTTTCACTGTAGATTTCTCCTTGCTCCAGAGACATCCACAGGAAATAAAGCAATCAAATATAAAAAACACAGCAGCTATGAACCCTATCTTTTAGACCAAATCAAAACGATTTAAATTATTTTCTCCCTCCACATACTGAGGGGAATAATAACTTAAATGAAATTTCCATTCAAAATAGCTTTTACAATTCCTCCCCTGGGGGAAAAGGGAAGTCTCAGTAGGAGCTGAGAGACTAAAAGTGCAGTGGGTGAGAAATAGCTGATGGAAAAGTGTCATCTATTAAACAAATTTCACTTAGCAGCCCCTGACCTCCTGAAGGTTCCAGAAAAGAAAAATTACAAGGAGCATAGCAAAGTGGTGGGAAGGAGAAAAACCTTTGTCCTACTGTTGGAGTAAAAGGAGTTCAGCTTTTATCCCGATAAGCACTGAGGATGGATGGGGAGCATCAGGGAGACAAGGGAGGGTTCAGTAACTCCAGTTTTTCTTTCCTAATTAGCAGTGTTTGAGCTGTGCTGAGAAAAGGAGACCAGCCCTCCTGAGCCAGCTCCTCTCCCCACCACTGAAAATAGGCTTCAGGCTGTGCTGTCTTCAGATAGCATCACAACCAACACAACATCTGCAGGAAGTTATACAACCTGGATATTTTAAAGCAGCTGGCAGATAAATGATAAAGTTATCTAAAGATGCCATGTAAACAAGGTGTGTTATACATGGAGTAATGCTGTATCTGTAGTTTACTCTCGTGAAAACATACGTCACTGCCATAGTCCACGGAAAAAAATGTGGATTTAGGGGAGCCTTCTGAGTGTGAGAGGGAATGAAAATAGAGTGCTTGTGACTCAGTCAAAAGACAGTTAAGAAAATAGTATTTTCACCCTCAGGGAACAATTAAGTCAATTTGAAAAACTTTAGTTTACTGTTGCAAGCAGAGGCAGGCTAATGGGGAAATTTCCAATTTCAAAATAAGTTACAAAGTGCTGTGGTATTTAGCAGTACTTAACTTCCAAAGAAATCCGTGGTGCTTCGCACAATAAATAGGGACTTATTTAAGCTCCTCTCCTTAAAAAAATACCAGCCTAAATTATGCCAGCCTACCTACCTTTATTTTGCCATATTTGATGATAACCCACAGTCACTAGTACATTTCAGTGAAGGTCTCACTCTTCCCCAGTTCATTATTCCTTAAGACCTATTGCTGTCCAGTGTGATCTTACAAATAAGAAATTCTCTCCAGAGTGAGAAATAAGGAGAGACCTGACTTAAGTGTTTCATGGAGTGACCTGGGTACTCAAACTGCTAGAGGAGTGGAAAATGACTGACAACTTTGGCATTCAACAAAATATGTGTTTTGGCTTCAAGGACACAATCCAGCACCTCAAGTCAGACAATCAGAAGTGTTTCATAGATCACATGTTCCCTAACGCAAATGTTGCTAGTTTGCAAAAAGCCATGAAGACTCTTAGAGGGAAAGTCATATTGTCTGGGAGAGGGGCCATATCATCCTGGGAGAGAAGAAATCAGATTACCCAGTATTTAATGATTTTTCTAATCAGGAAGGTGATTCCCAGGGAAAGAAATCAACATGCCACAGGGGATGTGTATGTCCAAGAAAAACACAGGCAAGGTCCTTTTTTTCGTAGTCATCCAGGTTAGGTGTTTTGGATGTTTCCTAGTGGTGCTTTAGCCATATATTTTTAGATACTGCCAATCAGAGTTCTGAAACTGAAACACCACTATGGTGTCAAAACATATCTCTTGGTAAAATTAAGTAGCAGTTCTTACAGTCAAAATGTATCTTGGGTACTTCAATATGTTGAGAGCACTGCTAGGCATTTAAGTAGAAAGAATAAAGGCAAAGCTGCTACGTGTTTGCTGTTGGTTTATGACATTTTGCCCCAGCTCCCAAACCAGCTCCCAGATCTTCACAATAAGGTGCTTGCATGTTTTGCACATTCTTTGATAAAGAAGGAAGACACAACAGCTGCATTTTTCAGTGGTACTGGAGGGCTCTGTCCCTGCAAGATGACACAGGAGGACAGTGTTTGAGAAGTGGACTCTATAAACTTGTCCTAAATCTTTCACTGAAAGAAGAAAATCCCATGGAGTGTTCTGAATTCAGCAGATCAGCAGATCTTTGAAAGAAACATCTGCCACTGAAAAACTTCCAGCTTGATCTTTTGCTGTCATTCAAAACATTTTTTAACACTGCCTAGAAGACAGGATGCTTTGTTCTGACATGAGAAGACAGAGACTTATGACATGATACCCCTATTTCCTATTGCTCTTCACATTTATTTGGTTTAGAAAATCAGAGATTCTGCTAACTACTGTTTGCTGAAGTCATCTGGAGTTGATAACCATATGTTGTATTGTTGGCTGTACTCCAAACTTGCCCCTCTCCTGCGTGCAGATTAAAGGCAACCCCAGCTCTGCAATACGACAAAGACAGCCTGGCCTGGGTTCTCCACAACCTCTTTTTGGCAAGAACAGAAACTGCTTCAACCACTTCGCACTGGGCACTGCTCCATATTTTGACTTATTCCAGAAAACAGGGGAGACTAACGAGGTCACATGCAAAACTGCTTGGATTGTGCTTTCTCAGGGAACACACCAAGGTCAGCACAAAGTAAAAAGGTAAACACTTTTAAAACTGCATCCAACTGAAAATTCATACTCTCTGTGAGCTGACAAACACATCTGATTTATTGAGAATCAGATAAATATGAGAAACAGGCTCGTCCAGGCCTGTTAGCTTCATCTGGCTGCCTTGCTCCTCCGCAAGAAGTATTCATTCTTTCTTCCTTTCTGTGAGAGAATGAAAGCAGAGGGAGCTGGGCACGCAATAAGACTGTAAAATGACAGCAGAGAGTACCAGGCCTCTGCAACTGTGCTACTGAGCACAACCAGTTCCCCAGGTCTCTCCCAGGGTGAGACAGCAGAGTTATCAGTTGCACGTTAAATGAGAGAAAGGAAACTCCCATCTTGACACGCAGCTGCAACACGGGATCGAGTAATTTCTTCTTTACAGGCCACCACAGTCCTCCTCCAGTACAGCTTGTTCTAAGAAATGGTAGACACCCTGGAAGTCCTACCAATTCCTGATGCTAAAGTTTCTCTGTCTCAGAGAAAAGCTTGATTTGGGGGAGAAAACAGTGCTGGTGTTTCCTGGGCTCTTTTGCAGTATTTTGCAGTATTTTGAAGTATTTTGTAATGCTTCATTGTCTTTCACAATATTTCTGAAGAATATCAAATTTATTAGATTTGTTTTCAGTCTTCCATAAAGTTCTCCCATTATAATGTCTCTCTATCCCTGAACCATCCATACATATAATACCTGCAAAATCTTATTAGGGCATTAGCTGAGAATGTTTTAGTGCATTAGAAGGAAACAATCACCAGAGATTGTAATATAATTTTTGTACAGGGTAGTTCTCTGTCTACTGTTAATGGAGTGGTGAACTGGAATGTATTTGTGACAGCAGCAGCCCCAGGAGCCAGCTAAAATGATCAGTGAGTCTGCCAAAAAGGGTGGTCCTGCCCCTTTCGTCCTTGGCCACATTCTCACTCTGCTCAGTGAGGCAGCAGCCAGCAGGTGAGGGTGTTCAGACTGCTGAGCCAGCAGAAATCTATTGCTGCAACTAAAACTGAAAGGCTTTCCATTAGATCAGCCAAATGAACCAGGCACTTTATAGCTCTATGGTTGCTGAATCCAACCCTGGTGAAAGGGAAAATGAGGGGATGGAACTATTTGTTTTCAAGACATCTTGCTTAGAGGTAGATTACAGACTGACTGTAATTTGAAGCTACATGAAACAGCTTGCCCAGAATCACAGAGAAGGATCTGTACCACAGTCCTTAAAGTCAAAGCCAATGTCCAGACCAGGGAACCAGCCTTGTTCTCACTGTGATGGCTAAAGGGACCCACCTCAGCTTGCCTGACCCATTCTTCCGGCTCACTCTGTGCACAGGGCAAGGGACACACCCCACTGCAGCTCAGCTGCATTCACTTGGGACTAGGTAAGGTTTATTTGCCTGGGCTGTTCAAGTGCTCCAACATGACTAATGCCTTTCAGAGTGTGGATCTGGAGGATGGAGGCTCTGGGACTAGCAGGTCACAGCTGCGTAAGGACAAACATGAGAACAGCAATGTTTTCTAAAAGCCAGCTTTTTATGTGTGTTCTTCTCTTTCTCTGTGTCTGGATATTCTGTTCTCTGATATTCCTAAACATCCAGAAGGCCCAAAGAATGCTGGCTCCAGGACTGACACCTCTCTCCTTAACAAGCTGTGGACACTGGACTTCCAAATTCATCATGAAACACTCTTGAAGGTACTGATGCTTTTTGTAGTTTCCCAAGTAGTTGAGGTGTAGACTCCTAATCCATCCTTGGCTAGAATGTAAAAGCACCTTTCTGCTCCTTCTTGGCTTCAGTCTGAACTGTGAACTTTCTAAGCAGAACTTCAAGCCCTATGTCTCCCTGATGGACTTTAGAGAGGACTAATAACGAGTGGACAGGGCTTGTAGCAACAGCTGCAAATAATATAAATTCACCTGGCCAAAACAATAAACAATCACTGGGCCAAAAATAATGTTTAAGGAATCTTGTTGTTACAGCACGAGTTACAAGGAAGAAGGAAAGGAAACAGGAAGAATAAGCAAACCTTCTCAAAGAGAAGCAGAAAACAAAGTTTATTTGCTTAAGGACTGAATCCTGTAGCCCTTATTTTGGAAATATTGCTGGTTATGTCTTGTCACAACAAGGCCATGGAATGCTTCCTTGGACAGAAGCCTGGCCTGGCCAGTGCAGAAGCAGCAAAGCAGGTGAGACTTCAGCACATTAAAGGTGTTATTGCTCCAGGCCAGTTCTTGCTTTTGGGGACAAGAATGAAAGGGAAAGGATAAAGAAAAGTGTTGTCACCTGTGGTGTCATGATATTGAAGGTTGTATTGAGACAAAATTTCCTCTTCCTCAGAGTTCTGCTTGTTTTGAGAGTGTGTTGTAAGTGTCAGTAACAATCACTGCAAAACAACCAAGTGGGTAGATTAAAGTCTTAATCCACTTGACTGCATAGTGCACAGAGTTGCAGCCAGGTGATATTGTATGTACTATCTGGTACAGTAGGGTATCAACACACTGGTTTTCTGGCTTTTTTTTTTTTTGGATAGTGTAGAGACAAAGAAGGAAGATATTAATATTGTTACTGACAATCCTTAATGTGGTCTACACACTGCATCTGCCAAGATGAGCTAGGAGGGATTAATGCTCAAGGATTCATGCCATGACCCCATATCTGGCTGTCCTAGGAAATACAGCTATATTGATAAAAAGTGGAGTCACTAAGCCTGTGACTTACAGGTGTGTGAGACAAAGTGCACCTTTCAGGCACCCTGTCTTCCTGGGTGTACAAAAGAAAAACCAAGCTCTGCAGTTCCTTTGGGTACTAGATGAAAAACCGCTCAGGGATTCAAGCACTTAATTATTCTTCCCTCTCCACCTTACCTGGGCTAGTAAGGTAAAAGGCTGGATTCCAACTGCTGTGAAAAACATTTTTCAAATTATTTTCCCTTGTGGAAAACAGCCATTGCTCACAGCAAGTGGCAGCAACCAGGTGTCTGATCATATTTGCACGCATTTTCAGTACGGTCAGCATATTCCGGAATCCCTGGCTACATCTTTTGTTTCCAAAAATTGCAAAGGAGCAACGCATGTGCCTCCAGAGAGATGCAGTCCTGTTTATAGGTGTTCTGAGCAATGTATCTGAGTTCAACAATACAATATTACCAGTGGATTCCCTAGAGCAAACCACAGAAGCAAGGACACACGTGGAAACTGTGCTCAAACTCTTAACGGCTTACAAATGCCATGTTTTCCCCAGTTCCCTGAAAAACCCTAGAGCAGAGATGTGCCTTTTCATCTTTCAAGTGTCCAGCATACATTACCAAAGTGCTGCAACTGCTCAGAAAAAGGTCACACTTTATATATATATAGGTACATAAATATGTATATAGTTACATATGGTGCAGACACAATCTTTATTCATCTCTCTGGTTTACACTTTACAATCTCTGAAACAGATATTCAGAAATCCTTACCTCCTATCCCATACAGTCAAATGCTAACTAATGTTGTACTTATCTAAAATCCTAAATCTTTGTGCAAGGTAACACTACCTCGTCTCCCCTCCCTCTGAGCAATTAGGTCTTCCTCAATTACCCAGGGTCAAAGACTTCAAAACCAGTCTCTAGTTTAACAGATGCCAGAGACTTGATTTGCAGAGCTACTGAGAGCCCAGACTCCAGTGGCAATGAGGAGGATCTGCAGAAGGTGCATACTTCCCAGACCACTCAGAATACTCAACACATCCCCAGTGAGAAACTCCAGATCAGTGGCTGTTGGAAAAGTTTGGCCACATCGTGACAGACCCCGTAAGCACAGCCCAGTGCAGCGATGAGCAAACATTACCATCTAATGGCTGTGTCTGTTAATTACAACTATAATTTCTACTTAGCGATGAAGGCTGGTCCTTGTGTAAGTACTGATACACAGGCTGTATGATTGGAAAACAAATAAACATGGAAAGATCATAAAGGCAGTATTTATGATTTTGCAGTATCTATCAATCAGCTCCGGTGGGCAACGTGAATGAAGAAATCCTGCTGAAGTGTTTCTGGGTAACATGACACAGTTGCTGCACTGCTGGCTGTACGTGCTGCAGTCACATGAATAACGACCACCATAAATAATAATGGAATGCATTAATAACAGTGAAAGCCTTTTAAGATTCTAACACTGAAACATGATTCTGACCTCTTTTATTTCCCGACAGCAGGATGAAATTTCTCCCACCCCTTTCTTGGCCAGTGACAAGGGTTGCAAAACAGCCCCTGCATAATAGAAATGGTCTTTGAGCTCTGGTCCAAGAGTACCACCAAGATGGAGAAGGTCCTCTCTGTAAATGTCTCATATCTTCCTGTCTTCATGTGTCTTACTGTTTCTCCAGGTGGCCAGGATGTATGGAAATACATACATACTCTGTCTAGGAAAAACACCAGTGGTTTTGCAAGATGGATTTCAGGCAGTGAAGGATGCCTTGACTGGCATGCAGAATGACTCTGTGAGAAACCCTTGGCATTCTTTTTTAGGGATTTTGTGGGAGTCCCCTATGGTACTTTCTGTTGTTGTGTGTACTGAAATGTTTTCAGCAGGGCGCGCTGTTCAGAGAATGGGGTTTGGGACAATGACTTCCCCTGCTCCTAATGCCTCTTTTCAAAAGGAGCTGCTCTTGGCAGCAAGATGGATGCTGTAGGGCCACTGCTGCATGTCCTTCTCAAACACAAATACACACCAGTACACAAAACTAATGTTTTCTATTTATAAACTTGCATAGCCTGGGCAATTCTTAGTTACTGGGCATGCTACCAAGCTATCTCAAGAGGTCTTTGCGGTAAAAAATGTAAAAATGTAAAAATGTCAGCCAGCAGGACCCAGCATGTGTTGAGTGCATGGTTCTACATAAAGTAGCAGAAAAAGAAAGATAGGCAAGGAGCTTATTTCTCACAAAAAGGATCAAGTAGATGTGAATAAAACAGCATAAACCCCTCTGATTCTCCATATAAATAGGGGTCATTCCACTTATGGTGGTAAATCTTGGAACCACTACAACTCCTGCTTATGGAGACACCAGTCCCATACCTCTCCCCAGTCCTCCTCCATTTTGTAGCAGCATCATCTTCGCCAGCAGGCATGTCTGGAAGCAACAGAGACAATTCAGGCTGATGATTGAGGAACCTAGGACTAAGGAAGAAAATCCTGGAAGCCTGGCTCCAGGATGAAGCTTGCTGGTTGACTGAGGTCTTTGCCAGAGAAAGAGGTGAAATATAGATATGTATATGACCATGACAAGGACTCATTCTCCTTATTTCCAACTCTACTTTTTCTGCTGGAAGTTCAGTTTCTGGAGTAGGTTCAATGGGAGGTTTACACAGCTGATGCTTTCACATTAGAGCCTAGAACATCACACCTGACTCATTGCTCTTGTGCTAACCCTTTATGGGAGAAAGTGACAGATGAGAGACTGCCAAATCGTGCTGTTTATGCATTTTTCTGTAGGATGAAATCTTTCCCCCATTCATTATAAGGGTGCCTGAAGAATAATCCCCCAGTTAGACTTCTGAATCTTGATTCCTGCAGGCTATTTGTGCAATCCCATGCAAATCAAGCGCCCAGCATAACAAAAGGTCAGAGCCTATAAAGGAAGTTAATGATGCAGCTTGCTTTATTGGTAGACACTGATGTCTCTGTTTCACTCCCTTCTTGCATCAAGTGGATGTGCTTTTTGGACATTGCTTCACTCCAGAGGCTGCTCAGAGGCTTCCAGGCCATGGCAGAATTCCATGGCACCTCCTGGCCTCAGGTGAGCAAGGGCTTCCCTGTAATTTTATCAAAGCCTGACAGCATTCCTCAGTGAGCTGTGGCATGAAGTGGTTGTTCTTTGCCAATGCAGAGAGAGGAAGAAGAGCTCTTAAATAAACACTGAACTCTACTAAAGCTAGCACTCACTGCTGTCCCTTTCTTTCTCAATAATGATCCCTCTGCAACCATTCCTGGCTTGCTTTCTCTACAGACCCTTGAATTTCCTGTAATAGCTCTCTTCAGAGAGACTGACCGAGCTTTACATAGATGTTATTCTGCATCAAGTTTGCCATGCGGCCAGAATCAGGTTTTTCCTCTTAGCTTGTGCCTCGAAGGGCTTTGTAATAGCCCTGATTTCCTGTGTTAGACTGGGTTGCAAAAACTATCCAGAAGAAAACAGGACAAGGTAACATGAACGTGGCTTTGAGAACTATAGACAAATGTTGACTTAAAATTTAGGAAGGAACAGGTTATTTAGGAAAGACTTCACTTGGAAAACATAAGAAAAACTGTACTCGAGAGCATTTAAATCCCCCAAACCTGAAAGTTACTAGTAGAGAGCAGGTAATCTGGAAAGTATGTGACAATGGTCATCCTTCACATACTTCTCTACAAGATAATTTTTTTTTAATTAAGTGGTCATTCATTCCCTATATCAGACAAGTAAAACATCTGGATCATTACAACAGTTAGGTACAGTTCAGCTGTGAACATTCAGGCTTTAAATGCACTGTGAAATCAAGATATCATGGCATTCCTTGCACTTGTATTTCCAGGCGCACCTCTACGACACTTCCCCATCACTACTGAGGCCCTTAAGCACTATGTTAATGAGGAAGCTGCTGGCACTGACACACTTGCAGGACCTATGAACACTTGCTATGGATGAGGTCAGGAACTACCAGAAGAGCTGGGTGCCTGCAGAGCCACAAGACTTCATTGCTGCATGCCTAACTCAGATGTTAAACGTAACAAGTAATTTTCTCTTGCACAGCTAAAACATATTTTAAATGCTTGTAGTCAAGGTATTTCCAGCTGCACTGCTACTTCTTTCTCCTTCTTTTCCTCCTGAGAGACTGTTGAGCTATTTCTTTCCTTGAATTCAACCTAAAAATTAAAGAGAGTAATATTGTTCCACTCTAGACTGAAAGAAAACTTATTGTGTGCTGTCTTCCTCAGTCAGCAAGATCATATATTTTTAACAGAGCAACATGGCTGCTGTCTCACCAGCTTCATCAACTCAGTACAGAGTCTGTGGTGAAAAACAGATCTGTTGCTGGAAATTTGCTATGCTATTAAAACAGTCTTAAATCTCACTGTCTGTCTTGTATCTGCAAGCAAAGGATGACCCACCCTCTCCCTTCATAGCACAAGAGACCACACATCTCTTTGTGGTGGGCTCAGACACCGCCACTTTCCCTTTATGCTGAGCTCTCCATGAGGGTGTATCTGGAAGTGCAAGGTGGGAAATGTGTGTAGCTGCACTTACACGTGCTGTGTTCTTGCACATGGCAGGGTAACAGGCAAAACACTGTCGTTCAGCTGCCCTAATCCTGCAGTGTAACGTGTCTTGTGTATTTTGAGTTTCTGCATAGAATCTGCACATCAACTGCCTTCTTGAATACCTTTGTTCTGCAGAAAGTCTGTGTTGAATGCTGTCATTGGTCCATCCTGTGGAATTGAATATAAGGACTGAATGATCCTGCCACACGCAAATGCAATCCTACAAGAGATTATGTGTTATAGCAGCACTAGTGCCACAGGGTTTATATGAACCCAGGACACCACACTGCAAGGCTTCCCTGTCACTAAGGTCTGTTAATGCCACTAAGCTTTGGGGATACCCTTCAACAAAGCAAAGCCAAGCATTACATCCCTCTCACTGACTTAAACATCACATCTTATGTTTACATTTGGTCCCAGGCTGCAAAACTACCTAAAGGTGAGTTTGAACAGCTCATGAGGAACTCCTCACTGTGAATAGGATGCTGGATGTTATCTACATCCTACAATATGAATAAACCTATACTCAGTTTCCTCCTTCTATTGCACAGATGTTACTCTTACCACTTTTCTATACAGGATTACAAGAGTTAGATCAGTGTATAAAGGTACCAGTATATTGACCTTTGAATTCTTTTAAACTGGTACAAGCTAAGTATAAAAACCACAGAAATTTTAGAAAAATACTGTCTATATATGCAATTTATTATATCAGCAGAATACCATATCCAACTTCAGGTAGGTGGTCTTCCCAACAGATAAGACCTGTGTGGCTTTGGGAGAATATGTCTGAGAAAATCAAGATCCAAGTTAGGGGCCTTGACAAGTGTGAAGCCTTTGGTTCAGTGGGATTTAGTGGTGGGGTTTTTTTAAAAGTTTGATTACGGTAATAACTGCATCCTCTGGTGCTCTAAAATAGATCTTGAAGAGCGACTAATAATTTTTAAATAAGCTATTCTGTAGGAGATAGCACAGTGTGACCCTGTTTCTCACCCCATAATAATTAATTGGCACTTGCACTGAAGAATTTCAAGAGAGCCATTGACATCCTGAAAATTTAAGTCATTAGTTTTTGATTCTGCAAAAAAGATCTTTGTATTTTCATTTTGTATTTTAGTAAGACACTTCAATTTTCCCCAACATATTTTCTGTCCAGTATGATCAAGAGCAGTGGGAGAGTCCTTGACAGTTTAACCCTGGTCATTTCCTGGACAAGGATGGAAACTTCATAAACAGAGAAGCTTTTATGCCATTTTCTGCAAGTAAAAGTGATCCTCAGTCTTCCATACAGCTGTCCTGCACTGACTGTTTCGCAGCCCAAAACTTTTGTAACATCTGATCTCCTTCCATGAGTATCTTTATTCATTCCCATAATAAGGTCTATGTAGGAAGAAAATGGAGGTGGTGTTTTTGGAGACCTGCTGCAACTTCACTATTTTGCGGAAAAGCAGCTAAAATGAGCTGGGGTCTGAATGAAAGGACATGCAATTGTGGTAGGAAAGTAGATTGTCAGGTGGGAAAACAACAGCTGATTAAAGCCCTTTCAGAAGGCAGGGAATGCAAAACTGTTTGCTAATCAAGAGCTGGCTCCTGGAAGGATAATACTAATACTGACATCAGCGGAGGCTGAGAGGACAGGAAAGGAAACAGCGTCTATGTTAGGTCTCCATAGCAATTTGTATAACACATTCTTTCTGAAATATTTTGGTAAACTGTTAGTTTTCAGAGCACAAAGATCCCATTTATGTGTAACTGCAACCAACCAGGGAATTCTTCATGAGTTTTTAAAACTATTTCTGCTACTATCTATTTATAAATAATTTTCTATGTCTTCTAAGATTATGAACCCAAGTTTGAGCCCATAAAGCAACAGGAATGGGGGTGCCAGTGGTAAGAATATCTGGCCTAGGACTTAGGAGATCCTTTTCCCCCTGTTCTACTGTACTTCTGTGATTTCAGGCATATTGCTGAGACACCCATTGCCTTGGCTTTTAAATAGTAAAATAGCATCACATTACTGTGCTTTGCAAGGGTGAATACACTCAGACACTATAGAACAGAGGACATATAGTACCTTACATATGTTGAACACACTTTTTTCATACTTCTGACAGATAGACTGTTGAGGGATATTAGCTGTTTAGGATAAATGAATAAGTTTTAAGCAGAACGAGTTACACAGAGTTATAATACTGTGTGATTTATTATGCTTTTTGCTTTGCTTTACTTGCTTAGCATGAGCAGCTGGATTACACAGATGATGAATTTTGTATGACTCTCTCTCCACACCAAAAATTGGTGGAGAAACAGAATCAGTGAGAAATCCATTTACTAACTCTGCCAGATAGGAGAAATTATGGGTCAGATGCTCGCAAAGTACTGTGAGAAGATTCTGTGCTAATGGAGTAACATGGGGATGAATTCATAAAGTTCAAGGAGACGCTAGAGGAGGGACTATCTCCCTTGTCCTCTATATAAGGTGTCCGTTATCCTTTACTAACACTGCAGGCGTTGCAGGCTCTTTACAGGGACAGTGTTTTTCCCACTTTCTGTGCCACCCCTCACTGTGCATGAAGGGGATGGGGATGGCGGCCGGGATGGGGGTTGCATGTCACCACAGGAGGCAATTCGTGCAAATCCTTTGACGTGTAACTGTATCTACCAAAGCCAAATTAATTGTACGAATTATTTGTGAACCCGCTTTACAAATCACGAGGCTGCAGCCTGGCGCCAGCCGCGCCACACCCAACATGGCGGCTTTATTTTCCCCGCGCCACACGCAAGATGGCGGCTCCGACCCAGCGCCACACCCAAGATGGCGGCCCTGACCCTCAAGGGAGGTCCCTGCAGGGTGTTCCCTCCCTCCGCCCCGCCGTGCGCTGCACTGACGGCTCCGGGGGGAAACGCGGGCGGCTGTGTCCGCGCTGGCGGAAGCGGCGGAAGGTTTTGGCTGCCGGACCCAGCGGGGAGGAAGTCGCTGAGGCGGACGGGGGTGGCGGCGGTAGCGAGCGACGATGAACAACAAATTCGACGCGTGAGTGTCGTCCCCGGGTCCCCTGGTCGGCTCCTGGCGCGGGGTCCGCATGGCTCCGTGCCCCGCCGGCGCCTCCCGCCGCTGCCCCGGCGCCCCTCGGGCCAGACGCGATGAGTCACGGCGCCGCACAGCCCGGTCCCTGCAGCCGGGGCCCGGCCCGGCCCCGAGGGGGTGCGGGCCCGAGGGCTGGAGACCGTGAGACAGTGGCCGTCCCGCACCGGGGAGCCGCGGGCTGCCTCGTGGCCCCGCTTCGCGCTCGTCTTTTCCGGCGCTTGTCAGGGAATGGGCGGGCGGAGAGACTCGTGGGGTGCCGAGTGTGTGCTCGCCTGTGCCATGCTGAGAGGCGTGGGGAGCGGGGTGGGAGAGTCAGCAGAGTTACAGAGTTACAGTGACAGCTCTTCGTGTGGTCCCTCCCTAACAAGTCGCTGGGGTTTTCTGTGGCAGGTCAGTATCAGTAAAAATTACTTGAGTTTGTTCTAAAAAGCTATTTTGTTGCTCTCTTTAGCTAAAAAGTGTGTGCCCAAGATGCCTGTGATGGGCGCTGGCCATGCCAGGTAGAAGTAGTTTTTACTGTGTGGGCTGTCAAGTGCAGATTCCCAAACGCTGGGGGCCCTTGTGCCACAGAGGAGCTTTGAAGCAGAGATTGGCGTGAACCTTCCCAGCTGTGTGGTGCCAGACTGGCTTTCTTTGTCCTTTCCTTTACCAGATTGAAAGATGATGATAGTGGAGACCATGACCAGAATGAGGAGAATAACACACAGAAAGACAGTGAGAAGGAAAAGAATGATCGGGAGAAGCCACAGAGTACTACCAAGAGGAAGGTATGGTGCTGCCATCTGCAATCAGTCCACTGCCCGAGCCTGCTGTGGGAGTGCTAGAGAGTCAGCCCTCAGTTCAGGGTTGAAAAGAAAAATATGTCTTGGAGGGCTGTGGTCTCTAAACGCACTGTCACTGCTGTGATGAAGGCAGAGGCTATGTTAGACTTTCACAATTTGATGTAGCATTTGGAGGTCTGTATTCTGAGAAGTGAATACTCCCTTCACAAACACAGCTAGTACTCTGCGAGGCTTTTGAACAGGAATGAGAAATAAACCTTTGTTTTCCACCAAAAAAATTTTGGCAGAGGGTGTGGGGGGAGGACTGGTTGACAGGGCACTAGAGGCTTGCAGTTGGTTTACCCGGCAGTGATGAAATAACTCATAAGATGTGTCTCTGTGTGTGTATTGTAGCATGGTCAGGAAGGCATAGGGCGTATAATCTTGTTTTCAGGAAAGCTGCTCTGTCTAAAGTAATGCAATCCTTGTAAACTTGCAAGCGGAGAGAAGGGATTCAAGCCCAGGCAACCTGTAACAGTATCAAGTGATACAAGATAAGGGCTTTGGTTGGATTTTTCTCTGTAAGTTTCGACTCCTGGGTAATGAGCTCTCATTAGCCTCTTTTGTGATCATTAGAAGTCTTTTAAATCATTAATCAGTGCTTTGGAAATGGAAAAGTGATCGCTGCCCACTGCTGGGTTTTGCCAAAGCTGACAAAACGAGTTCCAAGATTAATTCTCCCAGAGCACTGGGGTGTTGGTTGCTTAAGGCAGTTGGTGTCACCAGACTTATAATTGCTTTTGAATCACAGATTAGTGTAAGTAGGGTTTGTCCTTCCCAGAGGGGAAGAGTGTCTTTTTTATTTTTTCTTGTTTTGGAAAAGCTCTTGCATTGCCCTTTTTGGTTTGTCTTTTTTTGCCTTGGAGACAGTTAAGGACTAAAGGGAAATTCAGTAGTGCTGCCTCTAATAGTTATAACCGCCACTTTTGTTGTGATGCTCTGCTTGGTTAAGTTATTCTTTCCTTAACCACCCCTGCACTGCAAATTTCCAATATTTCTGAACTAGCCTAATTGTTAGGCTGTTTTGGGCAATTAAGAGAGACAGAATTTTTCTGTAAGAACGAGGATCAGTTTGTTTATAAAACAGCAACATGTAGACTTCTGACGCTGCGGATGTAATTTTTTCCCTTCCCCTTTTAGAGGAGCATGTCAGGGGTAAGCCAGGCTCTTTCTGTCCTGCAGGCTGTTGTCCCCGGGCCAGCTGAGCACCCCTTGCAGTACAACTACACCTTCTGGTACTCCAGACGAACGCCCGGGCGGCCCACGAGCTCCCAGAGCTACGAGCAGAACATCAAACAGATCGGCACCTTTGCCTCCGTGAGTACACCCCTGTTGTCGTGGCTGGCTCAGTCCCTGTGTGAGGGGTGGGTGTGTGCACACACAGGCTGTGCTCTCGCTGTCAGGAGCAGGGGGCAGTGATGTGCCAAGACTTACAGATGAGCTCTTGAATTGCCTACAGCAGATGATGTGTCTTTAGCAGTTCTGCTCCGTGCTAGACCTCCGTGCCTGCAGTAATGGTGGCAGCTGGAATAATAATTGCAAAAAAAGAGAGCTCCCATGTAGGTCAAATGTGCTGGCTAGAGCAGGACTGGACAGGCCAGCAAGAAAGGAACAGCTTTTTTGGGTGTATGTGTGAAGCAAAGACTGTACAGTCCCCCTCATGCTTCCTGTATTCCCACCAAAAAGACTGTGTTTGGATCAGGCATCTGGCCTCTTGTATTTGCAAACACCTGGAGGCCTGTTGTCTGTCTGGAAGTGATGGACAAGGTGCAGTTTGGTGTTGCAGTGAAGTTCATTAAAAGGCAAACTGCTCTCCCTTTCCTCTTACATTCTTTGTGGTTGTTTATTCCTGGAATAAATTTGAGTGTGTCCTTGAAAGGCAGTGTTGGCTTGTTGTATGATACTGGGAATGCAAAACAGTCATGAAGAGCCCAAGATATATAAGCAAAATATGTCTCCCTTAAAATACTATTCTCAAAGTCAGGAAGTCTGTTGGCTGTTTTCTTTCTTGTTTTGTTTTTGTGGGTTTTTTTTTTTTTTTTTCCTTTTTTTTTTTTTTGATCTGGTATTTGTCGAGTTTTTTCAGGGTCCCATGTAAATGTTGATTTTGACCCCCAGTACATATCTTCTGTAATGGGAGAATTTGTAAAAATACCCCTTTATTCCTTCTGGAGACTGCATAAAAATATGCCCGTTAGAGCAGCTGGGTTGTGTTGTTGTATCCACAGAGGATAAGAGTGGGAAGAAGAGCCTGTTGTTGTGGGTAGTTGCTGCTCCTATTACCCTGCATGAGCAAGTGCTTTCAGTTCAGTGAATGAAAAATGCGGCTACTGCATGATGATCTAGTAATAACTTCTCACTCTGTTAAATCAGTGTAGACTTAACATTGATTTTTAGCTCCTTAGAGGAAAAATGTCACATATTCTTTTGTCTGCTCTTTGCTGCAAAGAATTTGTGGGTGCTGTTGTAGGCTGGAAGTGCTGTAGTTCTGTCAGGATGGAGAGAGACTGGCCAGCAGAGCTGGTAATGTGTTTGGTTCTAAATTCCGTTTAAGGAGAAGGAAGAGCAACCTTCAGAAGGAATTGCCTGAGCTAAGTCTGCGTTCAGATTTATTCATGGCTTCTTTAGAAAGCTCTAAAAGCTGTGAAATGTGAACCACTAGAGGGCATGTTCCCCCACTCTGGGAGTGCAATTTCCACACGGCATTTGGATGTGTCTGGCAAAAACAGATTGCTTCTGACCCCTCCTCAGCCTTGGTTCATAATTTTATTGGCTATAAAAGGGATGACAGAGGTCAGAGATTGGAGCAGAATTCCAACTGCTGACCGAGTCATTAAGGTCTCTGAAAAAGTACTTGGGGTGGTGTCTGACCCCTCCAGCTGCACTGCTGGTCTGCTTAATAACCATTGTCTTAAATGAGTAGAGTCCTCTTAAACTATGGAAATTAGTATAATGTCTTCCATTTTTTATTTTGTTCTAAAGATCTGTCTCTCTAAAATCCTTTCTTACTCAAAGATTCTCAAAGGATAAATTTTATTTTTAAGAATTATAAAAGATAACTCCCTTTCCTTGCAGTCAGATTGTCTGACCCAAGGATGCCAGAATGGAACTGGTCAAATGAAGTGGTCCAAGTGTACAGATCTTAAACTACCACCAGAGAATGTATTTTGTCTTAAAATCTGGATACAGTAAAATTAAATTTAAAAAAATGTCTCATTTGGATGCTCCTGCAGTCTCCATGGTCACAGAGAGCAGTGGTTATGCAGGGTGTGGAGGCTTGGCTGTAGCTGATGCATTTGACACATATCCAGTTGTTGAAAGTTTGGGCAGTAGGATTTACAAGATATGGAATTGGAACTGTTCTCCAGAGCAGCTGTTATCTTAGCGTGGATTTCTTCAGACAAACACCGTGTGACTTTAGAGGCACTTGTTGAATGTTTCAAGTGGTGATCTGGAAATGGAGCCAGTCAGAAACAGGCACCCAAGCTCTGATCCTACTGCTGCCTTATGTGTTTCCTAATCAACACCCTTGTGACAGGAGAGTACAACAGAAGAAGGGAAGGTTACTGGCCAGCTGGTGGAGAAATGGAAGCCTGTTTCTGTAGGAATCTGGACTGTGAACAGTTTGAGCAGCCTCATTGTGTGGTTCCTGTTGTTGCAGGTGGAGCAGTTCTGGCGGTTTTACAGTCACATGGTACGTCCTGGGGACCTGACAGGCCATAGTGACTTCCATCTTTTCAAAGAGGGCATCAAACCCATGTGGGAGGTGAGTTGGAGCTCTCATTTCTGCCTGAATATTTTCCCAGAGTATTTTGGAGGGAACCTTCTACAGTAAAAGGACTCTTGTCATTAAATGGCACTCCACTGGCTTCTTTTGGATGCAGTCCTTTCTTCAGGGTTTCCTGTTAACTTGTCCTGAGAGGTCTGTCCCATGTGACCTGGCAGTCCTGGGATGTGCTGCCAGAGAGGGAATGTGTGGGATTTGCTGGTTGCCACCCCCCACAAAGGTTGCTGAACTCTTTGCCTGTAGGTCCGCAGTGTTGCCTGGACCCCAGCTAAGCTCTGTGCCTCCCAATACAGACACTTGCCCCTTAGTGCCTCCAGTGACACCAGTGCAGGCCTTTCCTCTAGAAGGGTTGGACCTTTCTAAGTGGAATTCAACAAAGCTTATAAAAACCAACCCTGCTTTTTCAGTTAAGGAAGGCAGAGGTGCATGTGGTTAAAAGCCTACAGTTGCACATAGAGCTGGAAATGGAAAAACAACTTAGCCTTTTATTTGCCTTTTTTTTTTTTTTTGTTCCAAACTACTGAGCAAACTCAGTAGTTTGCTTCTTTTCCTATCCAAGTCTGTTAAAAAAATTTAAAAAAATCTTGGCCCAGTAAATCATTCTTCCAGTTCCTGGCCTGCTCCCAGCAGTGACCAATAGCATTCACAATATGAGAATTTTATGTGTTGCTCTGAAGTACCTAATTATACTGCTTGGTCCTGAGAAATTTATATGTGACCCTTGTTGGCAATTATTTTAAGCAAGGTGTTTTATAGCCAGTTACTGCAAATACAATTTATATAAAACGTTTAACCCTCCTTGGACTCCTGGTGATTCAGCTGCTCTGATAATGTGTCAACCAGAGAGTCCACAAGTTAATGATACCAGAATTTCTATAAAGCATTTCCCTGTAGCCATTTTAAGATGGAGGTGGAGAGATTCTTTTGTTTTTTTTTTTTTACTTGTGGCCCCACTCGCTTCTTGTATTTCTAGAAGAGGACCTGGGATCTCACTGCTGGCCTTCCCTTTGCTGCACGGTTTGTAGGGCTTTGTTTGTGCTTTTTCTCTTCCAAACCGGTCCTTAGTTATTCCCATTCTTGTAGGCACATATGTGTCTGTATGTAGCTGATCTTTTTCTGCATCCATCTGTGCCTTTTCTGGTAAAGTCAGAAGCACTAAGCATAATGTCCTCTGGTGATTTACTGGGCTGCAGATCATTGTTATTCTGGTAAAGGAAAATCAAATGCTTGACTGAACTGAAGCTTGTTTAACCTGAAAGAAAACTAACAGTAACCATAAAGCACATGATACAGCATCTGTCTCCCAATCACTGCTCTCTTCATAGCCTTGAACCTGCTTAAACCACCTTTGAGATATTTAGAGGAACATCACTCTCTCTTCTGATACCCACTAGTCATTGTGGAAAGCTTGAAGAGTTAAACCCAACTCCCAGCTTAAAGGCTAAAGTGTGATGTTCACGACTTGGAAAACAAGGACATTTAACTGAAAGTAGTTTGCATCTCATGGGAGTATGCCACATTCCCAGAACTTGTGTTGTTGAGGTTTGTCTGGAGCTGATGCTTTCCCCTTTCAGAGCAGGCTTTAGCACATACATGAAAACTAGGAGTCAGGTGAATGCTGCCATCATTCTGGCCCTTCCATGTTTCCTCAGGATTGCTTCATTAGCACTTGCTGTCTCAGCAGTGACCAATGAGAGCACACAAATGTTCGGTTTTATCTGAGCCCTAGAGAAGCTTTAAAGCTAAAATAAAGTTAATTTTATTTCATTAAGAAGGGTTGGGCTGCTTTGCCTGGCATCTTTGAGATGTGTCCCAACTTGGGAGAAGGGATTGCTGGTGATTTGACTATGGATGTCCTGTTTTCTGCAGTCCCCCTCTGTCATCCTTTGTTCTTCTCTGTGTCTGTTCTATACCTGTCTTCCCTTCCACTTCCTAACTGCCACCTCTTTGACTTGTTCCTACCTCTCTGTCTTCAGCTTTGGATGGAATTTGTTCCCCCCTCATCTTGTAAGATTTCCAAGCTACAGTGTTGTACAAGACAATGCCACAGTGTTCTGCACAGAGGAGAAGCTGTTTGACACAGCTCTATGTTCTGGGGAGCAGGGGAGGCTGTAGCAGTTTCCAGCTGATTATCAGGTGCAAAATACAGATTCACAATATTTAGGTGACAGACTGGGTGCTTAGCATAAATTTTTTCTTTTACTCTCTCCCTTCATTTTTGGTTATTTCCCTTGGTCACCACAGCCTGCAACAAACATTCAGCTGTATGATGTGTGATACTGTCAGTGGTTCCCAGAGAACAAACTGGTTCCTTCTTGTGAGCCCATTCCTAGAAATGTGGAAGGAAAATGTTTGTCTACTTTTTGCTTGCTTTTAAATATCACTTTGAAAACTCTTTCCTGAGCTTCCATGTTCTATGATGAGGGATTTCTCCTGTTTTACAAGCAGAACTACATATACAGGGAATTAGACAAATGGGGAATCAATCTTAGTTTTAGGAATAGTTTTAAGGTCCTTTCCTCTGGATCTGTGTGTAGATTGGTAGGCTGGTGTTAGTCTTTGCTAGTGAAATCAAAACACTAGAGCTCAAGTCTTCAGAGAATAGAGCTTTATCTGGAATGCTGAGAGCCATTGTTTCAAATACTTCGTATTCAAAGTAAGTCTTTTGCCTCTGTCTCTGCTTGTCTGGGGGAGAAGTGAAATGCTTTTGCTTGAAAATACCTCCGTTCTGTCCCTTGCCCCACCCAATCAATATCTGCTCCTATTTGTGGCTCTGCTGCCTTATGGGTAGTAGAAAAATAGCTCGAAGAAAACAAATCAATTTCTTGCCCCTCTTGCTAGGATGATGCCAACAAAAACGGTGGT
This sequence comes from Corapipo altera, assembly GCF_003945725.1. Taxonomy (NCBI): domain Eukaryota; kingdom Metazoa; phylum Chordata; class Aves; order Passeriformes; family Pipridae; genus Corapipo; species Corapipo altera. Next base: position 2,876,020 of record NW_020884895.1, on the reverse strand, counting down.
AAATGGATTATCCGTCTGCGGAAGGGCTTAGCGTCGCGATGCTGGGAGAATCTCATTCTGGCCATGCTGGGAGAACAGTTTATGGTGGGGGAAGAAATCTGCGGGGCGGTCGTCTCTGTCCGATTCCAGGTAAGTGCTTTTGAGGGCTGGCACGTGCTCCTGTTTGACGGGGCTGCAGAAAGTGCATCCACCTGCCCACCCCTCCCGTGCTGTTCCGCAGGAGGACATTATCTCCATATGGAACAAGACAGCCAGCGACCAGGCCACGACAGCGCGGATACGCGACACGTTACGAAGAGTGCTCAACCTACCTCCCAACACCATCATGGAATACAAAACCCACACCGATAGCATCAAGTATGTGTGGGGGCAGGGGGGGTGCTGCAGGTCGCACGTGTTGCTTGAGTCAGCGCGGGTGGCAGGGACTGAGAGAAGTGCTCGTGTGCCTTAGGGCTGTTCCCTGCAAACAGCAGCAGTTGTTGCCAGCACGCTTTGAAAGCCAAGTACCTGTGATGTTATCGTGCTGTTGTTAGGGACTTCTGGTTCTAACAGCAAAAGCTTATTTTTTTAAGTGTGTAGTCCAGGGGTATTTCAGCAATCCACCCAGCCTGTCACCTGGGCGATCGGCAGCCCAGGGTGGGACTGTGGCCTGATGTATTCAAAGACAAGATTGCAGTGGGGGGGGACAACGAGATCATTTGAATAAAAAGAGATTCTGGGGAATAAAGTGCAGAAGCTAACGGGGATTTATAGTGCCATTAGACTTATAAATGGTCTTGGGAAAGTGCTGTGTGAATTTACAGTGCTGTACAAATGATTTCTAATCATAATAAACGTCGTATATTAAGTCTTCCAGGCCCTGGTGACAGAGGCTCTTTAACAAGACTAGAAGATCACGGTACACAGAGAGGACAGCTGTATTTTTAAATAAATGTGTTAGAGCTTACCATACCAGGCCATTCAGGGTGACTTTTATTTTCCACAAAGTGACGCAAAATTGCATATATAGGTATTAGTTAGAGGTGAGTTATGTAATTTTTTTCTTTTTTTTTTCTTCAGTTTTATAAACCAATACACTGATTAGGTCATATTGGTTAAATTAACACTTGAAAAGGTGCACCTGGAAAAAGTGAAACAAATTAATAAGACACTGATAGGGCAATGAGCTTTCTAATCTAGCTTGTAATCAGGGTGCCAAGTAGTTTTCATGACTTCCTTTCATTATGATGGCTTGTTGTTTCCACGTAATCACCCTGTCATCAGTGTGCTGTCCGACAGTTTGGTGACATCAGTCTTGGTTTTAGCAGACAGCTGGCTGCTGGTTGTGGCCAGTTTTGAGTGTGGGTAAATTAGTAATTATACAAAGATCTTGCTGGAACAGCCTGTAGGCATCTAGTGTTCCATGTGGCCCTCCCTCCTGAGTGTGTGGGAAAGAGGAGGGAAGGAGATGATTTTTTTTCCATGACTTTGCCAGTAACATTTCTCATGCACTTTCTGCCAGGAGAGGGCACTATGGGCTCTCTGTCCATGTTGGGAAATAGCGAAGTGCTCTCGTGGACACTCAGCAGAGTATTTTACTCTTGTTCAGCAGCAGCAGACTGCAGACTGGTGATGTGGCTTTGTGGTGAGAGGAAGGAGGTGTTTGACTTCTCTAAGTCTCTGCAGGGAAAGCTGTGTATGGAGCCAGCTGTCCTAAGTTGTTGTGGTGGTTCATGTAGCAAAAGTAGAATGGGAATGTTGTGGCCTTTCTCTTTTACGCTATTGCCACCAGCACTTTGTAGCACAGAAAAGGCTGCTGTAGCAATGTTTGTAACTGCTCTTGCTCTGGCAGGTGTCAGGCCTTGAGTGATGGTGCATCCAGCAGTGTGGCCTTATTTCTCTACACCAGTGTAACATGTTGTGCTTCCTGCCCTCTCTTCCTGCATAGCATCCAAGCTTCATTTTGTGTTGCTGATGTATGGTGCAAAACAAGCTTGTGTGAGAATAACAGGTGTTTGGGGTATCAAGTTTAGTAGTTCAGATTACAGCTGGGAGCAGTTCTTAAACAGAGGCCAACTGGCTCGTCTCCCACTCATTCTTCTGTGGGTAGGAGGGTTAGACAGAAGCTGGTTTGATGGTGTCCTAGTCAGGTAGATCTAAGCAATTAACCTTTTGCCATGTAGGGCATCAAAAAAGCCCCTATTTTCCCATTGCCTTGCTTGAGCTGCAGCAGTCTGATTGCAGTGCTGTCCAACATCCCCTTCAAACGGCACTGGTGTAAATTCAGAGCAGAACTGCTGTCAGTGGATTTTCTGTGTAGTGATGCACAGACTGACCTCTTATGCCTCCCTTGCCTGGTACCAGCAGGCAGCAAAGGGGCAGCAGCTGCAGAGAAGTGACGGTGGCTGCTTTGTGACAGAGAAGAGCAGGACAGCCCCAGCTTTCAGTCTGATTCTGCTTGGCTTCTCTTCATGTCATTAAGGTTCTCTCACTAATGAAGAATCTCTTGTGTAACTAGTTCCATCCTCCATAAAATCTGGCTCCTTTTCCTCACCCATCTATCAAGCCTTGTTGAAATACTGTCCGTCATGAATAAACTCCACTTATGCTGCACATGTACCATGTGATTTATGACTCGGGAGGGCTTTCTAGCCAGCACTCTATATTCACACTCTGGCTGTGTTTCATGAAGAGCTCTAATGGAAGAGCTGTGCTGTAGGCTTTGTCAGGGCTGCCTTTTGAGGGGGGGGGCTTGTGGCATTTTTCATTTGTATGGGCTGCATCTCTCCGCTAGAGCTCTGCTCATGTGCAGGGTTTGATTGGCATTGATTGTGCTTCAGGGAAGGGAGCACGCTTAGTGAGAAAAGAGCAGGCGTTTCTCAAAACCTTGACTTTTAGGTGGTGAATTGACCTGGATTAGCTTTTGACACACTGTAAATGAACACTTCTGTAGAAATTACTAGCATGCCCCTCACTGTGGAACCTGAGCCCTGTGTTTCAGGTTTTATATATTCCTTTTGTGATGATGCATTTCATATTAAATCATTTTTAGACACCATTTTTCATGAGTTGTCAGTGAGGCTGCAGCCCCTTTTGTTTCAGAAAGCAGCAGTGCTGCCAAGTGGCATCTGAAAAGTACCTGTTGCATCACAGCTATTCCAAGGAGCTGTTCTGCATTGTCCTTCCCGCTCTCAGTGATGGGGCTTGTGCATTTAGCTAGATAAGCAGATCTTTCATTGCAATTTTCCTGTGTTTGTCCTTTCTCTTGCTTGTGATATTGACAAGCTGCCTAAATCCCAGCGAGTGGAAGGGTCAGCTTAGTCTGTATGAGTTTCCAATCTTGCTAGGAGAGCTAGAACAATCTCTTGGACTCTGTTTAATTCCAAGGGATTTATAGTACCTTAGACGTTACAGTGCTGAGCACCTGAAGAGTACATATGTGACATTTTGTGGGCTGCCTTGTTTCAGTAGCTGGAGAGAAATCACTTCTCTTTGTTCCCTCAGAGGTGGACTGAGAGAGGTGCACACGGATGCAGTGAACCACTTCATGGGCTCTGTTCATCAGCGTTGTTAACCTTGGAGGTGACAAGGTCCAGAAGTGACAGTGGGTTATGGACAGTGGTACTTCCTGTGGTTTGGAATCAAAGAAAAAAACCCCAACCTCTTTTGCTGCCATAGGAGGGGCACTGTGCTTTTTTGAAAGCAGGATATTTCCAGGCACAGCCTGGCAATGTCTCACTGAAGCCACTGAAAACAATCAGGTGTCTGTAGTCAGTGAACTGCAGTTCAGAGAGGGGTGGAAGGGAAGTGAACACTGTAATATTTGACTTTTGAGCACTGCAGCATGAAGTTCTTGTCTGTCTTGCATACACCTTTGCCCTTCCTGGGGTAATCAGCCTTTCTTTTCTGCACTGATAACTGTGTGGTCAGTGACCATCTCCTGTGGTGAGAGCTCTCACCCACAGTACCATCCAGGAATCCCAGGCAGATTCAGCAACATTGCTTCCTATACCGGGAGGGAGCAGACCGGTGGCCATCAGCAGGCTGCCACTGAGAGGGCTGGTCCAGAAATGTTTTGGTTGCTGTGTGACGTTATGGATCGTCCTGTCAGCTCTAAAGCAAGGCTGCTTTTTCTGAAAACAAAGCTTCAGTTATTCGTAAGTGCCTGCTGCAGTGAGAGCTGAGCAGGGTATGAAACTATCCTTTCCTTTCAAAGTCACCACTGATAACTAATGGGATGGCTCGAGTAAATGAGAAGAATAGTTGATCTTAATAGAGCTGGCACTGGGTTCATTTCACTGCAGGCAGTTGGAGGAAATGGCCTCAGACTGTTTTAGCTACCAAACAAGCAGATACCCTATGAAGGGAATAAGGGTGTGGACTGTAAGAAGACCAGAGGGTTGAGGTTCTCAGGACAAAAAAAGTGAGAAATGACAAAAAAAGTGACAAGGAAGAGAAATACCCGTGGAAGTGGCAGATGTTGGGCAAGAAGATCAGTGTTTGTGAGACAGTCAGCTGATGGTAGAGTTCTTGTGAGGTCTCCCTTGTCACAGCAGAGTACAGCTAATTCTATAACTGTTACGGTTTTATAGCACTGGTCTCCATTTGCTTGCCAATTTGCAAAACCTTGGGAGAACTCCTCAGTATTGCTGTCCTGCTTGTGTCACCTGTGCCTTTGACTGTGTCTTAAATGATGTGTGCAGGGTTAACCTTGTCTAAAGTTAGATGGTTGCCCAGTGGGACCCTTACACACTGTCTGATGCCTGTCAGGGAAAGGCAGGTTGCCTTGGGTCTTGCCAGTCTGGAGAGCTGCATTTCACCCTCATTCCTTCAAGTCTGAGAGCAGGAATAAAATCTAGAGGAGAGCAGTGAGGTTCCAGATCTGATAGCTGTCCTCTTCTCCCAAGTCTCTGCAGTTCTGGCTTAATTCATTTATCGCTCCATTCTCCAATTCCAGTAATGTTTCCAGGTGCTGCAAGTCTAAGAGCACTTCTATAGACCCGGGCTTTGAATTGATGGATTCATTGATTCGTTCTCCATCACTCATAGTATGCTTTATTTAGAAGTGCATGACTTTGTGAAAGGCTTCCTTATCTTGGTGGCCTGTCTCTTACCAAAGAAGTGACAGTTCAGTTTTGTTCATTTGGAAGTCATGATGGCTTCTCTATTTGCCTTTGCTACAGATACTGCCAGGTAGGTGAAAGAATTATATCAGGCTAGGAGACTATCCTAGGTTATTTTTTTTAAAAGCTGTTAGTCACAAAGTGTTTGTCTGGCTGTGAAGAAATCCCAAGGGGAGCACCTAGGAAGAGGCTGTGCTGCCCTGGACACCTGCAGAGCGTAACGAGCAGTCAGTGTGCTGGGAGGTTGCATGTGGGCTGCCAGAAGGATCAGACCTTCGTGCCTGTTGTGAGGTGCATGAGTGCACTATGAACTCTCTGAATCCTCTTTGAGCTGGGGAAACTGCTGTGACGTACAGACTGAAGGTGGTTGGAGAAAACAGCTAGTGCGGCTTGCACAATGGTGATTTGGAAAGTCCGTTCAAGTGGCTGTGTCTGTTCTGTTCTTCCTCTTTTTGCTGGAGCCTTCCTCTTTTTTTTTTCTTTTTTTCTTTTTGTGAGGAGATAGTGGCTCTTTTTTGCATTTTTTTTTTCTCCAGCTTACTTGCTGAGGATAAAGGGAACCCTGCCTAGGTCCTGACCCTCGGCAGTGGGAAGTTTCAGCAGTTGTGGGTCAGGAATGAGTGTGGAAGAACAGCACTGGCTGACTTTATTTAGCCTGCTAATGTTTCCATTTCCCATCTGTTCAGTGGGAATAATCTAAGTGTTGGGGATCAATTCACTGAGTATTTGATCGCTGCACAGACAGTACGGCAATAAGGTACTAAAAATGTCTATACATAAAAATAACCTCTTAGTCTCTCTGGCACTGTGCCTTTGGCATGTCACAGGTCGTAAAGATTCTGCCAGGCGGACTGAACTGGCAGCCTTGTTGGGTGTGGGATGGAGAGCAGTTCACTCTGCTAGCATAGCTTAGGTACGTCAGGGCGGACACATCCTGGTGGATTTTTTCAGTCAAGTCAGCAGATAGTTGGAGTCATTAGTACTATAATATGTATGAGGGTCTTGGCTTAAGAATTCTTGGCTGGATAAGCTTTTTCTCTACATCTGTGAGGACTTGGCAGATGAAGGACTGTGTGCATGATGTTATTGGGCTGTTGGAACAGGGAACTCCTTAGTTTGAAAGGGGTAATAAATTATTGATTTTGTTGACAGATAATCTGTCCTTGTGTCCCTCCTGCTGAGAACAGAAGTTACAAGTTTGGGGAGGACTATGGGACAGGAAAAAGAGAAGATGTGATTGTGGATGATGGGAATGTGGCAGAAATATGAGGCCTGGGAGATTGGAGGGAAGACATGAAGGTGGAGACCTTTTGACAAGGCTGGAGATGTGCAAAGCCTTCCAACCCATATTCAGCAGCTAAGAGGGCTTCATATCCAGAGTTTCTCTTCTCCCTAACTTTCTTCTGGAGAGACACAGTTGTACCCACAATGTCTCTGTGTTTATTTGGGCTATGATTTTGCTGGGAAAGAGCATAAGACACTGAGCTGCTTTTGCAAATGCTGATTTGGAGCTTGATTCTGAGGCTCATGGAAGAGCCAGTCTGGTGGTCTGGTTTTGGCACAGATGCTGACTAACCCAGGGTTTCCATTTCTGGAATCTCCTCTTGTGTTGCAGTGGCCTGATGAGGCAATGCACAAAACAAAATGTGAGGTAGCTGGTAAGTACCAACAACAAAATCTGCAGAGTGATCTGAGTTTATGGTTGACCTGGGTTTACTTGAAGGTCCCTGCAGCTCCATTGGAATCTGTGGATTCAGAAAATGGCTTGGCATGTGCTGTAGGCATCAGTACTGTTTTGCTGGGCATGGAGAACTATGAGGTTCTTTGATGTCTCTGATCCCAGAAGGTAATAGTCACGTTCACATTAACCTCAGCATCTTTTTCCTGAGAGGGCTTTCAGTATGCTGCCTTCGTAAAACCGACAGCAATTTCTCAGTCTGCTAACTTCATCTGTCAGTAACGTTCTCCACCAGGGAATGCAGCGTTAGGCCTGTCCCTCCAACTTACCTGAAAACATTTTTGTTTCAAATGGCTGTGATGTTTTTATTGGGTTGTCATTAACAATGCAGGTTTACAATAGGAAATGAGACTTTCTAATAACAATTGGATTCTGCTGCCTGATTGAAGAATTTCGTAATAACTAAGCCATGTGGCATTAAAAGAAGCCCTTTTTGGGGGGATTACCTGCATATGCAGTATGTGGTAAAGCACGAGGCCCGTAACTGGCTGAGTTTAACCAGCCAAGGAATGTGATAATCCTCCAGGAAGATGTAACATTGGCTATTTTATTAGCAGTAGGAAATGGATATTCCATTTGTGACTAGGAAGGTCATACCTGTCTCTGGGTATTAATGTGGCTTTATCACCAGCAGCCAGTGGGAACGCTTCATGTCTGTGCAGAACGCTAAAGCTGCCTCGCGCTGTCAGATGTTTGGCTGGGTTTTAAGGATGCTTCTATCCACTAGGGCTATCAGAGAATATTGCCTTGCTCTCTGAAGACAAGTGCCTTTCAAACGCCATTGAATGTTTCTGCTCTCGTTAAAAGTTAAGAAGCCTTTGATCTGAAGTGCTATTTTTTGTTTTTTATTTCATTTTTTTTTCCCTCTGGCTTGCCAGGGCCTGGGAGGAGTTTCATGGCCTGGTGAACAGCAGTGGCCGCTGATCGAACGCTCCCCCTCCCTCTGTCACACCCAGGGTAGGGCCTCATCTTTTTTCCTATGTGACTTCATAGCATACCTCTCAGCTTCCAACCTCCTTCCTGTGGGCTGGCATGTTCTCTTGCCTTATGGGCCCAATGGTGGGCCCATTCTGCTATTCATTCTTTCTCAAAGATCAAAATGATTTTTTAAATTTATTTTTTTTGACCGGACCACCAGCATTTTATGTTGTGCTCTTTTGCTGGGTGCTATATTGCTGATGTGTCCTTCCTCTGTGTGAGGCACTTGCCTCACCAGACCTGGTCCCAGGAGGCTGAGAGGTATGTCTTCAGCTTGGGTGTGTTGCCTAGGGTTGACTGTAAGCAGGTATGGAGTGGTAAATGAATCCTAAGCACATCCAGGTGATGGACACAGAGAGACACCTAGAGCTTGACATACTGCCTTTTCTCTTAACAGTGGGTTGGAGCAGAATAAATTAGTGGTCAATAAAAACTTGTTTAGAAAGGACACAGAGTAACTATTATATGTAGAAATAAGGTTGTGGGTAATGAGAAGACCACCAGCTACCGCTGGTAGTGGCAGCCGAGATGTGCAGAGAAAATAGCCAAGGTGAGCTCAGGGCAGCTGGGAGCCTTGTAGCTCGGGTTGTTTTTCCCCTCCAGTGCCCACTTCCCTGATGGCAGGCCCTTTCCTTAAAAAGGGCCAGCAAGAAGGCTGGCCATGAGAGTTGCATTTGGTAGTAGCCAAGTGGGATCACTGCACTGCTGAGTGCCAGAGCAGAGGAATCCGGTGGAAGGAAGCATTTACATTCCTGGGCAGTGGTATGCAGCTGCTCCAACACAGCTGAGCTCTGAGGAGCCGCTTGGGATCCCAAAACCTCCCCCAACAGTGTTGAGCAAGCAGTGTTCCCATAGCTTGCTCCAAAGTCATGGGTGAAAATCTCTCTCTCTCCTCACAGGTTTGGCTTTTTGTGAGGATCAGTGGTTACAAAATGTTATACAGACCCTTAGTAGTGTTGCTATTGTTAGATGACATTCAGGTGACCTTCCAGAAGAGGAAACCAGCTCACTTGATGAAACGTCAGCCTCTGAAGGCAGTAAATGTGCCAAGGGTATAGGAGAGCAGTAGCAGAGTTGATTTAGCTCTCAGCTGTATTGGGTTGCCTGTGCTGAGCAAGGATGATCAGAGGGCCTGGAACACCCCAGTAAAGGCAAAAGAAGAGGAAATGTCCAAGAACTGACCAAAGTGTGCTGTCATGAGTGACAGATGGCATGTGTGAAAGTCCAGTATGGGATAGAAAGCCAAACCACTGTTGCAAATTAACCGGAATCCAGTTAATGAATCCTGAATCATGTTCCCAAATGGCAGCACAACCTACTTTGCTGGCAAGTGCGAAGGTGAACCCTAGTCTTCTACAGATGGCCTCCAGCATGGTTTTTGCTGTCATGTCATACCAAAGTAACTTTTTTAACTCTACAAAGTGTTTTTCACTTCCTTCTGCACTTCCAGCTCCTGAGCCCACCTCCTGGAGGTGTTCCAGTCTGCACTGTGCTGTGCTGGTACAGCTGCCGTGCAGCTCCTAGCAGCACACAAGGGTTTAAAGGATTTCACAGTCCTGCAGAGCACCTTGCTACCGAAGCTGCTGCCTTTGCTCTTCAGCCCAGCTCTGCCTGTTCGGTCTGGTTTGTGTTGGGGCATCCCAAGGTGTTTGGTTTGGGCACTTTACTGCTCTGTTCCTGTTTATGGGAATAGCTGCCAAACCTATCCTCTCAAAGTAATTGTAATCTCATTTGTTTCCAACACACCACGTCTCTGTTAATGTGTAAATACGCTTTGCCTGTTGCTGCTGCTCCGAGGCTGGCAGTGAGCATTCACACAGGTTTGTGTAACCCCATCTTCCATTGCTGCCCCGTGCTGCAGGTCTATAGAGGAAGGCTGTAGACCAGCAGTCCTTTCATTGTCAGTAGCCCCTGTGACTCATGGCTGTACTCATGTGAGTAGAAGCTGCTGAAGAAACTCTTCATTTTAAAATTGAGAGAAACGCCCTTGTCAGATTAGATATTCTTTTAAGGTAGTAGAGACCAGGGAGCTAAATTCGTTGACAGTATGATTAAATACGAGGGACAGAGGCAGGAAGAGGTTGGTCTGACGGTATATTTGTGCTCCAAGCAGAATCCCTGAAATCAAATGTTTGGTAAGGAAGAGACTTTGCAAGTTGTTTAAACAACAGAATCCATCAGGGAGGTTGCCAGATTCTATTATATGCTTTGCTCACATGAGATGACACTTCTTTCTTGTCATTGAGTGGGGATAAACCAGGATCTCCCGCTGTTCCAAGTGTTCTGGAGTGACAGGTTGACTTGTGTGAAAAGTCTCAAGTTAGGAAGCAGATCTGCATAGGAGGTTTAATGAGCATTTGAGTGACATACTGGGATGGCAACACTGATAGCTTTGGTGGGTAGAATGGGGAGGTGCTGTGATCTGAAGGAATGCACATCTCTTAACCTCTTTCTTCTCTCTGTTTTCCAGGGATAATTCAAGCTTTCGAAACACAAAAATCACATTGTGAGAACAAGAGTTGGCACTAAGCTCCTCTCTCCATGTTGAAAGCACTGAGGGGTCTCTACCAGTGCCCTCGACCTCTGAAGGGACTCATGGGCCACTCTCGCACTCCTCCCTGGAGGAAGGATCCATCAAGCCCTCCAACAGCGGTGACAATAGAGGCCGATTTTGTCTTACACAAACTTTTTTTAGCAGTGGGGCGGGAGGCCAGCCTTTCAATTAGCAGCGTGCCCTTGGGGCCGCATCTTGCAGCACTTTCCTCTCTTTCTCTACATGGCATGCAGGATCTCTGGGATTCTGCCTCAACATCGGAGCCTTTTGCTGAGGGATACCAGTATTATAAATCTCTCTGCAGCTGGGCGGAGCATCCCAGTTGAGAGTCAGCCCTGTGGTTTTCAAATGCCCCTTTTCAGTTCTGCCAATAAATTATTGGGTCTCTTTGTTTCTTTCAGTCTCTTTTTTTTTTTTTTTTTTTTTACTCTGTCTGAAATTTGGTGGAGTGATATTTCTGTAGGCAAATCCACAGGCCTGCTTCTGCAAGCTCCATGAAGCATCTTCCCCTGAGCTGCCCACCTGCATGAAGCTGCAGAGCACCCCAAGTGCAAGTGGTGGCCAAACTTTGCTGTATTTGTGGAGATATGTGAGCAGAGGGGTTAGAGATGTACCATCTTGCTTAAAAAAATGAGATATTTCCTTTGTCTTTGGCTCTTCTTCATCCTCCTGGGTTAGCAGTGCCTTATTTGTTGGGAAGAGGAATCTGAGCTTCCCTTAAACTAAGACAAAGAGACGTTTGGTGTCAGTTGCCTTGACTCTGACTGTTGTGGTGGAGAGCCAGCAGTGCTGCCCTGTGCTGGATCCAGGGAGAGGCTGAATTTGGGCCAAGCCCATTTCTGGGGTGCACTGGGGTTTGCAAGTCTCTGTGCACTTGGGAAACTGGGTCCCCACTGGGTGTAGCAGAAGAGGGGGATGGCCCAGGCTGCTGCTCATAGCTGCGTGACAGCTGTGACCAGAACAGGGGTTGTGAGTGACCCCCTGTCCTCTGGGGTGAGGCTGGAATGAGGGGTTGTTGCCTGGAAAGCCAGCATGGCTGCAATTTGGATGCCACGGAAACAATAGGAGCTAATTATTTCCTCTGATTCTGCTTGACTACAACACTAATTGTACTCATTAACAGCTTCAGCCTTTTCCCCTTTTCCTTGGGGAATCGCACAATTGCCTTTCATTTTTAATAGAGCCTTTGCATTGGGCCCAGGAGGGGAGTCTGTAACCAGTGCTGGGGCACATCTCCTGCCCCACGTGCTCTGCACAGTCCCCCAGGAGAAGGGGCTGTTTGGGCCAGTTTGGTCGTGACTGCAGAACTATCAGACTATGTCTGGGACAATTACCAGCCCTGGAGACTGAGAGACCTTCAACCTCGACTCCAATTGCAAATTCCTTGTCTTACCACTGAAGTCTAGACTGAAAACAGCCAGGACTGGCAGAGAAAGCAGGTTAAAATATTCAGTCTTCTGAAGGCTTTGTTTTCTGCATTGAGGGTGTCAGTCCTAGGCTGTCTCTAGAGACATTCAGCACTCTGACAGCAATGACTAACTGCTCCCTGTGGTCAGGCACTTGGCATCTGGCTGTGTTCCCCAAGCTGTGGTGGCATCCCTCTCCATGTTTCTTGAGACCCCATGGTCCTGTTCCTGCTCTTGCCACTTGTTTGTCACCAGCTCTCAACCAAATGCTCTTTTTGAGGCACAGTTTGTTTTCCCTGCTGCGATCAGGTATTACTATGGCTGCTACTTAAGATTCCTTTTAAATACAACTCTCCCCTGCTGCTCTCCAGTATTTGTTAGGGGGGATTTAGTTGTAATTACATTTTGGCAATCTAAGCAAAAATAGCCTTGCAAGGCAGGGCTGAAATACTAGCTGCAGGCTCCTTTATTCACAGCACATTTAACTTCTTGCAGATGGCATCACTTGGGGCTTTAGTGCCGTTGTTGTGCCCAGCTGCGTGTCACATCCACCTCTGATATTTCATGTACTCCCCCACTTCTCGCCTCTGATGCCCTGTGTCTAAGCTGGTGCTGATGAGTGCAGGCTTGCTATTAGATCTGAAAGTGCTGCGGTCCTGCTGTGCTTGCCTTCAAATACGCTTTGTGAGTGAGCTGTGGAAGAGCCCTTCTCTGGGAGGCTGTTCCTCTCCTCCCACTGCCACTGTGGTTGAGATTTGGAGGAACTCAGCAGTGGTTCCTGTTGCTCAGCCTTGAAGGGAGAGAGCTGGCTGGGCGTGAAGTTTGTCCTCTTTAAGGCTACAACTTTTCCAGAGGTCAGGAGGAAAGCAGTGTTCGATCAGTGCCAAGCACCAGGTCTGGTGCCTCCTATGGCCTGGAGGGGGGGAGCCAAACTGGTTTTTGAGCAGGACTTTTGGTTTGTGGTCTGCTGTGTTCTGCTAATAAGAGTGGTGAAAATACAAGCATGGGGTTGCTTGGGAGGGGAGGGAGCTTCCATCAAGCTCTAGAAAAAGATTTCAGGTCCTCCTCACTCAGGAAGGAAACCTCTAGCCACGGGAGCCTCAAATCTGCAGAGTCAGGACCTTCCCTGCTTTCCTTATCCCGAAGACTTTGTACACCTTTAAATTTCCTCAGATTCCTGCAAAGAGGCCTTTGGGGAAACTGGAAGGGCTTTGAACCCCTTGGGGCCCTGGAGCCCAAAGAAGAGCATCTGCTTGGGCTCTTTTTTCCAAGGGGATGCTGAGCTGTGGTGGGCTCACAGGCCCTGGGTGTCTCTGGCTACAACTGCTCAAGTGGGGGCTGATGGCTCTTCCCATCCCACAGAGAAAAAGGAGTCCCCAGTTTTGGAGGGGAGCAGTTGGGGAATGCTTGGAGGATTCTGTTGCCTTGTCTTAGTGCTTCCTGGTGGAGTGTGGGCACATGAAGCTGATAACAGGCTGGAGAGGCTTTTTGTCTCTCACTGCAACTCACCCCAGCGCCCTGCACCTGCAAGGTATTCCCTCACCAGAAAAGGCACATCTGCTGCCCGAGACCTGGGGCATGCTGGCTGTTTCTCTGTTCTTATCTCTGGTGTGGTGATAAACCTCAGAGATCTCCTGAGGGCTGGTAAAACCACTGCTTGGTAGTGGTGGAGAGTGTGGTTTTGATCACATGCTCTTGGCAGGCTGGAAGAGCTCATCCGTTTCCACTTGTGCTGTATGGACACACTGAAGCCTGAACTTGCTGGAAGAAGCAGCATCTCTGTGGAGCAGGGAGAAGCAGAGGACAGTACTTGGCCCTGGAGATGGGCAGCAAGGCAACAGGGACACGGGAATCAGTGGGAAATTGCCAGGCAAAGACAGACCAGAGCTCATTAATTCTGCACCTTCTCAGGGACAGAGGGCCCAGGGGCTGCAGACGTGCCTGGTGCTCTGGTTTGGGCAGCTTACAGCAGCTCCTGGCTCTCCTGGGCTGGGAGCACTTGGCCAGGAGAGTGTCCCTTTAGCCACAGGAGTACTGTGCAGTGCCATCACTTTCGAGCAGGAGGTCTGTGGCTCAGAATACAGTGCCCCAGGACCTGGTCACCTCACCTGGGTTGTGGCCACAGAGCTGCACCCCCATGGGAGGCTGAGGGCAGGACCCAGCCAAGGTTCTCTGGGCACTCCTGCCTACACTGGTGAGTGCCGTCCCCACCTCCTTCAAGGTGCCAGCCTGGAGCACCGGATCCATCTGGTCTCGGTGCTGTGGACACTACACATCTTGCAGGGATAGGGCAGGAAAAGCCACCTTGGAAAGTGCACAGGCAGACTGGCACAGCCAGGGTAGTTCTAGGCCATGACCAGTCTGCAGGTGTCCATGAGGTGATGTCTCAGCTATTAGGTATTTGCCTCCCTCCTCCATCTGTGCCTGCAGGGCCCTCAGCTCTGGCAGGCAGTAACCAACTGGTTTTCTCCCAGCAGCAGCAGAGACAACTGGTACTGGGACCATGAGGTGGATGGAGACACAGCACATCCCAGAGCCAAGCACAGGTGGCATGAGTTGGATCACAGAGGAGCAGATGCTGCTTGTCACCATTCCCAAGCTGACCTCTCTCATCTCCCCTGCCAGCAGGGACAAAGCCAGGGGGCCCCAGAGGTCACTGAGGGGTCTGGGGGAGATGCGGCACTGCTGGGATGGGGGGAAGGGGCTGTGCTTGACAGAGATGATGATCCCAGGGGGCAGGGAAGGCTGGTGGGGGAGGAAGTTATGTGCTGGTGCTCGTAACAGGATGGATGCCAAGAGATACACATCCCTGAGGAGGTTTTAGTGCCTGGTGGCCCAGGGTCTTCTCACCTCAAGCTGCTTGCTAGGGATCAAGGACAGCACTTCATCTGTCCCAAGAGCCACAGCCAGGGCATAAATGGAGGGAGAAGTTAGCTGCCCCTAATCCCATCCCTGGGTCTGCTGTTGCCCCAGAATGGGGGGCTGTAGCTGGCATTCCTGCCCCATTGCCATGGCAAAGGATTCCAGGGGCCCCATTTGCTGTGGGTTTGAAACTGTAAATTTGCAGTGGAGAAATGTGGCTCTTGCTGCCAGTGTTACTGCCCTGCCCGTTGGATGCCTGTCTCTGCTCTGGGCCCCCCATATCTCGTCTCACAGGACTGTGTGACCTAGAGGTGCATGGCCAGCCCACATAGGTGGCACATCCAGCCTGCCCAAGAGGTTTTGGCATGGAGCAAAGATGCCATGGAGGCTTGCAAGACTGTCACAGGCTTTATTTCTACATTTAGCACAGCATGGTGACCCCGTGTTCCCTTTTTCCCCATCTCTGCCACTGTTGGGGTGTGGCAGATCCACCACTCCCAGCCCTCCCTCTGTGCTGTGCTTGGCACCAGGAGCTACAGTGCCCACAGGGATCTTGGCCAGCCAGGGGACTTTAGGGGTGCCCAGCCCCTGGCTCCAGCAGTCCTGGCAGCAAGAGGGCTGTTGGGCACCTGCAGGCATCACTGTGGCTGGTATGGCTTGGGGTCTCCAGGGAAGGGCAGGGCAGGTGCCTGGTTGAAGTGAGCCACGAGGAAGATGCCAACGGTGCCACACACGAAGAGAGAGGCCATGATAAAGAAGCAGACACGGTCGATCACCTGTCCCACCATGATCCACTCCTCGCTCTCCTGCCGGTGGCACAAGAAGGGTGAGGGCTGTCCCCAGTGCTCCCCACGTGAGTCCCTCTCCCCCCAGTCCTGACTCACGCTGCCAAAGTCGTTCTGCTCCCGTGTGGCATTGGCAATGTGGTTGCAGGCATCCACGCATGCCCGGATCTCAGGACCTGCCTCCTCCAGGCTCTGGCAGAAGTCCTGGGGACTGCCACTCTCCAGGCCACGTCCTATGAGCAGCAGAGGCAGCACAGCGGGCACCAGTGAGCACTCGGCCCCCTGGCACATTGCCCAGCTTCATGGGAAGATGCCAACCCCCTGGAGACACTCACCAATTTTCTCCAGCACAGTTTTCATCAGCCCATCCCTCTCCTTCTGCTTCTCGAAGAGCAGCTCGGTCCGGGCTTTCCAGAGCATGTACTCATCAGCTTTCACCATGAGCCCAAGGGAGCTGCATCTCCGGACAGCTTGTGGTGGCCCTGGTGTCTCCTCTGACACAGGCATGCCCAGGTAGCGAGGCAGAAGGTGCAGGAACACCTGGACACAGTGTTACTTGAGGGGATATGACCCCCTCACACCCAGTGGGTGCCATTGGGTCCCATGGCATTGCCTGGAGCATCTCTGTGGAGTACCTTTGTGCTACTGGGACGCTGGGCGTGTTGACACCTGCTGCTCCCCAGTGTTGGGAGTGACTTGGAGGGGTTTAGTGGCACTCTGTGATCCACTGGGGACATCTTTGTGCCAGGACTTGCACTCAGATGAAGGCATACCTGCCACCCTGCTCCATGAAGGACCTGGCCTCAATCCCCAAATACCCATCCCATTCCCCATGTGTAAAGGGTAGAGAGATGACAGCAGGTACCTGGCGGACTCTCGGGGACATGGAGTGAGTGTTGGGTGTTCTCAGGGAGACATTGAGGACAATGACAGCATTCACCACGATCACCACTGTCACCACCATGAGGAAGGTCAAGTACCTGGAGAGAGGGCACAGAGCCTCATGTGGGGCTGCTGGGTCACAAGCTACGGATGTGCAAGGTCCTTCTCAGTGTCCTTCTGGGCTGGAAGTTGGGGACTGGCAGTGGGATGTGAGCAAGTGATAGCCCTACCTGGGCTGAAGGTTATTTCTGCGCGAGGGTCCTGTCCCTGGGCACTGGCTGCTGCACAGCACCTGAAGACCCTGCTCGCACAGTGTGAGAACAGGCCTGGCACCCCTGTCCCCACGTGTCACTTACTTCCCAATGAGTGGCACAGCCTGGGAGGTCTCAGGCACCTTCTGGGCAATGAGGAAGAGAAAGACAGTCTGGGCCAGGAGAACGTTGATGGAGACGGTGCATTTCTGTCCACCCGCTGCCAAGCAGAGGGAAAAGCAGAGTTTGGCATGAGGCAGTGGTGTGGGTATTGCCCTCCTTAGGCAAAAAGCCCCCACCCCAAAGCTGAACTGGCCAAGTCCTGCCTTGAGGCCTTAATCAAGGGGTACCCGGAAATTCACACAGTCTCCCCCCAGATATCACAGGAGCAGGCGAGATATGACAGTGATGGGACAAGGAGCCCTTCCTGCCGTGTTGCTACCCCCTTGCACATCCCCATGCCTACAGTGGGCACAGCACCAGTGTGTACCTTTGGCGGGCAGAAAGTAGACGAGCACGCCCATGGCGGAGATGAGGACACAGGGCACAATGATGTTGATGACATAGAAGAGCGGCTTGCGCTGGATGATGAGGTAGAAAACAACCTGCTGGTATTGGGTGTCATCTGGGGTGAAGTGCTCTGAGTTTATGATCTTCCGAGCAGGGCGGTGCTTTATGGCCCATTCACCATTCTCTGCATCATCACGGTGCCACATGAGCCCCACTGCCCCAGTGGGGGCACTGGGGCTGCCAGCCCCTCAGTCCAAGTAGGGGAGGAAGGGGAGGACTGGTGATTATCATGAGCCCCACAGGGCAGCGAGGCTGGGCGCAGTGCTAGAGCCACTTGGAAGGGAGATGAGCACTGTGCAATATGCCATGGTGCCTATGCAAAATACCCCAAAAAGCTGTTGGATGGGGCAGCTGGGCACATATGGGGCACCTTGAGCCCCTTGGAGGCTCCCAGGGCTTTTAGGTGTGGGGGTGGGGTGCCCACATCTCCCCATTTCCAGGGTGCCACGGAGGGAAGCTGAGTGTGACACTGGGTGATAGCACACTGCTCTCCCCTGCTCTCCATGGGAGCGATAGATTTTTTCCCAGTCAAGATCGCAACTCAGGCCGGTAATGAAAAAATAAATCTCGCTGCCCGAAAAGCATTTTGTTCCTTCAATATGCAATTAAAATGTGATGGAAAACGTCATTGTTTGGCCATGACAGCTACGTTCCTAGCATCAATCAACCTTGCAGGAGCAGTGCTCTCCAGGAGCGGCTGCCAGGCAGCAAGAGCCCCAAGCCGGGGGGGGGGGTTAGAAAAACAAATCTCTCCTACACTCCCGCTTCCACTAATAACTTAAGTGCCCATGTAATGGTGGGAGCTGCTAATAGTCCCTGAAGCCCTGCTTTTGGCAGCCACCAGCATGGCAGCAGATCAGTTGGATACCCCTCCTGGTGGGACATACTTATGCTGGGGGGGGGGGGCTGCAGTGTTACCTGTGAAAGCCTCAGGGTCGATGACGATCCACTCCACTGTCTGGCCTTCCTCCACCGTCAGCAGCAGGTTGATTTCATTTGCACTGTATGTCTGGGACCTGGGGAGGGACAAAGTGGTGGCAGAGGCTGGCATGCAACAGCCTGGATGGGCAAAGGGTGCCAGTGTGGCACCAGGTCATGCTGCATCTCCAGCTCTGCTTTGGGGTGCTTAACTTGTCTGTGGTGCCTACTGCCAGGTAGCAGGGGACAGGTAGGTGGCATTTATCTGCCATTTATCTGGGCTCAATGCCCCAGGGCAAAGGTGGGTATCCCATGTTAATCCCTGTGTCCCAGGAGGACCTGCCATGGAGCCCATGCTCACTGGAAGACCATGGTGCAGTTCTGCCAGTCGAAGGGGAAGTAGGTGACGTGGATGACGCAGACACTGCGGTAGATGGCAGGGGGCAGCCAGTAGATGCTGCCATCAGGAGATACCAGCACGTTGGCGTAGAGAGTGATTTCAAACGTCCCGTCGATACTGAGGGGGAAAAGGGTGGGTTCAGGCCCAGATTGTGCCTGGGGGGCAGCTGCCACCCCTGCGTGGGGTTATGTCCCCATTGCCCTGTCACGTACTTGTTCTCCAGAACGATGTCAGGCAGCCAGACCATGGTGGAGGGCACCCGCAGCTGCTGGATGTTGTCGTATTTCTCAGGGTCCCACTGCAGGCGATAATCGGACCATTGCTGCAGGAAGCAGAGCAAAGGAAGAGGGGTCATGGTGCTCCCCAAGACAAGGGAGATCGTGAGCTGTCTGTCCTGTGCTGCCCACAAAATGGACTCAGCCCCCACAGAAGGGGGTGAAGATTATAGTGCCAACCCTCCATGGGGTGCCACCCTGAGGTGCAAACATGGCAGGGGCTGATCCTGCCTGGAGGTGAGGGGTCTCACCATCTCGATCCAGACGTTGGTAGTGAGGGTCTCCTCTCGCTCATTCTGGCAGGGAATGAAGGAGGGAGGTGGGTTTAGTGCCCCATCTGCTGCCCCACACGTGGGGACAAATCCTCTCCCACTGTGGGTGCCAGGGGACCTCTCTCACCAAGGAGATGAGGTTGGTGAGGGTGAGCTTGAGGGAGACATCGATGATCTCGTCCCCTCGCAGGGCCGGGCGCAGTTGCCGGTTGTAGTTGCTCATGAGGTCTTGGAGCAGCTTCTCTTCCTGGTTCCTGCAGCCCACACCTGGAGAGGGCACATGCCAAGGGAACACCCCGGGGTGGGGACAGTGGGGCCACCAATGCCCCCGAGGCGTGATGTGTTGAGGGGGAGGCAGGGGGTGCGCATGGGGAGGGGATGCCCAGGTCTGTTACTGTGAGCGTGCACACTCAGCTCTGTGAGCCTGACAGTCGAGTCAGTGCCCTGCATGCAGCAGGGGTGGTGCATCCCCCCCACATCCCCCGCCCCACTCACCCCAGGGACCTCTCCAAGGGCAGGACATGGGGACAGCAGGTTGCCAGCACGGGGACACCCCGGTGGGAAGGTGCATAGCACTGTACTCCCGGGGGTGACAAACCCCCCAATGCAAAGGTAGGGGATGGCCAGTTCCCCCCCCAGACCTCTCCCTGGGGCGGGCACCCCTTACCTGCCAGGGCGCAGAGGAAGAGGAGGAGGCCGTGGCAGCGCATGGCGGTGCCGTGGGGCGCAGGGGCTGGGGCTCTGCTCCGCAGCCCGCCCGGCGCTGTTCTGGGCCGGGCGCCCGGAGGGATGGGACAGCTGTCCCCTCCTACCGTCAGCTGTTCCCAACAGCCACGGGGGCTGGGGAGGAACGGGTGACCACCCACCTCCCCCCCGCTGGTGGGGTGATGCCAGTTTACTGGGAAGCTCCTCTGAGATTTTGTGCCAGAGGGGTTGGAATTGGGGCTGGGGGCAAATTAAGCTCCGTGCCTCAGTTTCCCCATGTCCCCCATGGAGGTATGCATCTCCTTGCAGCAGAAACCCAGGTGCCCATGGGTTATGGAAAACGGGTGCCACGCTGCCAGGACCTCCTGTCACCACCAGGGCAGTGGCTGCCCACAGGGTATAGGGTGAGGAAGGGGCAGGCAAGTCCCACCACGCCCAGAGAGTAATGCCCACGCTGGAGGTTCAAATGCTGCCAGGCCCCTTGTAGGGGGGCCACGTTGCAGGGAATGGGGGTGTGGTGAGATTCCTGGCTCAGCAGAGAAGATGTGACAGCTGTCCTGGGCCACTGCCGGTGGGGGGACGTCAGCTGTGCCCCTGAAACCAGAGCCCTGGCATCCCACTGCTGAGCTGGGGAAGGAGACAGCCCTCTGGACCTCCAGCTCTGCACTGCTGGATGGGGTGTGATGGGGGGAACACTGTGGGTTTGGCTGGGGGATCATGGGGGCGGGGGGGAAATGTGGGCACTGTTGGCATCTCCGCTCACTGCAGTGGATCCGCATGGGATAGTGTTATATTAGGCGGGGATACATCCCTTCCCCTGCCCATCCTGCCCCCAGTGCCCAGCCCACAGGGGTAGCAGGGCTGGTACCACCACACCCCTCTGGAAATCACCCCTTCCAGCCACAGCTGAGATTCACTGTGCTCAGGACACTCAACAGCACCCATTCCCTTGGTGGGCATCACCCTCCCCAGCACACACACAGTACTCAGGCTGGGCATCATGCCCAGCAGGGGACACTGAGAGAAGCCACCAGTTCAGTGCCCCATGGCAAGAAACATCCAGCTTTATTTTCCCAAGCCAAGGCAGGTGAGGGAGAAGTACATGGGACCCCCCCACACCCCTTAGACAAAGCGCTTGTTCTCCTCCTGGTAGTTGTAGGGGTCTCCAGCAAAGGGCAGCGGTGGTGGGTGGTTGTAGATGCCCATGAGGAAGATCCAGAGGGTGCCAACCACCAGTGTGGGGGTGATGAGAAAGAGGCAGAGGCGGTCCAGGGTCCGGGCCACACGATTCCAGTTGTCAATCTCCTGGGAAAAGAGTCAGAAGCCAAGCAGTGGGGGGCACAGCGGGCACAGGGTGCCCCCTCTGCCCTGCCAGTGCCCATGGCCCCACCTCGTTGTAGCTGTTTTCATCCCGCATGTGCTTGACAATGTCATTGGCGTTGTCAATGACAGGTTTTATGTGCTCATAGAGCTGCTCATCACCTGTGACTGTGCCCTGCGGCGCCAAACCTGGGGGCAAGGAGGCAGTGAGGTGGGCTCCAAAGGGCTGCCACTGCTGGAGAGCCCTGCTCCACCACCCTTCCCCATGTCCCCATGGAGGGGCTGTGGCTCACGGGCAGGGGTGACGCGGCTGACCAGCCCGTGCCGCTCCGACTGCTTCTCGAACATGAGCTCGCTGCGGGACTTGACGCTGAAATACTCCTCTGCCTTGGCAATGTAGCCAGCGGAGCTGCAGCGTCGGATGCATGGGGCGCCCGCCGGGCTCTCGTCCTGCTGTGTCATGCCCAGCAGCCGGGGCAGGCTCTCCAGGAAGACCTGGGATACAAGAGGGGTTGTCAGGTCCCTTGGACGCTTCCCCAGTGCGATGCCATCTTGTCCCCACTTTCTGTCCACAGACTACATGTGGCAGAGATGGGACACCCTGTTGCAATGTGCTGTGCTGTCCCGTGTCCTCTGTGGGGCACAGTGTCATCCCTGTACCCACCAGTACACGCACACCCTGCTCACCTCTTTGACCCAGTCAGACATGACATGGGTGCTGGGCGTGCGGAAGTGGAAGTTGAGGACCACGACACAGATGATCACCACAGCTGTCACCAGAAGCATGATAAAAAGCAGATACCTGGTAGGGAGCATGGACTTGGAGCTGGCATTGCCACAGGGGCTGGGCACAGGCAGAGCTGCCCTCTGGCACCATGGGGACCCCACAATGTCCCCGCTGCACCCAGTGGTGCCCAGGACTCACTTGCCAATGAGGGGGACGGCGTGGGAAGTGGCAGGCAGGCGTTGGGAAATTAGAAGGAGGAAGACAGACTGGGCCAGGAGCACTGAGATCACCAGGGTCATCTTCTCACCACCTGGAGAGCAAGTGAGCTCAGGGAAAACCCTGCCCCATGTGCCTTTCCCAGTATCCCCAGTGCCACGGTTGCCCTTCCAGTGTCCCACCATACAGTGCCCCATATTGGGTTTTCTGTTATGGGGGTACACCAGGGTCCCACATGGGGTATCCTGTCCCCAAGCGTGCCTCTGCTAGGGTGTCTGGCTGGGATGACAGTGTCTTACATGGGGATATCCCAGAACTGGGATATCCCTGTGCTGAGCATTGGGGTATCCCCATGTCCCAGGACATGGTGCAGGTGTGGGACATGGAGGTGCCCCGGGGCTGTGACTCCCATACCGCAGGGCTCACTCACTGTCAGCAGGCAGGTAGAAGACAAGGATGACCATGAAGGCAATGAGGATGCAGGGTATGACGATGTTGATGACATAGAAGAGCGGCTTGCGCTTGATGATGAGGTAGAAGGTGATGTCCTGGTGCTCACTGGTGTCAGGGGGAATGTCAGGGTAGATGTTCTTGCGGGCTGGGCGGTGGATGATTTCCCATTCCCCATTCTCTGCCAGGGCAGATGGGACAGCACATGGCATGGGGGACACCTGCCATGACCATTCTCACCAGCCCCACCAACACTGATCTCCCCGTCCAGGGTCTGGGTAGCTCCAAGTCTGGTGGGTTGGTGCCAGGGTGCAAAAGCCCCAGATACATGGGTGTCTCCGTGACAGAGTGCCCCAACTCCAGACTGGCACCCAGCCCTGCACAGGATGTCCCGCTGCCACAGGACATAGCAGAGAGCACAAGCCTTACCTGTGAAGCCTTCGGGGTCGATGATGATCCACTCCACCGGGTAATCCTTGCCTGTGTCCAGGTCAGTGTCTGTCTTCAAGTGCATGTTGATCTCCAGGGCACTGTATGCCAATGACCTGGACCACAGGAGACAGGCAGTGAGGAGTTGCAGCTGCTACTGGGCACACACCACCCACCCACCCTGACCTCCAGCATGATGGACTCAGGCCACCGGGTCACCTGCAGAACCCCACCTTGCTGTGCCCCAACAGCAAGGGGAGGGTGCTAGCAGCAGCAGGCACCACAGGGGGATGGGATGCCCACCCTACTGCCCTGACCCAGCAGCCCAGCACCTGAATCTGAGGGTGCAGTTCTGCCAGTCGAAGGGGAAGAAGTCGACGTTGATGAGGCAGGTGCTGCGGAAGATGGCAGGTGGCAGCCAGTAGACATAGCCCGTGTCGTAGAGGAGGACATTGCAGTAGTAGGCGACCTCAAAGAGCCCATCATTGCTGTGCCAGCAGAGAGACAAGGTGATGGTGGGGCTGGGAAGGGGCCAGGGGAGCCCTGGGCATGCACCAGGCACAGTTTAGGGGATTTGGGAGGGGAAACTGAAGCACAGCTCACTTGTTCTCCAGGACTATCTCAGGCAGCCACAGCATGTCTGCTGGCAGGCGGAGCACCCCAATGTCCCCAAAGTCGGACTTGTTCCACTGCAGGCGGTAATCGGTCCAGCCCTGGAGGGGAGGATCCCCAGGTCACCCCCTCACCATGCTGGGCCACCCCGTGGTGGCACAACTGATGCCATGACACCTGTCCCTACTCACGTGCTCGAGCCATATGCTGGTGGTGAGTGTCTCATCCACTTCTTTCTGCAACAACAGTGTGGGGCAGTGAGATGCCAAGGTGTCCCGACAGCTCGGGACCCCCAACACTCAGCAGCAGAGTGAAAGAGAAGCAGCCTCAGGGGTGGCATCCAGCCAGCCCTGGGGGTGAGGCATGGCTGTGGGGCTCCCCACGGTGGGCACTGCCCACTGGGGCTCACCAGTGAGATTAGGTTGGAGAGGGTGAGGGCCAGGTAGACGTCCACGACCTCATCAGTGGAGACAACAGGACGCACCTCTTTGTCATAGCCCTTCTCCTTAAAGAGGTGGTGGATGAGCCTTTCCTCCTGGTTCACGCAGAGCCCACCTGGGGGTGTGGAGTCAGGCAAACCAGGGGGCTAGTGGGGCTACTGGGCCCAGTGCCACCCCATAGGATGGTATAAGAATGTAGGAGACAGGAACGGCCCAGGACATTGTATGTTTGTGCTGCACAGGAGCACAGACATGGACATGCAGGAATGACAGACTTGCGAGAGCACATTGGGCGCACATGGGCATAGGACAAGGACATGGGTATGGACACAGAGACACAGAAATACAGACCTGGCACACAAAGGGGCACACAGACACAAGATACTTGGGTACAGATCCAGTGGCATTGTGCACATAGATGGATGCACACACAGAGGCACACATGCACTCATGGACATGGACCCAGCGTATGCAGGGACACGTGGTCAGAGATTTGGTGTCACTGTACACACAGACAGGCATACACAGGGACATACAGATACAGTGACACTGGGAACAGATAGCACATGGCCTGGGCTGAGACACAGCTTTGGGAAAGAAGCACAAGGGACGCACAATGAGGGGATTCTGCCAGGTAATACCCAAAAAGCAGCTCTGGGGACCCTTGTGCCCTGTTTGGACCCTGCCACCGTCCCACCGACCCCATTCAGGGGGCCTGGCATCCCCCAGCAATAGGGCACCCCATGTCCCAGACCCCGCTCACCCGACAGCATCAGTGCCCCGAGCAGGGCCAGCTGCTGCGGCAGGTTCCCCATGCGGTGCCCGCAGTGCCCTCGCGCCGTGCCAGGCCCTGGCTGCCTCCCCGCCTGGCCTGGCCGAGCGGATGTCCGGCTGCCGGACAGACTAGGAGATGGATGGTGCCAGGTGCTGAGGGGGAAGGGTACCGGCACCGGATACCCGTTCCCAGCCCTCTCTTCCGGCACCCCAGCGTGCAGGGAAGGGGAGACAGGCAGGCACAGCTGGACTCACCAGCCCCACGGGTGACAGCTCATCACCCTGAGCCTGGGCACCCCAGCACGGGCACTGCTGGGCACGGGGAGGAGCGGTCCCTTCCCTGCTGCTCAGCAGTCCCAGTGATGCTGCTCGGGGTGGCAGAGTCCCCACAGGTGGGAGGGGTTGGTACCCACTGATGCCCAAGCACAGGGGTGGCACCACCCTGCCACCCACCAATGGCGCAGGGCACACTTGGCCCCTGCACTGGCAGGTTTCACATGGGTCCCTGGTGGGGTGTCACCAGGGATGAGCACCAGTACTGTGCCATGGGTGCTGCCATGGGCAGGAGGGGTGTCCAACCCCCGGTGAGGGTCTGGGGAGTCGGTTCCACGTTGGATGCAGCAGGAGTCAAGGCTGGGGGCATCGCTTCGGGGTACAGGGTGCATGGGAAGGGGGAGATGCAATGAGATGTCATAGCCCCACTGGAAAGCCCCTCCACTCTCACCCACCTCATCAGCACTGCATGGCATGCTTGCTTCACACTCACTGGCTACTGGAAAATAGAGCCCTTCTTTATTGAAAAATAAACCTTCTCTGTACAAATAAATAACAGCTCAGGTACCTTTGGGAAAAAATGGGGTGAGGATGGGGTGAGGATTGCCAAGGTGGGTGGTCCCAGGAGAGAGGAGGACTGTGATTCCTGGCTGAGGTGCTCCGGGTACTGCCTGGGGCACCATTGCCCTGGGGGAAAGCCAGGAAGTGCTGATGGGAAGAGGGAAGCTGGGGCACGATGAGGGCGGAAGAGCCTGAGGCAGGGAGGGGACTGTGTTTGAAGGACATAAGGGACACCTGCCCCAGTGCCCTCTCCCCATGCTGGAATGCTGCTCCAGGGGCACCATTAGGTTTTCAGCGCTTCGAGCGCCAGAGCGACGAGGCCGGGCATGCTGCGGGCCAGCGAGTCGCTCTCCAGCCCCACAAGGCCAGTGAAGGCCGTGGGCCGGCCCCCTACAGTGGCCCGCACCTGCGCTCGGTACAGTCCCTTGGTGTTTTTGGAGCCCAGGTCCACGAGGATCTGCAGGGAGACGACGGCACCATGAATCCCCTGGGGGAGCCAGGGGCAGAGCAGGACAGTAATGGGCTGGGGGGCAGCATTTATCGGTTGCCAGGGCGGGGGGCTCTGAGTGGCTGGACAAGGCACTCACCTCCTGGAAGGTCATGGCCAGGTCAGTCTCGGGCACCTGCAGCACCCAGGCGTACAGGTCACGCACCGCACCCACCCGCACTGCCGACTCGTTGAGGCTGGGGCAGGCTGCAACCCCGGGAATGGGCAGGAGAAACATGGAGGGGGACATCAGGGTGAATTGTGGGGATGCCATGCTGTGGCCCAGCCTAGGGAGGAGCACCCTTGCTCTGGGGACACTATGGGAGCATGAGTCCCTGTGGAAAGGGATATAACCAAGGGCTGTCCCACTGAAATGGGACTAGCAATCCTGGGACCAGGGTGCAAGGCTGAGGCTGGGGTTGTCACTGTCCCCATGGTGGCACGTGGCATCCTGCAGGGTTTGTGGGAGCTTACCTTTGCTGGCACCTGCCTCCTCCTCCTCCTCCTCCTCCACCCTGGGCAGCTCTGTGGACACCAGCTCACGTTTCTCCCTCAGTGCGGACCCTGCCACCGAGAGAGATGTGACACTCCTCGCAGGGACACAGCCAGTGGGCACTGTCCGGGCACAGAGCCGGCCGGAGGGTGGACTTCCCACTGCCCCCAGACCCTCCAGGCTCACAGGGCTCACGGTTTGGCAGGGGGGTCCCTGCCAGCTCTCCGGGTGCCTGTCGTGGCTCCATAGTTTCCAAGGCAGTGCCAAGGTCCAACTCTGCCCGCAGCTGGGTGAGGAAGGCTCGTCCCTGTCCCACCATCTCCTCCACCACATCCTCACCCTGCTGAAGGGAAGGCAAGGTGATGGGGTACCCACAGGATACCTCTGAGAACAGCCAGGTGCCCGGCAGCAGAGTGCAGGGCACAGCTGGGCTTGTGTCAGATGGGGCACTGGGGACATGCAACTGTTTGTGGCAGTGTTGGGTCAGATCCTGAGCTGCAGGGTCAGACCCATGGCTCTGCACTGCCTGGACTGGGAGCGCTGGTTTCAACTGGGGAGGATGAGATGCCCCCTTTGTAGTGGTAAAGTGAGATGGCTGCACAGGGGACAATAGACCCATGAGATGTCCCTGGTGTCACAGTCACCAGAGGGGCAGGGGCTCCCCCAGCCTGTCCCTTCCCACATACCTGCAGAAAGAGCTGCATCTCCCCGGGGAGCTGTTCCCTGTCCATTGTGGGCACTGGGGGACTGCTCCCCTCCATGGCCCTCAGTGCCTCCATCCAGTCTTGCAACTGGGGTCCCACTGCCGCAAAGAGGTCTGCAAAGGGTGGCAGCCGCCTGGCCCCCCACCTGCAAGCACATGAGGTGAGCTCAGACTGGTGTCCAGCAGCACCCATCCCCAGGGCAGTGCCACCCTGTGCACCCCACTGGGCACCTCTGGGAGAGTGCCCTCATTGCAGGAGGAACAGGACCCCAGTGTTCAGGCTGTCCCCAAAAGCCGTGCCAGTGCCCACTGTCATCTTGACCACCTCCCCAACCCTTTTAGCCCCTCGTCCCATGCCGACCATGCCTCACCTGGTGGGGACTTTCTGGGGTCCCTCTGCTGTGGGCCTTGAGTGGCCCCCTGCCACAGCCAGCTCTGAGGGGACAAGAAGGGGACAGGAGAGACAAAGGGAAGGGGAATCCCATGGGGGTGACAGGGCAGGCTGCTGGTGCTCCAGCCATCAGCTCAGGGGAGACTGATGGGACCCCAAGTGGATGTGGGGTGGTCCAACACAGGAGAGTACCTGGGATATCCCTGCGGACACGGGAGGGGAAGAAATGCCCATAGATCTTGCCCAGGAGCTGGGGCAGAGTGCGGCTGAGGAAGGAGAAATCAAACTGGTTTCGGATGAAGTCCCCAGCCTGGCGCAGGAGATCCACCAGGGTCTGGGCATAGGAGTGCAGCTCTGTGGGCAGAGAGGACCCTGTGGGCACATGGCCCTGGCACCACACCAACCTCTTGCTGCCAGAAATGGGGTCCCTCCCCATACCCTAGCCCTGCCACAGTCCCCCAGCTCACCACATCGTCTTATCCTGGCACGGCAGGTCTCCTCAGCCAGGCGGGCACAGGTGGCCCGGCCCTGAGGTGCCCGGCAGGATCCAGCATAGAAGGTGCAGAGACGGGCGCGCTCAGGGTTCTGCCGCTCTGGGGGCAGCTGGGCCAGTGCCAGCAGGTCGAAGCAGCTCGGTTCTCGGCTGCCAGGGGCAGCTGTGAGAGAACCGGGGCTGCAATGAGGTGCTGAAACCTCTCTGGGTGTCTCCGTCCCCCCTACCGTGCAGCCAGTGGCACTCACAGTCCATCTGGAGGCTGAGCCAGTCCGTGAAGGCAGTGACGCGGGTGTAGACTCCCGGTTTGCCCCGCTCACCACAGCCGTCACCCCACGAGGTGATACCGTAGAGGACAAAGTGGTGTGAAGTGGGGTCTTGGCATGCCAGTGGGCCCCCTGAGTCGCCCTGTGGGGGAGATGCTCATCCATTGGTCTTGGCTGGGACCCCAACCACATTGACTAGCTGTGGCACGTGCTCAGCAGCCCTGTGTGCCACAAGGGATTTTTGAGGTGGTGTAACAGCAGTCCCTTAGGCCCAGGTGTTACCTGACAGGAATCGATGCCTCCAGACAAGTACCCAGCACAGAACATTGCACTGGTGAGCAGGTCCTTGCCCAGGGCACCCCGGCATGTCTCCTGGCTGAGCAGGGGCACCTGTGCCTCCATCACCACATCAGCCACTGGTCCCTCTGCCAGGCAATGCACCGATTGCAGTGTCCCCTGTGCCTGGACGTCTCTGTGCCCTGGCTTGGTGCATTGGGACTTGGCACACGAGAGGGCACAGAGGGGGACACCCCACGGGGTGTCAGAGTGGCTTTACCTTCATAGAGGGAGCCCCAGCCCGCGATGTAGCAGGGAGTGCCAGGACTGGGCTCTGTGGGGCCACTGGGAAGGCACACGGGGCTGACGGTGGGTGACGGGGCCAGCGGCACTGCCAGCTCCAGCAACGCCAGGTCTCCGTGAAACGTCTTGGGGTTAAACTGGAAGGAGATGGGGGGGTGTCAGTGGGGGGCCCTCGGGCATGCACAGGGAGGTCAGGGGGGTGCCCACCTCCACCCACCTTAGGATGAGGCAGGATGCGTCGGATGGGCACTGCCCTCTCGCCCACACCCGGCTTTCCCAGCTCGTGGTCGCCCACCACCACCGTCCACGCCAGCTCATTACGATTCCTGGCAGGGTGGGGGGCAGTTAGTTACAGGGATGTTGGGGTACCAGCCCGTGCCCCCCTCTGCAGGGACATCATCTCCGCATTGCTGTGCCCCACGCCGTACCCGCCAAAGCAGTGTGCCGCGGTGAGGACCCAGGAGCGCCCCACCAGCACCCCTCCGCACATCAGCTCCCCGTGCAGCCGCACCGACACCAGCCAGGGCCAGGCGCCCCGCGGGGCCACGCTGCCGCCCATGATCCGTCCGCGGGGGGCCGTGGCATTGGCTTGTGGACCCCCACGGTGCCCACAGCTCCCTGGGAAACAAAGCCGGGGTGAGAGGGGGTCCTGCAGCCCTGCTGCTGGGACACTCCCTCTGCCAGGTGGGCACGGGGCGTCCGGGGATGGTCGCGGCAGGTGGAGGGGGTGGCGGGGTCTCAGGCACGTCGGGCGCGCTGTCAAGCCTCATCGTGCTCACGGAGGCGAGCGGGCGGAGGGCCGGGGGCACCCCGCAGCCCGGCAGCTGCCGACGCTAACCTCTGCCCCCCGGCCCAGCAGGCAGCCGGGGGCCGGGGGCGCCCGCTGGCGTGGTGGGGGGGGGTGGCGTGGGCACTGCGGGGCCGCCCCTGCTCACCTGGCGTTGCCACCTCTGCTGCTGCGTCAGGACCCGGGGCCGCGGCTGCCGTCTCTGCAGGGACAGGCTGTCAAGGCACCAGTGCATCCCTGCTGTCCTCAATTCCCCCCAGTTACTCTCAGTGCCTCCAGACCCCCATCATCCCGAACAAACACCCGTGTACCACCCCAGGAGTGCTTGCACCCCCAGTGACTCAGTGTCCGCAATCTCTCAGCCACCTTTGCTTGCCCCCTTCTCCCTCCCAGATTCTCCATTACCTCTCAATGTCCCATTCTCCCAAAAGTGCTCATCCTTCCCAATACCTCCATCCCCCAAATCTCCACCTCTTATCCCAGATCCCAACATTCCTCCCAACCTTCCATCCTACCAAAGATACCCCATCGTTCTATTGTACCCCCACTTTCTCCATTCCCCAACTCCGTCCCAGTATCACATCACTGCCAATGTCCCATATCCCCTCCAAACCTCCCCTGGGAATGCCCCGTTTTTTATCGTATGGTCTTCCCTCTCTGGGAGGAGCCAGGGGGATGCAGGTGCCCACTCACGGCACTCCTGGAGGCGGTGCTGGCAGAGCCGGGCGCTGAGTGGGGCACAGGTGTGTGGGGCCCCCTCAGGTGGGCACAGGTGCTGGTAGGGGGCACAGGCCTGGCTCAGTGCCCAGTTGCGCTGGGGCAGCTCGGGCAGTGCCTGGGCATCCAGCAGGGCCTGGCAGCTTGGGGGCACAGCTGGTGCTGCAAGAACAGCAGGGCTGTGAGCATCATCATGTCCTCCCTGCCCACCTCTGCCCAGGCCACCCTGAGTTCTGCTTTGGTGCGGGTGGGAAGGGGGCATGATAAGCTGTGTAGTCAGCACATTTTGGTAGGGTCTTCTGTGTACTGGGATATGTTTTTGAGGGGATCTCTGAAAAGGAGACAAGGGATCAGGCAATGGTTTGGATAGGGCTTCAGGTGATTGGGTAGGATACAGAGAAGATGGGAACTGCTTGGGTAGGGTCTTCAGGTGGTGTTTTGGTAGAGTCTCTAGCAGTTAGGGATATATTTTGGGAATCCGGGCAGTTTTGGTAAAGCCTGTAGGGTAAGCCAATAGGGGAGAAGGTACAGTTTGAGTAGGATCTTGGGGTCCAATTTTGTTAGGATTTCTAGTGGATGAGGTGGTGCTTTGGTAAGGACCCAAAGAAATATTTGGCAGGGGTTTCTAGGCATGGGTGCAGGTTTTGGTAGGGTCCTTTGGGCACAGGATGGTGTTAGGATAGGACCCCTGGACTGTGTTTGGGTGGGGATCCTGGGCTCTGTTTGGGTAAGGCCTCCTGGGGATGGGGCAGTGGGGGCCGTGGGGTCATGACTCACGTGGGCAATGGCCAGTGATGTTGGCGCAAGGTGGGAAGAGGCAGGGGGCACAGAGTCCACAGGCCCCTCGCTGCCGCTGCTGCTCGGACAGCGCCCGCTCCAGTGCCAGCAGTGCGCTCCTTAGTGCTGCCTCCAGCACGAGCGTCCCACGGCTCGACAGTGCTGATGGACACACACAGGGTGCTCAGACTCCCAGAGCCTCCACCACTGCCCCCCACCGCAGCCACGGGGTGCCCCCAGCCCGCCTGGTGCCTGTGCCCTGATATCTCTGTGGTGGGTGTAAGGCTGGGCACAGCCTGTCACCTGTTGACATTGCCTAAGGTGACAACCGTTAGTGTCACTTCTCTGCTGGTTGGCACATGGGCACTTGGGTGTTTACCCAGGTCTCTGTGGAGACCCCATGGACAGATGTGTGTGCAAATGTGGGCATACAGCAGGGTGTGAGCCTGGGCAGGTGTGCCCACATGTGTCAGTGTGCAGGTACCTCTGTACACACTTGTGTGTGCACTGTGAGTGCACACCTGTGTGTGCCAGGGTCTGCATGTCCCCATGTGTGTACAGTCCTGTGTGTGCCCTGTATGTGCGTCCCCCCATGTGTCCCTACCTGTGATCACCTTCCTGCTGGCCATGCCCTGGCAGAATGTTCCCTGGGGTTGGCAAAGGTACCTGGGCAGGAGGGAGGACACAGGGCACCCTGCATCCCCTGTGTCCCCTAGTGCCACTGGCAGCACTTGACACCCAGTCCAGGCAGCACAGGTGTGTCCTGGGATCTGGGGGTCTTCACCAGGGACCTGGCCATTCTGCTTGTGCTCCCTCCCTTCCTGAGAGTGAACCCAGGGGTCCCAGCTCCTACAGCAGCCCTGTCCACAGCCAAACCGTCCCACAAAGATGCCCCCGTTCCCGTGCCCCACTGACCTTGTAGGATGCTGGCCGGCATGGGATACAGCCCCTGGCCCAGGGGGACCCCTCCCACCAGCTGCAGCAGCAGCAGGAGCAGCAGAAGCACGGGGGGGACCAGGCGGACCCCGAGAAGAGCTCCCCGCGTCCTCTTCCCTCCTCGCTCCATCCCCGGGCGGGCAAAGGGGGGCAGGAGGGGGGAGCCCCCGAAATGCCCGAGGCGGGAGAGGAGGGATGGATATATACGGTGCCCCCCGGGCGGTGGGAGGAGAGAGGGGCCGGGGGAGCACAAACAGGCGAGTTCATTAATGTCGCGCCAAGATGCCAGCTCGGGGCGGGGGGCGCGGGGGGGGGCGCAGCCGGGGCCTCAATGCCGCCTTTGTTCGACGGGGCCTCCGGGCGGGCAGCATCAGACGGGCGCTGCGCTCCGGCGCTGCCCGCGGCCCTTGATCATTTTCACGCCAAGCCCCGGCCGCGCCACCCTCCCTCCTGCGGGCCCCGGGCGGGTGGGAACGCACCGGCGGCTGCGGGCGCGGGGGGCCCGGGCTGGGCGTGGGAGCCCCGCCGGCGGTTTCAAAGGCGGGCAGCGGGCCGGGAGCGGTCGGGCGGACAAGGCGGGGGAAGGGGAGGAGGGGGGACTCCGCGGGGGGGTCCTCCTCTCTCTGTGCTAGCCCAGCCCTGGCTGGACGGGCCATCCCGTGCCCAGCACCGCCACCCCCGTGCTGAGCACAGGCTGTCCCCAGGGACCCCCCTGCGATTTCTCTCCCAGTTTCTCGTGTCCTGCCTGGGGTGCAGGAGGGAGGATGTGCCCCGGGGAGGGGGCTGGGGGCAGGTGGGGCCGGGGCACCGGCTGTCCTTCTTGCTTGTCCTTTCTGTCCTTGTTAAGCAGTGGGCCCGGGTTGGGGGCAGCCTTGGCCCCAGGAATGGGGGGGCTACACTCACCAGCCCAGTTGGAGAGGATGCCTCCGTGCCTGCCGCTCGGCTTGTCATTGGTCCCACGCTTTTGGGATGCCACCGTCCTGCTCCCATTGCCGCCTTCCTGTGCCCACGGGCTCAGCTTCAGTTCCTGCGGCGGGACAGGGCGCGGCTGCATCTCTGTCACCTCTTTGGGATGTAGGGGATGCCCATGCCCCCACCTCTGTCCCTGTAAAGGGGACTGGTGTTTCTGGGTCCCACATCCGTTTGGAGGGTGCCCATGTCCTTTTTTCTGTCGTTGTTAGCGGCAAGGGGTGCCCGTGTCCCCATGTCCACTGCGGGACAGGGGGTGACCGTCCCCCTATCTCTTTCCTCCTTAGGGAGTACCTATGTCCCGCTCTCTGTCCCCATTAGGTGCAGGAGGTGCCCATGTCCCCATCCGCATTTCGAGTCCAAGGGGTGTCCGTCCCCATTAGGGGCAGGAGCGCCTCCGTGCCCGCGCTCCCCCTGGCCCCCCCGGCCGCGATGGTGCCAGCAGGGCTCGGACAATGCCGCTTCAGTGGCACATCAAAGGCGCGGGCTGCCCGCGGCTGGCACGGCGACAGGCCCGCCGCAGATGAAAGCCCCGGCCCCGCTGGGCTCCCACCTCGGCCGCGGGGGCACGCTACGCCTCCGCCCCACGGGGGACGCGGAGACGGGCGGGGGGCCACATGGCCGCGGCACAAGGAACAGCGGACCCGCGCCCCGCCCCGGTGTCCCCGCACGGATCCCCCTCCCCACCCGTGACACGTGGGGGTCCAGCCGCTCGGTGACCGCGGCCGGCGCCCATGCGGGTACTTGAGGCTGGCGTGGGGTTCGGCCCCGGCCGCACCGTGCCCCCCGCTCCCGGCCCCGGTGCCAGTGCCAACCCCATTAACCTAATTGGCGAGGCGCTCGGCCGCCCCGGGCGGCAGTGGCAGTGGGACCCCGGGGCCCGGGCAGATCCCAGCCCCGGCGGCGGGCGGGGGGGGTCGGCGCCCCCGGGGCCCCGATTGTCCGGTAATTGGCGCGGGCAGCAGAGCCCGGCCGGCAGCGCCGCGGGGCGGGGGAGCGGCCACCGGCGGCGGCTGTACCGGAGTTCCCGGGGATGCCCGGGGCGCGGCGGGCGGGATGGGGGTGCCAGGGTCGGTATCGGGGTCTCGTCCGCTGGGGGGTCGGGGGCAGGGGGCGTGTGGCGATGCAGAGGGGGGAATTGGGATGCCGGGAGGAGTGGGGCGAGTTCAGGAGTGCAAGGGGGATGCCAGGGCCGGGTATCAGAGTGCGGAGACCCCGGGAGGGCCGAGGGTTGTGGGGGTTCAGGGTATGGGGTGACGCTGAGGCTGTGAGGGGATCACTGTGGGGGTGTCGGGGTGGGGCTGGGGGGGCGGTGGAGGGGATGAGGATGGGGTAGTATTTTGGGACAGGGGTCATGACGAAAGCGGGGGACTGTGGGCGGGGCCAATAAAGGGGCACGGTCAGGTGGCAGGGGGCGGGGCCTCGATGGTTGGGCTGGACTGGGGGCGGGGCCTGTCCCGGCGGGGCGGGGCCAATGGTGGGGCGGGTTTGGAGGCGTGGCCTGTTCTGCGGGACGGGGGCGGGGCCATGTGCGGGGGCGGGGCGAGGGCGGGGTCCGGCGGGTCGGGACCGGGTCGGCGGGGCGGGACCGGGAGCGGGACCGGGAGGGGGACCGGGCGTTTTTCGGGGCTGGCGGGGCCCGAGCCGCGCCGAGCCATGGAGAGCTCAGAGCGGAGCGCGCTGCTCACGTACCGCCTCTGCGGCGGCTCGGCTGAGGAGGAGCGGGGTCGGGAGCGCGGCCGGGCCGCCGCCGCCCCCCGCAAGCTGCCCACGTTCCTGGGCGTTGTGGTGCCCACGCTGCTCTCCATGTTCAGCGTCGTCCTCTTCCTGCGCCTCGGTGAGTGCCGCCGCCCCCGGGGCGCCCTCCGCTCCCCGCCGCGGCCCGGGGCCCCCTGAGGCTCATCAGCCCTGCCTGGTACCCCCAGCCCGGGCCTCGTGTGTGTTACCCTCAGGCCCGGACCCCCCGCATCTGGAGCTCCGAGCCCCGCAGTCCGGGTCCCCAGTGCCCTCCCAGTGCCCT
The DNA here is from genome assembly GCF_003945725.1 of Corapipo altera. NCBI lineage: Eukaryota > Metazoa > Chordata > Aves > Passeriformes > Pipridae > Corapipo > Corapipo altera. Next base: position 2,840,902 of record NW_020884895.1, on the reverse strand, counting down.
CTTCTGAGCCTCCGTCTCTGGAGTCCCAGTGCTCCTCTCCAGTGGTTACGCCAGTGCCCCCAGTCTGGGGTCCCAGTGCCCTCCCTGTGCCCACTCAGTTCTGTCCCGGGCTGGGGTCCCGGTGCTGTGTGTCCCTGCTTGATCCCTCCAGCCTGGGGCCTGGGGACCGAGGGACAGGAACCTGCAGGACAGGAATCCAGTTAGGGACCCCTGTAAGCGACCCCGGTCCACTGGGGTGGGCACCCCTAGTGTCCCTGGGGTAGAACTCCTGTGTCTTTCCAGTGCCTTCCCTAAATGGGATTCCAGTGCCCTCGTGCCACCTGTCTCACAGTGCTGGGACCCCACTGCTTCCCGGCCATCCCCCAGTGCCAGGCTCCACCACCCCAGTTCTCTCGCACATCACACCTGATGTCCCAAGAGCAGGGCCCTGTCAGACACCCGGCTACCCCTCTCTGTGTGTAAAAAGGGTACAGACTGGTTCCCAGTCTGCCCCCAGTTTGGGTTATGGATCTGTTACTGTGACCCCTGGGAGAACTCGGAGGACAGGTTGGGCATGGACTGGGGCAACTGGCAGCGTTTTGGGGGGCCCTGGGGTGCCCCTGCATGGCCCGGGGCAGGCAGAGGCCCGAGGCACACAGTGTCCGCCCTGGTCCAGGAACGGGAAAAGCTTTTCCTCTTTCACTTTCCGCCCACGGAAAGCCCAAGGCGAGAGTTGGCTGCATGCCCAGAGGCCCATGAGCCCCAGGGGGCTGGGAGGGGGGCCTTGAGCCCCTTCCCCTGCCTGGGGGGCCCCCACACTGGGGGCACGGCTCTCCCCTGGCATTGCTTGCTCCCTTCCAACTCCCCTGCTCAGAGTCCTCACACAGGCTCTGATCCCCCAACCCAACAGCGGGCACCAGGGTCCCCCCACCCAGAGATGTGTTGGAGGGGAAGTATGGGGCGGAGCGGGAGGGAAGCTGCCAGGAAGAGGAACTTTCCCCCCGTCAGTTCCCCGTTTCCTCCACACCTCAGAGGGTCCTCAGATCTCCAGGGTGAGCACTCCCTCCTACTCACCCCTGCACTGCTTTTGGGGCACCCCTTTATTTCCACCAACCCCCCTGCCTGCCCTTGTTTTTGGCACTCGAGCACCCTCCAGCCCTCTGGGGACCACAGAGGTTTGGGTGCCCCCAAACCCAGCCTGGCACCCCAAGGGCCCCTTGTGGTGCTGGTGCCCCCATCACCCCCCCTTGCCTCCCCACGGGCATGTCTGTGGCCTGGCTTGTGGCTGAGATAGGGCAGCACCCACATTCCGCGGGTGGCCTCTTCCTGCCCACAGCACTGCCAGCCAGGATCCTCCCATCAGCAGGGCTGGTGAAGCTCTGTGTGCCCTCTCAACACAGAATACACACACACCCCCACGGGGGAGTGGTGCCCTGGCTGGCAGGGACACCCAGAGCTGCTTCTGCTTCCTGCTCTGCTGTGGGTGAGCAGGGCAGCAACGGGAACCCTGTGGGGAGTGCCTCACTCCCTTCACTGGGACACAAGGGTGACATCCAGGCACAGGGTTCCCAGCATCCCCCAGGTGGGCAGCAGAGCCTATGCCCTGTTTGTTGGGGTTTTGGGCATGCCTGGGCCTGGCATGGCAGGAGGATTGAGATGCCCTGAGGTAGGGACACCAGTGGGTGCTGCTGTGGGTGGGAGGTGGGAACATCCCCACCCTGGCAAGGAAAGGGCTGGCATGTCCTCAGGGGAGCTGTGGGTGTGGGGATGGGAGCAGCCGCATACATCAGTGGGGTGAGCTCTGTGTGCTGGCTGTGCCCAGGGGCTCCGTCATGGAGGTGGCCCATTCCCAGCTAAGGGACACGTTGACCTCTCCCTTGTCTGCGACAGGGTTTGTGGTGGGTCATGCTGGGTTGTACCAGGCCCTGGCCATGTTCGCAGTGGCCTATTTCATCATCGGCATGACGGTGCTGTCTGTGTGTGCCATCGCCACCAACGGGGCGCTGGATGCTGGAGGAGCCTACTGTATCCTTCGCTGTGGGTGCTGCTGGGGCAGAGCATGTGGGCCAAAGCTGGGTGACTACCCAGTGACCTTGAGGTGCCACACTGAGGCTGGGACCCTGTTGGCCTGTGAGAGAGGGGTGGGGGCACCTGATGGTCATTTGGGCTGCTGACATCTTCCCTTGACTCAAGCAAGATATGATCAGCCGTGCCCTGGGCCCAGAGTTCGGGGGCAGCATTGGGATCATGTTTTTCCTGGCCAATGTGTGTGGCAGCGCCCTCTACGTGCTGGGGCTGGTGGAGGCAGTGGTAGACAGCTTTGGGATCCCGCCTGGTAAGTACCCCCGTGTATAGTGGCAGGGGACAGCAGGTGTCCCTTACCATGCATGCCAAGCACTGTGCCCAGCATAGCCAGCATGGCTCACCTAGCCCTCTGGCTAGTGAGTTGTTGCCCATCATGCCTGGCACAATGCCAGTGGCTCTTGTCTCTCGGTAATGCCCCCTCTGAGTCTCACTGATCCTGACTTGTCTCTCCCTAGGGCAAAAAGCAGGCACGGGTGTCCACGTCCTGCCCCAGAGCTACTGGTACGAGCTGCTCTATGGCACTGTGCTGCTGGCACTCTGCCTCCTCGTGTGCCTCGTGGGTGCCTCCATCTATGCCAAGGCCACCTTCCTCATCTTCCTCATTGTTGCGGTTGTCCTGGGCACCGTCCTTGTCAGCTTCTTTGCCACGCGGCCCATCAGGGTGCCCATCCGCCTGCCCCACCTCAATGGCTCAGAGATCGAGAATGGCTCCTTCACTGGCTTCTCCCTCGACACCCTGCGAAAAAACCTGGGGGGTGAGGAGAGGCTCCCCGCACCCTGTGTGCCATACCCACCATGGCACTGGCACTGCCACATCAGCAGCGGCTTGCTGGAGGGTGGGGGCAGCTTGTGGGCACGTAGCAGGTGCCATGGGGTGGTTTCTCCTGCGGTTTTTGTATAAGAAAATTGAGGAGAGGGCATATGGTGGGGCAGTGCCACCCTGGACAGCCTGTCACAGCCCCTTCCTGTGTGTCCTGCAGGTGACTATGCGGTGGACTACACCACTGGGCAGATGATGAGCTTCAGCTCCGTCTTCGCGGTGATGTTCAATGGCTGCACCGGCATCATGGCAGGCTCCAACATGTCGGGTATGGACAGGAGGTGCTGGGCTAGGTGGCACCAGGAATGGTAGCTGAGTCTGGAGGAGATTGGGGGTGCCTGTGAGTTAGCACTAATGCTGCCTGCTCCTGTCCATAGGGGACCTGAAACGCCCGAGCTACTCCATCCCACGGGGCACCATCTCCGCTGTGCTCTTCACCTACCTCGTCTACAACTTGCTGGCTTTCCTCATGTGTGCCACCTGCAACAGGTATGGCCACCTGTCCCCTGACCAGGGCCATCGGTACCAGGCTGTGCCTGGTGCCAGGGCATCCTGGCCTGAGCCGAGGCAGTGCCGGTGTGTCTGTGTCTCTCTCCAGGGTCCTCCTGCAGAAAGACTATGGCTTCTTGCATGACATCAGTATCTTCCCTCCCCTGGTCACCGTGGGCATCTACGCTGCCACCCTCTCTGCAGCCATGAGCAACCTCATCGGGGCATCCCGCATCCTGTACGCCCTGGCCCGGGATGATCTCTTTGGTGAGTGCCTGGAGTGCGCTGGCACTTGTTGAAGCCCACCCAGCAGGTTGACCCTGCTGGGGACCAGCCCTGGTGTCAGGGAACTCCCTTTTTGGTGTGGGGGTGATGCTTTGTGGGTTGGCATCTGTCCATTTGGGTCACCTGTGTGTGCCCTGCAACTTGCCTCCACCCCAGCACCCAGGGTGGGGATGGGACTCATGGCTGGTGGCTGAGCCTGTTGATGCCCACTGGGGTGCCCCAGCCCAAGCTCCCCACTCTGCCTGCAGGCCGGGCGCTGGCTCTGGCCAAGAAGACATCTGCCAGTGGGAACCCAGTGATGGCGGTGATCCTCTCCTGGATGGTGGTGCAGGTGAGTTTGTTGGCAACACTCCCTTCCTGTCCTCACTGGGTGTTGGTGGGTTGGCACCTGGCCTGGGTGTTGTGGAGCCTGGCACATCCCCCTGCCCCTGGGGATTCCTCCCCCAGGCTCCCTGCCCCAGGTGTCCCGCTGCGGTTGTGCCCTTCCCTCCCTGAGGTGGGAAATATCCCCTATATGAAGGATAAATCAGTGCAAAGGTCAGGGATTCCTGCCTGTACACTTTCCCATCATACCTCTTGGGTATGCCCCAAGTAAACAGGGATGGCTCAGGTGTACATTCACCCTGTGCTCTCTGCAGCTGGTGCTCTTCTCTGGGAAGCTCAACACCATTGCAGGGGTCGTGACCACCTTCTTCCTCCTGGTTTATGCCACTGTCAATCTGGCCTGCCTGGCACTGGAATGGGCATCGGCCCCCAACTTCAGGTACCCACTGGCACAGGGGAGAGAAACTGTACTGAGATGCTTGGAGGCACCCATCCCTGCATCCTTCTGGTTTTGATTTCCCTGCCTCCCTATGCCTGGGCATTATGATGAGATGGTGGGCAGAGATGCTGAGCACTGCTTTCATGGGCATTAGGGGAGGCAGAGATACCCCTATCCCTGGGGAGGGAGAAGGGGACAGGTCCCAGCATGGCACTGGCTTGGCACAGTTCTCATGCCCTGGCATTGCTTTGCTGAGTGGGTACAGATAAATCCAGCACCACTGGGTACCACCCACCCCCTCCCCTTAGGCTTTCCAGAGGTAATTTATAGCCTGTACCCGGCCGGCATCCCCCGGGCTGTTTGCCAAGCAGTGATGGAGCCCACTTTCCATTAGTGCTAATTAAACTAAGGGAGAAGGGGGAGGGAGGAAGGGGGATCCTGGGTGGGGGGAGGAGAAAAGATCTTCCAGGAAGGAGGAATATGTGTGGCAGGCAGCCCCAGCATGGAGCACAGGGTGTGGGGTATCCTGGCATGGAGCTGGGTTGGCAGGGCTGCCCAAATCTGGGATGTGAGGTCCTGTCAGAGTAGCCAGGGGGAGCCTGATCTCTCCCCCGTGAGATGCCCACTGCCCTCAGTGAAGGATGCTGTGACTCCACAGTAGGTAGAGTCCCCTGGGTGCACAGAGGTGGTGCCCAAGCAGGGCCAGGTGGCACTGCCCCGGGGTCCCCCAGAGCACCCCATTCCCAAGGGAGAGCTGATGTCTGTACCAGGATGGGGCTTGGCCTACATCCACCCTGCCCAGCTGCTCCCTTGACCAGGCATGGATGGGGCAGGATCAGTGCCTGGGGTAAGCTGCTGGGGTGGGGTAGCAACAGGCTCCTCGCTCCCCCCACATCTGGTGCCTCCCCCCGTCCCTGCACTGAGGTCTCCATCAAGCACAGCGGAAAAGGATTTTAATTACCTTTCAGGAAAAACAGCAATTAGAGAAAATAACAGCCTCTCGCCTCCCCGCCTCCACCTCCCCGCACCAGACTGAGCCAGCACCGTGGCTGCTAGCACTGCCACATGCTGCCTAACTCTGCCTGAGTGTGCCAGGGCAGCACCAGCCCCATGGCCATCATTGCCACTGTTTGCCAGGGGCTGGCAGCAAGGGGCTGCCCACTGCCCTGGGAGGTACCGTCTGCCCTCCATAACCTCTCCTGCAGGCATATGGGGCGCCCAGCATGCCCTGGGCTGGCACAGTGGGATCACTGAGGGTGGCTGGTGTGTCCCTTTGGCACAACTCCCCTTGTTGTGCCCTCCTTGCAGCTGGCATAGGCACCGCAATGTAGCAGGTTTCCCCTCCTCCCTGCTCCAGGCCCACTTTCCGGTACTTCACCTGGCACACGTGCCTGCTGGGCATTGCAGGCTGCTGCGTCATGATGTTCCTCATCAGCCCTGTGTCAGCCTCAGCAAGCCTGGGCTTCCTGCTCCTCCTCCTCCTTGCCCTCCACTACCTCTCACCCAGCAGCACCTGGGGCTACATCAGTCAGGCCCTCATCTTTCATCAGGTGAGCCCTGTCCTCCTGTTGTCCCCTTTTGGGGTGGAAAGTTGGTGTCCCTGTGGCAGCTCAGCTCCATCCTGGGCTTCATCCTCAGGACTGGCATCCCCACGGGTGGTTTGTTGAAAGAAGTGTTCCTCACCTGTTCCCCTCCCTCTCTCTTCCAGGTGCGCAAGTACCTACTGATGCTGGATGTCCGGAAGGACCACGTCAAGTTCTGGCGCCCACAGATGCTGCTGATGGTGCAGAACCCACGAGGCAGCGCCCGCCTCATCGACTTCGTCAATGACCTCAAGAAGAGCGGCCTCTACATTCTGGGACATGTCGAACTGCAGGACTTGGGTGAGGATCTGCACTGTCCCCAGTGCTCGTGGACTCTGTCCCTTGCTCTGGTGCCAGTGTGCTCTCAGAGTTCTTGGATTGATGCTGCTGCCCAGCTGCCGGTTTGGCAGGGTGGGCACAGCAGGGGAGTGTCAGCATTTTGGGCACATGTGTGGCACCATGGGCTTGGCTTGGTATGACGGACATTGGTGGCTTGGGTCTGTCCTGTGCCTCCTGTGCGCACATACTTGCAACACACATGCCGCAAGCTTGTACATGCGTGCGCTCAAATGTTCATCCCTGCACGTGCACATGGGGCTCCTGCCCGTGTCAGCGCTGTGCACACGTGGCACATGCCACCCTGTCAGCGCCTGTGCACACCCAGCACACGCGTGGGCACGCACTCAGCACAGCCCTGCTGCTCTGTGTCCAGGTGCTTCAGGCATGTTTGCACTCTGGTGTGTGCTGGTTTGCACACCCCTGCTCCCTGGCACACGTCATGGCTGTCCCCATCCCACCCCAGTGGATGCACGGGCTCTGCTCCCCCGCTCCCCACCGTTGCTGTGGTGACTAATGGCCTGAAACCGGGGAGGGGGATGGGGCTGCCTGGGTATTTTTTTACACATTTGTGTATAATTTTGTATCTCTGTCTTTAAGCAGCTACTTCCCCCTCTCTGTCTCCTGGGTGCTGGGGTGGGCGCAGGGGTTGGCACTGGTCTGCAGCGGGGATGGACACCGAAGTGAGCCCCAGTATGGGGTACCCATCTTGCTGATGCTTGCTTTGCTCCCCACCCAGACATGCTGCCCTCAGACCCACTGCAGTCCCAGCAGGACTCGTGGCTGAGCTTGGTGGACAAGCTGAACGTCAAGGCCTTCGTCAGCCTCACCCTTGCGCCCTCGGTGCGGCACGGTGTCCGGCAACTCCTCTTCACCTCTGGCCTTGGTGAGTGACACTTCGGCTGGACATGGGTGAGGGTCCACCCTACTGTCCCTGGGGGCTGAGAAGTGCCAAGGGGTTTGGAGGCACCTGGACAGACAATGCCAGAGCCAGGTTTGCTCTCGGAGGCATCTGGGGTGAGCAGTACTCTAGCCAAGTTGAGCCTTGGAGGCATCAGTGTTGAGGGGCTTGAAGACACCTGGATGGGAGATGCCAAGGGGTTTGGAAGCACCTACTGTGGGCACTGCCAAAGCCAACTTGGCGAGGTCCTGGGTGGGCTATGCCAAAGCCAAGCTGGGTCTTGGAGGCATCTGTATGTGTGATGCTGAGGGGTCTGGAATCATCAGGGTGAGCAATGCCAAAGTCAAGCTTGGCTGGTGGAGCCCTCCACCTCTGCTCATCTGGGTTGGCGTGGTCTTTCTGGCAGGTGGAATGCGCCCCAACACCCTGGTGTTGGGCTTCTATGATGATGAGGCACCACAGGATGGTCTAGCCCGGCACCCTGCCTTCAGCAGCGCCCGCGAGGAGGTTCCCTTGGGCTTCCCCCCGCTGCGGGCACCCACCACTGCCAAGATGCTCTCAGCCCGGGAGTACGTGGGCATTGTGGCTGATGCCCTGAAGATGCTTCGCAACGTCCTGCTGGCCCGGCAGCTGGAGAGTCTGGACAAGGCCTGGGAGCTGCGGCGGGCTGCCAGCCCCCCGCCCACCATCCATGTCTGGCCAGTCAACCTGCTGCGGCCCGACAGCGCCCGCTACGCCGACACCTGCAGCCTGTTCCTGCTGCAGATGGCCTGTGTCCTCAACATGGCACGGGCCTGGCGCCGCGCCCGCCTGCGCCTCTTCCTCTGTGTGGAGGCGGGTACTATGCCCCATGCCCAGGAGGAGAAGCTGCGCCAGCTCCTCAAGGACTTGCGCATCCAGGCCCAGATCCAGCTGGTGCCCTGGGACGCCATCACCCGCCTGCACTGGCAAACCTGCCGGGGACCCCCAGGGGGACCAGCAGAGGAGGAGGAGGAAGAAGAGGAAGGGGTTGTGAACTTCCCGACCAACACTGCCCAAGTGTCAGATGAGTACGTGTGTGCAGCCAACAAACTGGTCCTGGAGCAGAGCCCCGCGCCGGCCGTGCGCTTCCTTTACCTGCCACGGCCGCCGGCCGACACCAGCCTCTACCCACTCTACCTGCACCAGCTGGAGCTGCTCACCCGCGGGCTGGGCCCCACCGTGCTGGTGCACGGGGTGAGTGCCGTCACCAGCACCCAACTCTAGGTCACCCTGCTCCCTGCACCCTCCTTTGCCCAGTGCCTTTTGCAGCCTAAGCCTGAGTGTCCCAGTCCTGGTGTCCCCACCCTGGTGGACAAAGAGGGGTCAGTACCCCACGGTGGGAGATAGGTACAGGAAGAGGGTTTGCTTTTTGGGGTTGTCTCCAGCAGAGGATTAAAGCTGCCCTGGCAGGTTCCAGACACAGCCCTGGTGTCCAGCCAGGCAGCATGGTGCATTCACAGTGCCTTTTCTATGGACTGGTGGTGGGGGATAGCAGGGTTCCTGGGGGTGCCAAGCACTGAGTGCCCCAGTTGGCTGCTGGGAGGCCCTTGGTTGCACCCTGCAACCCCCCCTGTGATTCCCCCCTGCCGCAACCCCCATCCTCTTCTCCGCCAGCTCCTCCGGGCACCCAGCCAGCAGCGGGGATTGATTAAAGGCAGCCTCGACCTTGGTGCCCCGGCTCCCCGCCATCCTCCTGCCTTTCATTAGGAAAAATTAAATGGGAAAGGGTGGGGGAGGGGAGCCCAGAGGCCTGGGTTCCCTGCATGAGGCTGGGTGCGTGGGGGAAGCAGCGGGGTGCTGGCCCTAATGGCCGCAGAGTATGACACCACTGATCTTGCTCAAAACCCCCAATGCTGTTGGTGAGGGGGCGCCCACATGCTTTAATCCGTAGTCCCCCCACCCCCATGGGTGCTGAGCTCCTGGTCCTGGCAGGAAGGGGGGAAACGTTTTGTGATGAGGGTCCTTCCTTGCACACCTGGGTCTCCTGGCCTTGCTCTGGACCCTGTTTCATGGGGCATTTTAATCTCCCCCACCAATCATGACCTGCAAGGGGGAGCTGGCCTTGCCCCCTGCTCCCCTTTATTGATTAGAGGAGGGCAGGAAATTGCCTGGGCACTGGACATAAATCCTTTGGGTGCCTGGAGCATGGGCAGCGTGCCCAGCGCTGCCTGATTGATCACTTCCTATTAGCCCGGGCACACAGGGGTGGGGGGACTGTTCCCAACCAGGCTGGCCTCCAGTGGGGGTGACAAGCATGACACTGCTGCCTGTGCCTGCTCTCACCAAGCCTGGCACTGCTGTCTGCCAGCTCTGTTCAGCCAAAGGGCTGGAAAAACCCAGGTGGTTGGGTGCTGCTGGTTTGGAAAAAATGGTGTGGACTCTTACTCCCCACATTTTGCAGTGGATTGTGCCCTGGGGGGTGGGCAGGGGGCTGGAGCTGGCTTTGCTCCCTGCTGTGGGAGGTGGGTGCCCTGGGGTGGCCACCGCATGGCCTGTGGGATTTATTTACAAACAGGCAGGAGCTGGCACAGGGCAGCCGGGCACCAGTGGGACCCGGCGGCCTATAATGTTAATTATCACCACGTAATTAAAAGCCCATAAAAAGCCTCACACTTCATTAAATTAAAGCTTCCCTGCACTGTGCCGATGGGCTCTAGCCCAGTTAACCTTGGCTGTGCCAGGGACCAGCTCTTCCACAACTGGGGACCCATGGCTGGGCGTGTGTGGGACCCGAGGCTGGGACTGTGCAGCCTCCCACAGTGTTGTGGGGTGCACCATTGCATGGGCACCTCACAACTCTATTCATCACTCCTGGGCCACGTGTGCTTGGGCGCACGCAGGGATGCTGTCCCTGCCGGAGATGCCCACACGCATCGCATGGACGTGTGTGCCCATGGCACTGCTGCAGACACACTGTCACACGGGCCAGGGGCTGACACGGGCCGGGAGCTGACACAGGCACACACCCAGGTGTGCACACACAGCGCCAGGGCTGCTGCAAAGGCAGCATCTCACGCCGGCACCGCGGCTCCGGCAAACCAACTCCGGCGCGCAACGCCCACGCGGCACACACCTACACAAACAGCATTCTTCCTCCCTCCCAACATACAGATGTGCAGACAAACAACCACACATACCCCCTGCATCTCCTCCAGGCTCCCACCCATTGCTGTCAGCGACCAGAGGTGATAGGCTGTGGGGAGAGCACCCACCTGTGCCTGCCCCTTCTGTGCCTCGGTTTCCCCAAGGGCTGTGCTGTGCTGGGGCAGAGGGGGATGAATGGGGGACCTCCAAATCCTGGTGGCTGGGTGCTCTGGATCAGGAGTGCTGTGCCAAGGTGTGGGAGGATACAAAGGGGGGGAGACCCTCCAGCACACAAGAGATGACATGTATGCGTGTGTGTGTGCGTGTTAAGGCAGCGATATGCATGGACTAGGAGACTCTGTGTGTGTGCATGTGCACATGGGAGGGGTGTGCTGTGCTGGGGGATGTGCACACGCACAAGGGGTGTCTATATGTGCACACATGTTGGTGTGGGTTTATATACCCACCCCAGCTGTGATGTGCTGATGTGCACACAGGGCTCAAGGAAGGGGGGGCCCAGGGGAACTCACACACCCATGAACATGGGGTGTGCAAACTGGCACGTGTGTATGCCCAGGACCCCAGGGCATCACTGCCAAGTGGGGCCATGGGCAGGGGGCTGCGGGGGGCAGGCGCCAGTGGGGGCCCATGCCCCGGCTCTGTGGGGGTGGGCAGCCAACAGGGCCTCGGCTATTTCTTGGAAATTTCGCAGCATTCATTTCAGTGCAAATAAAAGCTGTCATTGCCGGAGAAATGATACTGATCGGGGTCTGAAAAGACAGCAAATTACCCGCCTGAAAATGCACCGCTGGAAAAAAATGCATATTAAACACACAAAAAGGCACTTTGCCATCAGCCGCGCTTCCCCCGCCGCTCCAGAATAACCACACTTTACATAATTCTCCCTCTCCACCTCCGAATTAATTTTGCAGACAGAGGCAGAGGCAACCCTCTGACAATAGCGGAGGGGAGACGCAGCAGCGGCGGGGGAAGTGGGGCTGGGGACTGCTGGGGGGTGCCTGGCTCTGGGCTGGGGGCATGGTGGGTAATGGGATGTCAGGGTTGGAGTTGGGGGAAATGGAGGGATTTGGGGGGGACTGAGGGGTTTGGGAGAGTTGGGCCCATGGGTGCAGGTTGTGGGTGCAGGGTGGATGTGCCCAGCTGTGGGGTGGAGCATTCTCGTGCTCCCCACTCGGGTGCTGGGGCTGGAATCCTTTGGGGTAGGGTTTGTGGGGTGATTCTCACCCCAACAATCATGTCTTGGGCCAGGTGTTTCCTATAAGGGACAATCCCTCACCCCTTACCACTGGAATGATCCTGCCATGTACCTACCCCAGAGCCTGGTACCATCTCTGGAGGCAGGCAGGCCCGGGGGGGTGCACATACCCTACTTGGTGGGCACCCCCAGGCACCCCCTGCCCTGCTGACCTACCCACAGCACTAGGCATGTGGGTGCACCCCAAGGACACCATGAGGCCACGCTGCCCACCCAGGCTGACACTCCTAAACTAGCATCTCTCTAAGAAACCCCCTGGGAACCTGCCCCACTGGGCATGAGGGCACCATGCCCAGCACCCCAGGACCGCTGAGAGACAGCAGGGGGTCTAGCAGTGATAGTGGGGGAGTTCGTCTGTCTGGGTGCTCGGCACTGAGGGGCTGACAGAGGTGAGGGCGGGTGGCGGAGGTTGGCACCGTGCTGCTTTGCATTTTCAATGACAGACCCATGCCGGGTGCTCGGGAGAGTGGAAAAATCTTATTTGTCACCTGCTGGTGATGCGCGGAGGCTCCCGCACCGCGGCTAATCTTGGGGAAAATGAGGATGCCGGCGGGGTGGCCCATGGGATGGGCAGGGCTGAGTGAGGCTGGCGAGGTCGGTGATGCGGGGGCCCTGCTCTGGATCAGAGCCTTGGACCGTGGGGTGGGCAGAACCCCGGGGGTCACACCTGCCTAGTGATCCCTGGGTGTATTGGCCCCATGACATGGATCCTGCCTGTTGGGGGTGCATGGGCTGGGCATCACTTATGGGCATCCTGGAGCAAGTACCCTGCACCTCCAGTCCCATCTGCTTATGTATAAACTCTTTTTTTTCCATCCCAGCTGCAGCAGCAGCCAATTCCCTCACAGTGCCAGCTCCACAGGTTGGCACTGCCTGTGCATCCTCTCAGGGCACTCAGTGGACTTTCTGGGGGAAAGTCAGGGCATGGAAGTGGTGCAGGCACTGCTTGAGGCCCTGTATCTACACACAGGTGCCCATCACACACCTGCCGTGCCCTGGCTTTTTGAGATGCCAACACCTGAGGGATGCTGCAGCGCTCTGCGGCCGGCTCAGATTTATCCATTATTTTATATCCACACGCCTTTAATTTTTACAGCCCTGTTGGAGCACTACCCAGGGCTGTTAATAATGCCAGGCCTTCCCCTGCCCCCTCCATGTGCATCCATCATGTCCAACCAAGGTGCCAAGTGTGTCTCAGCACTGGGTAAGTGCAGGCATGGGGAGGATGAAGCAGCAGGATTGGGCTCCCCCTGCCCACCTGTGAAGCAGCCTGACTCTGGGTGCCCTTGTACACCACTGTGGTTGGTGGTGCTTGGCTGGTTGGGATGCCCAAGCCTGAGGTGTCTCTCTAGTAGGATTCATGGAGGCCCTCTGCCTTGGCATGAGCCCCAGGAAAGCTGTGCTGCAACACACTAATGTGCATGTAAGTGTACCAGGGTATGTGTGGATGCCAGTGAATGCCTGAGTGTGAGTATGTGTGTGGAGGTGCAGCATGTGTGTCTGTGCAAGTGCATGTCAATGTGTGCGAGTATACATGTGATGCACACGTGTGCCACTACCTGTGCAGGTGATGTTGTGTGCCTGCTGCAGCAGAAGGCACCTTACCCAGGCCATGTCCAGCATCCTGGCACCCCAGCATAGGAGAGTGCAGCTTCAGCTGCCCCAGGCAGTGAGGGCTGTATCTGGGGCCAGCCCATGGTGCCCACAGGGATTAGACACTGGATCCCACATCACTGAGCCACCCATCCCATGGCAACCAGGGCCCCATGCCATGTGTAGCACAGCACCCAGTATGTGCTGTCCCACCCCAGCACTCAGGAAGACTCAAAACTCCCTCTGAGCACCCGGGAATGTGCTGGCTGGGGGTGGGGGGAGGGTAGCAGGGCACCCCTGAGCATGGCAGGCAGGACAGCCATGTGGGGCCAGGGTAGGCAGCCGCTGCAGGGGACCACCACGGGCGGTGGGAATTGCTGGGCTATAAATCTCCGTGCTGGGCCCCCCCGTGGCAGAGCAGCTCACGATATTTATGTTGGGGATTTATCTGCAATGCAGTTTAATATTCCCGGACCTTTGCGTGTGTGTGAACGCAGGGCCCCCTCCCTGTGCCACCCCATGCCACCCCCGTGCCCACCCTCTCACCTGGAGCCTCTCAGGCTCTGTCTCCTGCCCACCCACAGTCCTGTCCCCTTGCACCCACCCTGGCAGGATGGGACGGGCCCCACCTTGGTGTAGGGCGGGGGGTGCCGAGCCGCCGGGATGCTCCTGACACCGGCCGTCGGCCGTGCCCACGCGTGCCCCTCCAGGGTGCCCGGCTGCCCGGGGAGTGACAGCAGGGTCCCTGGACGGGCAATGCCAGGCGGAATGGCACTGCCAGCGGCGTGCCATCCCCGCGGGGTGGGGAGCCGAGGGACCCCCTTGCCCTGCCTCCCCGCCGGCGGGGATGAGGTAAGGCTGGCGGGTGGCACAGGGCTGCTCCATTTGCATAATAATCTCGTTAATGGAGCCTGGCCTGCGGGAGAGCCGGGCTGGAGACACCACCCCCTCCCCGCCCCGCCGCCTCCCTCCGGCCCCGCCGCTCCGCCAGCCGCGGCGCGGGGCGCGGAGCGAAGCGCGGGGCGCGCAGCCGGACGGGCAGCGCGGGGCCGGCCAGCCCCCGGCAGCCTCCTGACACCCCCCGGGAGAGCCGGTGAGCACCCCCAAAACCCCTCGAGCATCCCGGACAGCGTCCCCGAGCATTCCGGGCAGCATCCCCCCAGCATCCCGGGAGCATCCCCCAAGTGTCTCGGTGAGCAAACGGCGAGCGATCCCCGAGCACCCGCGGACATCCCGGGCAGCAGACCGAAGCACATACCCTCAGCATCCCCCGAGCACCTCGGTGAGCACCCCGCGAGCAGCCCAGGGAGCAGACCCCAAGCCTGCCGGCGAGCACTCTGCGAGCATCGCCCAAATATCACGGGCGTCATCCCGGGGAGCACTTCCCGAGCATCCCTCGAGCAGCCCTCGACCCCCGAGCATCACTGGCATCATCCCGGCGAGCACCTTCCGAGCATCTCCCTACCATCCCGGCAAGCACCTTCCCGAGCATTCTGGGCAGCGTCCTCCGAGCATCGCGGGCAGCATCCCCCGTGAATCCTGGGCAGCGTCCCCCGGGCACCCCTGAGCATCCCCCGAGCATCTTGGGCAGCATCCCGAGCAGCATCCTCCGAGCTTCCCGGCCAGTCCCCTCCCCGCCCCCGCGCCCGCCGTGCTCGCTGCCGTCCCCGCTAACTTTCCGACGGCGGCAGCTTTCCGGCACGGGCACCGCCAGTCTGCGGCGCCGGGGCACAACTTTGCCCAAGTTGCGGAGGGAACGGGGGTGGGGGGCGCGGTGCGGCCCCGCCGCGGGGGTACTGACCACCTCCCGAGCGGCTCTTTGTCCCCAACCTGTCCTCCTCCACCTGCAAATCCGGATGCCATTCTGCACCAAGCGAGACGCAGGGTCTCCTTTTGAAATCACGCTCACGACTCATCTGTGTCCCCACCCTCCTTTCCCCATGGGCAGACCCCCTCCTCCCCAGTCACCCCTCATAGACACCCCTGCCCATTGGGCACCAGCCAGTGGAGAGCAGTTGGGTGGATGGTGGTGGTGCTTTTGTGGGGGTGCTGTGAGATGTCCAGAGGATCCAGGGCTCTCCACAGACTGGAATTAACTTTGCTCACACATCACGCACCGCACCACGATTTGACACAACACAATGCAACACGGCACACCAGCACCCAACCCAACACAATGCAACAGCACAGCACAGGGCCACGCAACCTGACCCAACCCATGACACTCCAACCCAATGCCTCCCCTCATAAATCTCCCCAAAGCCCCTCTTCCCCAGGCTGCTTACCCCATCTGTACCCCACCCAGAGGGACTGGCAGTCCTGTGCACCCCGTGGTCAGGAAGGGTTCTCAAGGTGCTGTCTGAGGATGGGTTCACTGGACCCCCCTGAATATCCACCCAGTGTGGATGCTCTTGCTGGTGTGCTATGTGGGCATGAGGTGTATGTGAGATAAAGCTGTGCCAGGGGCTGAAACCTGCCTGGGATCATGGAGGCAGGACCCTGCCCTGCCACCAAAGGAGCTGACAGAGGGGACAGCCATGGGATAGAGCTGTCACCAAGCTCCTGGCACTGGGGCCAGTCCCAGCACCATCAGTGGGGCACACAGGCAGGGATGGTGATGCAGACAGCAATGACGACAAGAAGCAACCCCCCCGCCCTTGCTCCTCCCAACTCCCCCCCTCAACCATCTCCTCTGCCTTTTCCAGGAGCTTCCTGACTCACCCGGACACCTTCCACCACCTCCCTGTGCCAGGCACAGCTCCAGCATGAACTGTGGGGTGTCTGAGCCTGCCCTCCTCCTGCCCTGAGCCCCCTGCACCCGTGCTGCCAGCAGGGAGCCTCATTCCTGGCCATGGAGAAGACCTACTCCTTGACAGCACACTATGATGAGTTTCAGGAGGTGAAGTATGTGAGCAAGTACCAGAGCGGGACCCTGCCCAATGGCTTCGCCCTCCAGCTGGGCACAGGGGCCAAGAAGCGCCGCGGGGGGCTGCCACGCTGGAGCCGCCGGGAGGTCTGTTTGCTCTCAGGGCTGGTGTTTGCTGCGGGTCTCTGCGTCATCTTGACGTGCATGTTGGTCCTCAAGTACCTGGCAGCTGAAGAGGACAGCTACTGTCTGGAGGGGTGCCAGGAGAAGAAGGCCTTCCTGCGGGCGTCCCGCTTCCTCAGCGCCAACATGGATGCTACCATCGACCCTTGCCAGGACTTCTACTCCTTTGCCTGTGGTGGCTGGCTCCGGCGGCACGGCATCCCTGAGGACAAGCTGGTGTATGGCACCATCGGGGCCATCGCTGAGCAGAACGAAGCGAAGCTGCGGGCGCTGCTGAGCCGCCCTGTGCGGCGCCGAGCCCCTGCCTCAGCCGAGAGGAAGGTCAAGGAGTTTTTCCGTTCGTGCCTGGACCGGGCTGAGATCGACAGGCTTGGCCCCCGGCCCATGCTGGAGGTCATCGCGGAGTGCGGTGGCTGGGACGCCCCTCCGGACCGCGGGGACATCAACGAGCTGCTCTACAAGACGCAGGGGGTCTACAGCGCTGCCGTGCTCTTCTCCCTCACTGTCAGCCTGGACGAGAGGAACACCTCCCGCTACGTCATCCGGGTGAGGGCACCCTGCCCCTGGGGCTGCCCCCCACACCAGCTACCCACCAGTGCTGGTGACACCTGCCTGATGTCACTGTCTTTGTTGCAGTGGCACTGGGCATGTGGACTTAGCTGCAGCATACGGCTGGGCTGGGGACTCCCTCTGTCCCTGGGGACTCTCCTGTCTCCCCACCATGGGATCCCTGTGTCAGGCTGCCCTGGGGTGAGGGTGGCATGTCCCAGACAGGGTTAGGGATACGGGCAGGGGGATGCCCAGAGTGAGGCAGTGCCGCTCAGCTGGGTGCTGAGGACAGCCCAGCAGGGCACCAGGATTTCCAGAGTGCTGGCAGCCAAGCCCCTCACCTTGGCATTCTGGATGCCATCTGTACTTGGGGACAAGCCCCAGGCAGAGGCAGCACAGCACTATGCCAGGGTGCCAGGGCATCTGCCCATGGCTTTGTCAGCTTTTCCCACTCCTTCCAACCCATGCTTTTTGCCCTGTGGTGCCACCAGGGCACAGGTGGGCTTTGCCAGGGTGGCCAAGCCTCAAGCACCCCAGTGGGCATGGGCGTGCAGTGGTGGGCATGATGGGAGCACAGCAGTGGCGCAGCAGAGGTGCCATGGTGGGCACGGAGATGGGCATGGCAGGGACAGGGTGGGCATAACAGGGACAGGGTGGGCATAACAGGGACATGGGTGTACGTGGTGACAGCATGGCGGGGATGTGGTGTTGGTGCTGGCAGGAGCACTGGGAGGACACAGCGGTGGGGACGAGCCGCCCCGTTCCCTGTGAGATGGTGGGGCTGGGGCGAATGTGAATGAGAGTGTGAGTGAGTGTGCGGGGCCAGGGAGGCGCGGTGGCGGCTCCGGGCCGAGCGTGTGTACACTAGAGGGAGCGTGTGTCACAGGGAAAGGGTGGGCGGGCTGAGCGGGGTCCGGTGTGCGCGCAGTGGGACAGCGTGGGAGTGAGTGGGGGGAGGTGGGTGTGACAGGCAGGGCTGGGGGTCGGGGCTTGGGGGAGCGGTGTGTGTGTCGGGGGCGAATCTGTGTGTTTAGTGAGTGTGATTGGAGGTGGGTGTGCGATGGGTGTGACCGTGATAGGAGGTGTGCGAGGGGGCTCAAGGGGTGTGTGAGGGCTGCAGGTGTGGCAGCGCCCGTGTGGGAAAGCAAAGAGGGTAGGGGGTGATGAGGGAGGTGATGGAGAAAGGCTGAGGGTATCCGTGTGTGTGGGACACGGGAGGCTGAGACAGAGGGAAGGGGAGGGTGTGGGTGGGTCTGTGCCTGTCTGTGTGCGTGTGCACGGAGGGGGAGTAAGACGGATGCATGCATAGGGGTGTGAGTATCCATAGGTATATGTCGTGAGGGATGAGTTACTGGTGCATGTGTACACATATATGCAAGTGTGTTCAGGTGTGTGTATGTGTTAGAGGCCGTGCCTGTGGCTACAGGATAGCAGAGGTTGTGTTCAGAGAGTGAGGGTGTCCATGCAGCTCATCCCTGTGGCTCCTCATGGGGCAGGACACAGCACAGGATTGGGGCTGGCCATGGGCAGGTGTGGGGATACCATGGGGCAGAGTTGGGGTGGACTGTGGTGGCATCATAGGGCAGACTATGGGGCAGCCTGGGTGCCAGTCAGGCCCAGGAGCAGGGGCCTTCCCCTTACCCAGCACTCCCACCCCATTGTATGCTGCCCAGTGCAGCTCCAGCAGCCTCTAGCAGGAGGGAAACTGAGGCACCAACATGCCTGTGGCTGTTCCACCACACTGCCACCCTGCGACTCCAGGGGCACCAGGAGCACACTGTAATACAGGGGAAGGTGAGGGGTGCCTGGTTCAGCACAGCCCCCTTCCTCTGCTCACCCACTGCCCCCGTCTGTCCCCCCCAGATCGACCAGGATGGGCTGACTCTTCCTGAACGGACCCTCTACCTAGGGCAGGATGAGGAGAGCGAGAAGGTGAGGGGGGCACACTGTTGCCGCTGGGATACCAGGAGAGGGACCAGCACCCAGCATGAGGTGTCAGATAGAAGGCACCCCACTGCAGCAATGCCAGGGACTGGGGTGCTGCAGAGCAGTGCAGGGTGGCGCTCAGCATCCCTTCCCTCTGCACAGATCCTGGCTGCATACCGAGTGTTCATGGAGCGACTGCTCACCCTCCTGGGGGCTGAGAATGTGGAGCAGAAAGCCCAGGAGATCCTGCAGCTGGAGCAGCACCTTGCCAACGTGAGGGGGATGCCTGCACAGGGCTTTGGGGTACCCCTGCCCAGCCCTTGGACACCCCAGTTACAAATTTTTGGGGCCCTCCATGTCTGGTCCTAAGGGACCCCATTACAATTCCTCCTTGGGGACCTCCTCTCCCAGCTCCTGGGGACCTTCATGCCTGGCCCTTGGGGAACTCAGCCCCTTGAGGACCCCATGGTCGAGCCGCGGGGACCGAGCCCAACATCTTGAGAACTCCCCGTTCCAGCCCTTGGGACAACCACTCCAGCCCGCATCCACCCTTGTGAACCCACTCTAGGCCCTTGGGGACTTCATACCAAGGTCTCAGAAACCCCACTTTGGTCCTTGTGGGACCCCTGTGCCCATCCCTTGGGTACCCCAGTTCCTTGAGGATGGCAGCAGAGGGTTCCTGGGGCAGGGAGTAGGAAGGATGTGGGTCAGTAACCCCTCTTGCCCCAGAGCTGTGCCCCATCCCAGCGCCCTATCCCTGTGTCACCCTCAGGGTGGGCAGTGGGATGATGACAGCCATGCCCACTCTGTGCAGATCACAGTGTCTGAGTACGATGACGTGCGGAGGGATGTCAGCAGCATGTACCACAAAGTGACCCTGGGCGAGCTGCAGCGCATCACCCCTACGGTGAGTACCCCTCGTGCCAGCCTGTCACCCCTTTCCCCCATCTCCCCTGTGCTCCACATTTGTCCCTGTCCCCCTGCTCCACGCCCTTGCTGCACCCCCCCTTTTGCCCCTAGTTAAGTTTACTTGAGGGTGATGAATCCACCTTGCACTTTTGTGGGTGGGAAGGGGTGGCAAGGAGCGGGGGTCCCCGTGCCCCCCTGACAGTGCCTGACCTGGCAGCTCAAGTGGAAGCGCTTGCTGGACCGCATCTTCCATGACAACTTCTCGGAAGAGGAGGAGGTGGTACTGCTGGCCACCGAATACATGCACAAGGTGTCCGACCTCATCCGTGTGACACCCAGCAGGTGAGGGAGGTTGGCACCCCCTGTGCCCCTGGCACCTTTCCCAGCCTGGCACAGAGTGTCTGCGGCTGGTCCCCCCCCCTCCATCACCTTCTTCCTGGGAAGGCTGGGCTGAGCACAGGAAACCTGAGAAATCTCCTGGGAGAAGGCACTTTTTTGAGCCCCACAGCATCCTGGTCATGTCTGGACTCCCACTGAGCCACCCATACCAGAGGTTACCAGGCTCATCACACATCCGGGAGGGACATGGTGCCAGACTGTTCCTGTGTCCCCACAGGCCATGGCCCCCCTGTTTCCCTGAGCAGGGGTATCCCCATCCTGGCGCATGCTCCTGCCCTCCCTGTGTGCCTGAGGACATGCCCAGGGCTGATCTTGCCCCCTGTCACCAGGATCCTTCACAACTACATGCTGTGGCGCATCGTGGTGGTGCTGAGCGAGCACCTCTCCACCCCCTTCCGCGATGCCATCCACGAGCTCTCCAAGGAGATGGAGGGCAATGAGAAGCAGCTTGAGCCGGGTAAGATCTGCCTGAGCCAGGCCAACAAGCACTTCGGCATGGCCCTGGGTGCCCTCTTCGTTGAGGAGCACTTCTCCTCTGCCAGCAAAGCCAAGGTAGGTGATGCTGCCTTATGGGCATGAAGCCACCACAACCCTCCTGTCACCTTGCCAAAGTGCCACTGCCACCCAGCACCCCACTGAGGGCTGTGTGGTGGGTAATGGATGGCGAGGATGCTGTACCAGCACTGTGGTGATCCATTACAGGTGCAACAGCTGGTGGAGGACATCAAATACATCCTGGACCACCGCCTGGATGAGCTGGACTGGATGGACGAGGAGACACGGAGAGCAGCCAGAGCGAAGGTAGTGGCCACCAGCATGAACCACTGTCCTTGCCCCCATCACCAGCCTGGGGTGGGAGCCTGAACCCACCACTCACTTTGCCTACAGCTCCGGTACATGATGGTGATGATCGGGTACCCTGATTTCCTGCTGAAGCCAGAGGCCATCGACAAGGAGTATGAGGCAAGGAATGGCCCAGGAGCACAAGGGGGAGGGGGCATGTGTAGGGGGAAGGTGTTCCCCACATCAGGGTCTGCGGAGATGCCACCCTAAAACAAGCCACCTCCTGGTGCTCATTGTGCCCACCACTGGCAGGGTGCCCCACACAGGCAGTGCCATACTCTCCCTGGGGTCTGGGATGGTGTCTTCTTCCCCACATCACAACCCGCTGAGCTCAGCCCCATTCTCAGCAAGGGCTGGGATTGCCAGCATGACCCAGGGACCCCACAGAGCTGATGGAGAAGCAGCTGTCCCTGTGGGCACACAGCATGGGACATGAGGATGAATTTGTGCCATATCCAGCCCACGGCCACAACCCCACACTCTCTCTCACTAAGGCTCCTGGGGGTGGGAGGGTGTCCCAGCCCTGCTAACCATGGACTTGGGCCTGGCATCCCCTCTGATATGACTGTGCCCCCCAGTTTGAGGTGGATGAGAAGACCTACTTCAAGAACATTCTCAACAGCATCGCCTTTGGCATCAGGCTCTCGGTGAAGAAGATCCGGCAGGAGGTGGACAAATCCGCGTGGGTACCCCCTTGCCCTGGGAGGAACATGAGGGGGCACAGCATGACCCCACCAATGCCCCCTGTTCCCACGCCCAGTTGTACCCCACAGGGTGAAGGGCACAGGACAAGCCAGGAATGCCCCCTTTTTCCCCAGCAAAGGGGTGGCCTTTCCTGTCCAAAGGGGTGGCCTTTCCATGCCCCTTGGTGCCCCTGCAGCCTGGCCCCACTGTCTCTCCTTGCAGGTGGCTGCTGCCTCCCCAGGCACTGAACGCCTACTACCTGCCCAACAAGAACCAGATGGGTGAGCACTGCCCACCCCCTGCTCAGCCCCTGGGGTGGGGGAGTGGCAAGGATCTGGGGTGGGGGCAGAGCACTGGCACTGGCTGGTGCTGTGGGTGGGTACAGGGCAGGGTAACCCCCAGTGCAATGTTCCTCTCTGTCCCCAGTGTTCCCTGCTGGCATCCTGCAGCCCACCCTCTATGACCCTGAGTTCCCGCAGTGAGTGTGGGGCTGGGGGGTGGCCAGGAGTGTCATGGTGGGCGATGGGGTGCCAGTGTCCTGGGGTCACCACCATCCCTGCCACCACCTTGCTCTACACCTTCTCACCCCTGTTCCCCACCCAACAGGTCACTGAACTATGGTGGGATTGGCACCATCATTGGGCATGAGCTGACCCATGGCTACGATGACTGGGGTGAGTGTCCCCCCTGTACCATGCCAGGGTGGGAGGTGGGTGGGCTGGGGGCAGCCACGCAGGACACCTGGGTCCCTCGGGACTACTGGAGGTGGCGGTTGCCTTGGCAGGGGGACAGTACGACCGGCACGGGAACCTGGTGCACTGGTGGACGGAGCGGTCGTACAGCAAGTTCCTGAAGAAGGCGCAGTGTATCGTCAACCTCTATGACAACTTCACTGTCTACAACCAGCGGGTGAGATGCCCCTCACCTGCTGGGCAATGCCCCCCAGGGCACACACTGCCCCGTGGGGGGCCCTGCCTCTCTGTTGCCATGGCTGGGTGCCTGCAGGAGAGCCTGGCTCTGCCCTGCCCAGCCCTGAGACCCAGCGACTCATCACAGGTCAGCTTAGAAATTCCTCAGGGTGCTGAGTGGGGGCAACTGAGGAACAGCCTATGTGCCAGGATGGGGATGGGGGGATGCCTGGCTGAGGGGACATCTCTGTTCACCTGTCATTTCTCTTGGCAGGTGAACGGCAAACACACACTGGGGGAGAACATTGCTGACATGGGGGGGCTCAAACTCGCCTACTACGTAAGTGTCCCCCCACCCTGGGGTGTCACAGCCATGGGCCAGCTGCTTTTGCCATTCCCACTGAGTGAGCAGGAGATCCCCCAGCCCCTCCTTGCTCCCTGCAGCAGGGAGTGGGCATGATCCTGCTTGCTGGTTGCTGGCCCTGAGGGGTGGGTTCAGGGTGGGTTTGGAGGAGGCCATGCTGAAGCCACCCTTTGTTCTCCAGGCCTACCAGAAGTGGGTGAGGGAGCACGGGCCTGAGCACCCCCTGCACCACATGAAATACACACACGACCAGCTCTTCTTCATCGCCTTTGCCCAGGTGAGACCCTGTCCTCCCCACATGTAACAGGTACTGGGGCAGGAGGGTCACCCTGTGTGGGTGGCCCAAAGGGATGGTGAGACAGCCCTGGGGGACCCAGTTCCAATAGCCAGGAGTCAGGCTCAGCTGCATCAGCAGGTCCTGGTCTCAGGGTACCGGGCATAGCCCTGCACAGAGCACCCCACATTGCCCCGTTGCTCCTGGGGACCCTACAATAGCAAACATGTGTGTCCCCCATCATCTCCAGAAGCCCCATACTAATAAATACACGTGATTCCAAACTTCTAGGAGAACCCTACAGCCAGGCAGCTCACAAACCAGGAGACCCTATAACAACAAACACGCCTCCACACTCTCTCAACCCACCTGTACCACATACACAGGCTCCTGGGACACTCTACAACAACAATTACAACTGAAGCATCGCTGGCCTAAACTCCCAGCAGCCAGAAGGGCCACTGTGCCCCAGTAGGTGCCAGGACCTGGGGTGTCCCATCTGGCTCACCCCTGGAACCTTTCTCCCCTGCAGAACTGGTGCATCAAGCGGCGATCCCAGTCCATCTACCTGCAGGTGCTGACAGACAAGCATGCCCCCGAGCACTACAGGTACCGGGTGCTCCTGAAATGGAAGGGGCACAGTGGGTGCCAGCCTTCTCCACAGCTGTCAGTGCCATACAAAATGGGGTGGGCAACCTTTGGGGTGCTGGTGCCACCAGTCTTTGGGTGGATATCCCTGAGGGAGGGATGGGGTAGTGCTGGGATGAGCAGGTGCCCTGAGTAGGACCCATGGCAGCAGCAGGGGCAGGAGGTGCCCAGCTCTGAGGTGCCCTCCTCTCCTGCCAGGGTCCTGGGCAGTGTCTCGCAGTTTGAGGAATTTGGACGGGTTTTCCACTGCCCCAAGAACTCTCCCATGAACCCAGTGCACAAGTGCTCAGTGTGGTGAGGCCGATCCCCCTCTGGCAGGCTGGTAGCCCCCATCCCCATCCCTGCCTGAGTGCCACTCTGTACCCACTCCCCACCTTCCCGTCTCCCCTTCCTACTCTTCAGGCATAAGGGGCACCCCCAGGTGTCATAGGGGGTCACCCCAATGACAAGTACCCGCCATAGGGGTGGAGGCAGCGGGGAAACACTTGTTGGGCAGCTGCCTCCTGCCCATCCCCTTCCTACTCACTGCCCTGTGCACTGGGGGGGCCCTCAGTCTCCATGGAGGAATGAGGGCACGTCCAGGCACCCCTGTACCCCATCTTCTGTCCACCCACCCCAAACCCTTCACCGAGTCCTACCACATCCAGCCCAGCATCCGTCAAGGCAGGGAGAGCAATCCAGAGTCACGATGGGGTTGCCCCATGCCAAAAGTCTCCCCTCCCCGGTGCCCTCCCTGGCATCCACCACACCAGCCCCATCCTGCCCCTTACCAGCCCTGCCAGTGGGGAGGCACAGTGGCAGAGTTGGGGGCCAGGCAATGCCAGCCTGCCTGGGAACACAGACATCTGCTGTATTTTTCGCTGCTGTTTCTGGTCAATAAAGCACTGGATATGCCGGGCGGTTGCAAGGGGCCATGGCTCGTATATGGGAGCAGTGGGCAGCACCCCTAGCCCTGTTACCCCAGCACCCCCACACTGCTAACATGCTTGTCTCACCAGTGTCACACCCCGTGTTTATTTAACACTCCCTGTGCGGGTGGTGTAGGACCTGCCCCACGCTCAGGGTTTGGTGACCCTTTGGCTGCTGCATCCGGACCAGAGGTGCTTCAGAAAGCTGCAGGTGCCACACCATGAGGAGGGGAGAGAACACAGGTCTGGCAGCTCCCATTTGGGTGCCCTAGGGACACAGAATCAGTAGAAGAGGGGCAGGAGGAGGATGGGCAGGAGCAGGGCCAGGGTGGTGGCACGGGTGCCAGGGGCAGAGTCCCGCTGGTGGCAGTCAGTGTAGGGCTCGAGGCAGGCGGCGTAGGCCATGACATGGGCCACGTAGGTCTGCTCCTGCACCCCATGGAAGAGGTGGGCCATGGGGCCCTTGGCCAGAATGGCCACATCCTCACCACCATGGGTCTCTGAGTCAAGGGGCACGGCCGCCTGCTGCAGGTACTCGAACTGCACTGCAGAGAGTAGAGAAGGGGATGAGTGGGGGCCAGTGATGGCCCCCAGCCGCACCCCATCACCCAGCCATGGTCTCTGTGCTCTCACTGGCTGTGTCATGATCCACGTCGGGCCGGTCGGGGCCCGCATAGCCTGGCCCATTCCCATAGAGGATGGATGTGTAGTTCTTCCCATCAGTGGATAGTGAGGGGGCCAGACCTGGGGAGGGGTGATGCAAAGGAGGATCAGCCAAGGAAAGCCTGTATCACCCCTCTGGCCACAGTCAGGGTGCCGCAGAGCCAGCAGTGCCCAGCACAGGGCAGAGCCCCACCAAAGATGGAGGAGCCACGCAGGGTGTAGCCACCAAAGGAGAAGACGTGCGAGTGGTCGGCGGTGACAACGGTGAGGGTCTGTGCCTCGTCCGTCAGGACTCCTGCCCGCTCGATGGCCTGGTCGAACTCCACCGCCTCCGTCAGCGCCTTCTGGGCTGCCCCTTCGTGGTGGCCATGGTCGATCCTGCCGCCTGCAGATGGGCACTCGCGGTGGGCTGGGACTGAGGGCAGCACCCCCAACTCTTACCCCCACCCTGGGACACGGGACCCCCCTCTCACCAGCCCCAGCGGCACCAGCCCCAACTTATCTTCCACAAAGAGGTAGAAGCCTTCAGGGTTCCTGCTCAGGATGGTGATAGCTGCCTCCATCATCTCGGTGAGCGAGGGGTCCAGGGTGGTGTTACGCACCAGACTGTACTTCATGTCCCCGGGTTCAAAGAGACCTGGGAGGGGACACGTTGGAGACAACCTCAGTGCCTTCATGTGTCCTGGTGCCTGTTGAGTCCCGGCACACAGTACATTTGTTACCCATCAGATAATTCACACTGGGGTCGGCAGCAGCAGCCAGCATCTCTGTCTTGTTCCAGACATAGCGGGCACCCTGTGGGCAAATCCCACAGGGGGGTTAGTGGGTGTCTGGCCCTGTGCCAGGGGCAGTGGGCAGAGGATGGTCCCTGCTGTGTCACCCACCGGCCGTGCCTCCAGCCACATGTCAATAAGGTTTATCCCATCCTCTCGTATCCCATTCTGCTGGCTGTTGCTGGGATACTCAGGGTCCGGGGTCTCCACGGGGGTCATATATTTCCGACCACCTCCCAGGATCACCTGGAGGGGGTGAGACAGGTGCAGTGTTAATGGGGCTGTACTGGGGTGGGGGGGAGCGTCTGGCCCTCCTCCCCCCGTCCCACACGTGGGCACTCACGTTGATATCAACGTTGTGGACCAACTGCCAGGCGATGTCCTTGCATCCCTCCTGCCATGCATCTGCAGGCATGCTGGCGTCTGCATACCAGTTACGGTTCACCACGTGGGCGTAGGTCCCCGAGGGCGACGCGTGCTGCACCCGCGTCGTCGTCACGATGCCCACCGCCTTCCCTGCCAACCCCCCAGTCATCAGACCCCATGAAGGGTAACAGGGTTCCCATGATCCAGCTATGGGATGCTCATGGGTGAAAGCCCCCAGTGTGATGTCCCTTGTCCCTGTGGGGCCCCTCCAGCCCTGCAGCCCCTGTTACCAGCTTTGCGGGCTCGCTCCAGCACCGAGATCACCTCGTTGCCCGCGGTGGTGTTGCACTGCGAGTAGCGGGCGGCCGCGCTCAGCCCCACTGTCTGGTAGTTGCCCTTCACCCCACAGAGATAGGCTGTGGCTGTGCCCGCACTGTCAGGGACCTGCCGGTCCACGTTGTACGTCTGCCAAGGACAGAGGGGGTCAGGGCAGGGGGCAGTTGGTGGAAGCACACAGCGGGGTGCCCCCCCAGCACTCCCGGCTGCACTCATTGCTCACCCAGGGACAAGTGTGGGATGGGCAGGGACCCCATACACTGCACACGTGCATCCTTGTGCTGCCAGGAGCCCCACGGGTACCACCATGGCCCCATACCTGGGATCACTCTGGCCCCTGTCCAGCATGGTGGGATTTACCTTGGAGAGAGCCACGTAGGGGAAAGCATCCAGTGCAAGAGGGGTCTCAGGGCCCAGCTTCCCCTGTTGCTGCCCCTTGATGATGCGAGTGGCCGTGATGGTGGGGATCCCGAACCCTGGGCGAGGAGAGAGGGTCCTGGTCACCCTCTGGACCAGGTGCCCTCCCCACACCCCACTTAGCAGAGCACTGGCCATACCAGCCTGCCTGCCAGGGGTGCCAACAGGACTCACCATCCCCCAGGAAGAGAATGAGGTTTTTGGCTTGGCCTATCCTGGGCTGGATTTTCAAGGAGGCATCGATGGCCGCAGCTGCCTGCTTGTTCCAGAAGGACGGATTCTCCTCCTCCTCTAGGACAGGGCAAACACCTGTCAGGCCCAGCTCACCAGCACTTGCCTCCCCGGGGGCACACCAGCAGGGATACTCATTCCCTGGGCATCCCCATGCTGGGGCCTTCTCTAACGTGGACCAAAGGGTTCAGGGTGCTATTTGGGGTGGGAGGAGACCATGCAGGCTTGCACCTACTGCCTGAACTGGGGTTCTGAGGCAGAGAAAGAGGGGGGCAGCAAAACCAGACACGATGGGGAGTTATCTGACAGGTGGGATGGGGTCAAATTCATGGCAATTGGGTGGTGATAGAGGATACAGGTGCTTCCCCCAGCCCAGCCTCCAACCCAGAAACAAGCAGAAAGCCAGGAAAAAACTGGCTCAAGGACTCCAGAAAAGCAAAGTTAAACCCTATTCACCCTTGCAGAGCACCCCTGCTTCCCTTCCCAAGGTCTCCCAGTGGCCAGCCAGGCTGATGATCTGCTTCCCCGGACACCACCTGCAGCCAGGGGCACCCTTCCCCATCCCTGTCCCCACCTGGGATGACAGCAGTGCTGAGCCTTGCCCAGAGGCAGAGGGTGAGGCTTGCCAGGACCTTCATGGTGGGATCCGACAGCCCGATGCCACTGGCAGTGTCTGCAACTCCAGCAGATCCAGGGAGGGACTTTGGACAGGGACCAGCCCTTACAGGGTGTGTGAAGAGGTTCAGCACGTGTCCAAAAGCCAATTGTTCTGCTGGGTAGCTCGCACAAAGGCCGCAGGGTTGGGCTGCTGGTACCTCCTTGGCACACCAGCATGTGGCTGCTGGGGCGTGGATGGGCTTGGGGTGCAGACAGATGCAGGGACAAAAGGATGTGCAGTTCTTGTCAGGAAATGCTGCCCCAGCTACAAAGCTGCAGTGTCAGACAGCAGAATGCCCTGTCCCCAGGTGTCAAGGGCAGCACTGAGCACTGGAACTGAGACAACAGCAGTATCAGCAGCACCTGGGGTCACTTGTGCGTTGAGCACCTTGCTCTCTGCCCAGACTTTCTTGAGTAATAAATCCATGGATGTGGACTAAAACTCTGCTCCTTGCTCAGCCCCTTTCCAGGAATGTACAAACCTTTGTGTACTGTGTCCCAGCCTGGCAAAGCTGGGGAGGACATGACCTCCCCTCACCATCATTTCCTTACCTCCTTCACCCCAGTGCCTTCAGTGCTGGTCCCAGGGGGGAACTAGGAGCCATGACCAGCTGGGAAAACTGAGGCACAGGGCAGCACCTCAGGAGGTGACCACCACTATGAACCTTTGCACAGTGGACCGAGACAAACAACAAGTGTTTTATTGTATCCCTTGGTTCTGGCCACAGTGGTGATTTGGCTGCCAAGACCCTCAGAGGGACTCAGCCAGGGGCTCTCAGCCCCCCACCATGAGGGCAGCCACAGAGAGGGTCAGGAGGGTGAGCAGGGTCTGTGAGGAGCACTGGGTGCTGTGGGAGGCCCTACGGGCTGCCCTGCACCCAGGCTCTGTGGCATAGGGCTCGAGGCATGCGGCGTAGGCCATGGCATGGGCAATGTAGTGCTGCTCCTGCACCCCGTGGAAGAGGTGGGCCATGGGGCCCTGGGCCAGCACCACCACGTCCTCCCCACTGTGAGTCTCCGTCTCCAGGGGCACAGCTGCCTGCTGCCTGTAGTCCTTGTCCTCTGCAGTGGTGAGAGGAGAAATAGGGCTGAGGGTTCCCAAGGGTGAGGGGAGCTCCCATTACCCCGGTGTCAGAGCAATTCCTGCCCAAGTGACTCCTGAGCCTCGTGGTGGCACCAGGACCCTGTGTGTCCCCAGCGGTTGTGCCAGAGGGATGCTGTCCCCAGCCATCCTGTGCCTCCACCCCATTCCCAGCAGACTCCTACCTGCAGCGGGGAGGCTGGCAGCTGGACGGCCCCCGTCGCGGATGCTGTAGCCAGGACCATTGCCATAGAGGATGCTGGTGTAGGCTCGCTTGTCCTTGGCTTTCTTGGGGGCCAGCCCTGACACAGGGAAAGACATTGTCACCTCACACCTCGCTCCACACCTGATCCAGATCAGCCTCAGGTGGGAGCAGAAGGCTGAGGTGGGAAGAGGGATGTTCACTGCCCCTCCCCAAGACCCACCGAAGATGGAGTTGCCACGTGGTGTGTTGCCCCCAAAGGTGAAGACGTGGGAGTGATCCGCTGTCACCACGGTCAAGGTGTCCGAGGAGGAGGTGAGCTCTCCCGCCCGTGCCACCGCCTGGTCCAGCATGACGGCCTCCATCAGCGCCTGCTTGGCCCGCCCGCTGTGGTGGCCGTGGTCGATCCTGCCACCTGCACAGGGAACGCAGTCATCACCCTCATCCCCTTGGATGCCCACCTCCTCCCAGGACCCACATCCCACCCTAGTCCCAGCCACACTGCCCGCCTGGAGCTACTCATCTTCCACAAAGAGGAAGAAGCCATTGGGGTTCCTGCGCAGGATACGGATGGCCTTTTCCGTCATCTCCACGATGGAGGGATCCGTGGATGTGTTGCGGTTCAGCTCGTACCTCATGTCTTTGGGCTCAAAGAGGCCTGGGGGAACAAGGTGAGGAGGGTCCATGTTGGGGCTGCTTTGTGTCCCTGTCAGCACCTCTGGAGAAGTGGGTGGAGGAGGAAGCACTGCCAGTGGTGCAGGCAGTGATGCTCCTACCCATAAGGTGGCTCACGGAGTCATCTTCGACCGCATCCAGGCCTTTCTTGTCCCAGACGTAGCGGGCACCCTTCCAGCAAGAACAGAGCCAGTGCCAATGGCATGTGCCCCACGCCTGGAGTCACATCCCCTCTGTCCTGGCACGTTACCTGCTTGGCACTCAGCCATTCAGCAATCAAGTCCCGGCCATCCTTCCTGGTGCCATTCTGGTCTGGGTCCTGTGGGTACTCGGGGTCCGGAGTGCGCTTGGGGGTCATGTACATCCTTCCGCCGCCCAGGATCACCTGCCCGGGAGCTCAGCAGACCCTCCCAACATTCCTGGTGCCCCCTCCCTCCCGCACCCGCTCCCCAGCTCACATTGATGTCTGTGTTGTGCACCAGCTGGTAGGCGATGTCCTTGCAGCCGTCCCGCAGTGCCTCCTTGGGCATGTTGGCATCCGCGTACCAGCTCCGGCTGGCCGAGTGGGCGTAGGCTGCCCCGGGGGACGCGTGCTGCACCCGCGTGGTCGTCACAATGCCCACCGACTTGCCTGCAGCGTGGGCAAGGGTTTACGGGGAGCCCATCCAGCCTTGCACGGCACAGGGTGGCCATGCCAGGCTCTCTTGATAGGGTTGCCTGCTGCCCCATACCCGCCAGCCTGGCCCGGTGCAGTATGGAGTCCACCTCATTGCCGAAGGTGGTGAGGCATTTTCCATAGGTGGCTGCCCCACTCAACCCCAGAGTCTTGGCATTGGCTTTCACCCCACAGAGGTAGGCGGTGCCTGTGCCAGCACTGTCGGGCACCTGACGGTCGATGGTGTAGGTCTGGAAGCAAGAGGGGTCCAATTGGGTTTTGGTCAGGGGCAGCACGAATGTCCCCCCTGGCACTGCCCTGCTCACCTTGGCCAGGGCCATGTGGGGAAAGGTCTCCATGGCCAACACGCTCTCCTCGCCTGAGCCACCAGCCAGCTGCCCCTTGTAGATCCGAGCGGCCGACATGGTGGACAGCCCCATGCCTGTGGGCATGTCCAAGTCACAGGGTGGCATGGGCTGGGACCAGGGACAGTCCTGCCCTTCCCAGGCACTGCCCTGAGATCTGCATCAGTCCCATTTTCTCATCAGTCACATTCACTAGCTGTTGAGGGCCTGGCAGGGACCTGGGGCACTCACCGTCTCCCATGAAGAGGATGATGTTTTTGGCCCGCTGTGCCGCTGGCTGCAATGCCAGGGCCAACTCCAGCCTCCTCCTGGCACCTTTATTCCAGTAGCTTGGGGACTTCTCAGCATCTGGAGGTGAGAGCAGAGCTGGGGGTGTGCAGGGGCACTGGGCACCCTGAGGGGCTTCAGGGGCACACCCCAGGGGTCCAGCTTGGGCATCTCCAACCGAGGTGAATTTAGCTGCTCAAAGTCCCCTTCCAGGGAGGACCAGGAATCCTTTGGGGATCCACATGGCCTTTGGCACACCAGTATTGCTCAGAACCCACCTGCAGAGAGGAAAACTGAGGCAGAGTTTGGCAGGGAAGCTCCTTGTGTCTCTTGGCAGAGGGGATGGGGTGCCCAAGCACCAGCCCCCATGGTGAGGGTGTAATGGCCGGGCAACTCCGGCTGGCTGCGACTACGGAGTCGCTTGATCCAAAGTCAGTGACCAGGGCCGTGGGGATGGGGGGAGCAGGGACAGGGCCTGCTTTGGGGGGAAGGTTGGAGTCTCAGACCACCCTGAGGTGGCTGTGAGGGTTCCCCTTTGCTGGTATCCCATGGGAGTTGACAGGGTCCCCGGGGACCCCTAGGGAAGTGACACCAGCCCCAGCACCCCCCACCAAGGGCTCTTACCCCACTGTCCCACACGTCCCCTGTCAGAGGCTGCAGCGGTGAGTTGAGCGAGGAAGCAGAGGAGAAGGTAAGTTCCAGGAGTAAGAGGTCGTTCCATGCTGCCCACCCCAGGTCCCTCCCGGAATGCTGCCTGAGTCCAGGGCAAGGGGACAGCCCTTTATGGCTCTTCCCAGTCCTGTGAGACGATGGGCTGATAACATTCCGGGACTATCTCCCAGCCCTCCCAGGGCCCTCCCAATGCTCCCAACCCCCCTGGGGTCATCCCTGCCCCCACCAGCGAGGCAGGACCTCCAGGCCCATCCCTAGGGACCTGGGCACCTCGTGGCCCCCAGCTCCATGGTTTTCTGCAGGACCCCGGGGAGCAGCAGGGGAGGGTGCAGGGCAAAGGGCTGTTATTGCAGACAGGCTGAGCTGGACTGGGCTGGATCTGCCTGGTTTTCCCCCTGAGACAAACCCAAGAAGGGGGACACTGGGCTGAGGGGTAGGGGATGGACATCTTGGTTTTGGTGTCTGTCCTCCAGTCCCCTCTCCCAGCAGAGCCACACACTGCCTGTCAGGTCCTGGGTGCATTGGGGCAGCCCATGCCAGCACACCTGCACAACAAGGTACCTGTTGCAGGCAGGGAACAGCCCCATGTCACCAGTACCAGTTGGCATTCATCCATGATTGCATCAGGCCATCCGGAAAGACGCTGCGGGAGCACAACCCCTGGGGACTGCAGGTGTCCCTGATGGCTTTCAGGGCTCACCCGTTCCTGGGAAGTGTGTTCTACCCACTCCTGACCCATCCCAGGGCCTGATCTGGGCATCCCAGATTTGGCCAGCTGCTGGTTCCTGCCAAGGGCAGATGTGTTGATGCCAGGACCACAGCTGTCACCACTGATGAGGA
This sequence comes from Corapipo altera, assembly GCF_003945725.1. Lineage (NCBI taxonomy): Eukaryota > Metazoa > Chordata > Aves > Passeriformes > Pipridae > Corapipo > Corapipo altera. Next base: position 2,808,026 of record NW_020884895.1, on the reverse strand, counting down.
AGAGTGATGCAGGGCTCCCTCCCTGCCTGGCAGAATGGATTCATTCCTTCTTGTCAGACTGTCTTCCAGCCACTACTTGTGATAAAATGGGAGCTGTCAGAGCAGCCCATGCCCTCCCAAAACATCCTGCACACTGTGGAGGGTGGACATGGGGACAGAGAGCAGGCAGAGGTGCCTGGAGATTGCAGAGAGGTTGGTCTGTCTGCAAGGTGCTGGATGCTCTCTGGACTGGCAGGGAGAAGCAAGGACATGATGCTGCAGGGTCTCCAAGAAGGGTTAGGCTGGAGGACAAGGTGTGAGGGACTGAGTAGATACATGGAGACTCCTAGAGAAGGATCAGACTGAGGGACTAGCCTCCAGATTGGGAGCTGGGAGCCCCTTTCCTGATCTCTCACACCTTCTGGACATGCATACCTGGGGGCTGGGAGAGATAGTGAGATCACTTGGATTTCATAATGCCTGGGAAGCAGAGGCAGGGGGAGGCACCAGGCTTCCAGAGAGATGAGTTACTGCTGGGATTCCCCGGCTGGGGGAACATGGAGGGCACAAAATAAAACCTGCACAAGCTCCACAAAGGGCTGCTGACCCGGCTTTTATTACATGACACACAACCCTGCAAGAAACCCTCCTGTATGGCCACACAGCTGCATCCCAATGCATCCCACCACATCCCACCCGGGATGGTGGAGCCAGCCCCTCTCCGCTTCTGGGGACATGCATCCCCACTTGGCCTTCACCATGGGCACCTGAAGCTGGGGATGGACACCACTGCTTTTTAAAAAAAAGTAAGAAAGCATCAAGCTAAAAATACCCGAGAGTAGAAATGCTCTGCTTGGGACAGGCTCAAGCTCTGAGCCCTGCTCCCAGCTGGAGTTAAAATCCAAACCAGAAATAAAACCACACTGGTTTTAAAACTCAATCCCCAAAGTCCTCATGGGTCCCTTCTGCCTCTGGCAGGTGCCGGTGCAGGGTCTGGGAGGTGAGGGAGCGTCGGGAGTGGGAGCACGTGCAGCCTCCTCTGAGCTCACTTCTCCGAGCTTGGTCTCTTGAGCAGGGCACTGTACTTGAGGGAGCCGCTGTCTGCCGTCAGCACCACCTCCACCAGCGTGAAAATGGTGATCACCTTCAGCCAGGGAGAGAAAGACAGAGAAAAGAGAGTTTTCAGGTGACTGACAACACACTAAGATTTGCTTAGAGCCACACTGGCTTTTGCTGCCTCCACCAGTGTACCCATGGGGAGCCAAAGAATGGAGCAGGATGGATTCAGATAGCTCTGCTGGGGTCCAGGGTGCTCCTGGGGCTGGGGCTGGAGACAGCATCTTTAAGGGCAATACCACAGGCTCTGAAGCCAGACAGGGAACCCAAACCTACCTAAATGAGCCCCCCAAAACATCCTCACTTATTCCAGCCTGATCAGGCCCCACTTGTGTTCTTTGCACAGTCTGGGAAGGATTATAGGCAATTATCCCCTTGGCTGTGGGTCCCAACCTCCCCTCAAGTCCGCTCATGCCTTCCTCCTCCAGCCACATCATCCCTTAATGAAGCTTGGCCAAGTGCCAAAGGGAGCTGCGGTCAGAAGTGTTTTCCACATCCCACTGAGCATTTTATCAGCATCCCAGAAGGAAGGAAAAACCTGCCTGTGCTCCCACAGCAAGAGGAGACCCAGAAGGGAGTACAATGGATGAGAGAGATGCAAGGGAACAAAACTCCCAGAAAATCAATCCCTCCTGTTCAGGAAAGGCACTGCTGCTGCCACCTCCTCACTCCTCCGAACCTAGCTCTTCCTGTGATTGTATGGATCAGAAGTGTAAGGCATTGATCCAGTCTGTCCTTGAGGCAGAGTTCAGGGACTGGCTGGGACACCAGGAAGGGCTTTCCCAGGGCCATGGCCAGGCACCTGGGGATTTGCTTGCTGGAGGCTTCCCCAAGCCCTGTGCTGTAGCAGGGCTCGCTGGGGCCATCTGCTTGGGGCTGGCCCGCAGGAGGAGCAGGCACAGAGCTACCAGGGTAACCTTGTCCAACCCTTCCCAGCTCATCCAGTGCCAGCTGCTCCCAATTAATCATTCAGAGCAGGAAAATCTCACTGAGATTTAAATGCACTGAAGTGGCCAGCGAGGAGCAACCTGCAGGGAAATCCTTCTGCAGTTGGCTGCCCAGAGAGCTGCTGGCTACTGAGCACCAGCCCCTGTCTGCCCCAGCTGGCTGCAGTGCAGGAGGGGGTGGTCAAGGGGCAGCCCCCCAAATCTGGGGGAGTCAAATGGGGATTATCAGGATTCTCCCTTGCGATCCTGCCTCATTCCTTTGCTGAACTGCTGCAAAACAGCACAATTTCACATCAAGTTCCCCTGAGTCTTAGATCCACTTCATGCTCTGACCCTGAGTGATGCACACTTGAGGTCCTGGTCATCTTGAGATCACAGAGAGATGGAGGCAATAACTTCCCTCTGTGGCAGGGACAGCCAGTCCAGACCCCTGCACAGCTTTCCATTAATGGCCTTCCCTGACATTCCCACTGCCTGGCCAAGCTGAGCTAGAGCAGGAAGCAGAGGCCAAGCACCAGGTCCGGGTGGAGAGATGCGGTGTTTGGTGCCGTGGGATGTCTGGGAGACATCTAACGTGGTTCAGCACAGCTCCCAGGGAACTGGCTCATCCCAAGGCTGGAGATTTATCAACTCAGGGATCTGCCTGCTCCCACAGGAGAGTTCTTGTGTTTTCTTAGGAGGTGTGGAGGGTTCGTGAAGGAGTTTCCTCTACCAACTGTTTGCTTAACCAAAATGGGCCCTGCTCATGCTGGGGCGTCATTTTTCATGCAGCTCTCTGCTAGGGTGTAAGTGATCCCTGCTCCTGTAGGAAAGCAGGAACTGAGGCCACTTCGGGCCACATCCAGGGAGGTTCTCTGAGCCAAGCTGAGAAAGGAAAGCTCAGCTTCAAAGGGAGGGAGGCCTGCAAAAATGCCTGCAGCAGCCGGGGAGCTCGGCCAGCTCTGACCGCAACATCATCCCTGGGAAGGGAAGGAAAGCACTGTGCTCTGTATCAGGAGCCCTAGGTAGGCAAGGATGGGCTGTGCTGGGCTTGGATGGCAATGGGGCTCAAGTGCAGAGCCCCCAGAGTGGTGCAGGGAGAGGCTGGGATTCAGCCCTCCCATCCCCACCCTGGCAGCAGGCAGGGATCACAGCAGTTAACACAGCTGTGATTTTAGAGCGATGCCAGACAAAAGCTGGCAAAGAAGCACCACTTAATCAAGCCAGACAAATGCGATTGCTCCCTTTGATTGAGTTACCAAGTTAATAGATGACAGGGACACAAAAGAGAGATTTCTAAACGCTGTTAAAACATTTGACACTGCATCTCAGGAAGTCCGATTTAAAAAAATTCTCCTAATTGGGGCTCAACCCTGACACAGAGATGGAAACCCCAAGAAAGGGCCATGTCAGTGAGGGGGCAAAGAATGCCAGGATGGGGGGAAGGGTCTAGACTGGAGCTGCTTTAGGCCTGATCTTACTTAACATCTTAATTGATGATCTGGAAGGAGGAAGTAAACAGCACGTTAATTCAATTCCTGAAGGAAACTGAATTGGGAGGCAGGGTACACAGCAGGCAGGGCAGAGACTGAAGGGTGTGGAGGGGTCAGATGTGAGGGTAGTGATGGGATGGAGCAGGGCTGGATGTCAGAGGAGGTTAAGACTGAAGTTGGGCTCACTGGGGACACAGAGAGACAGGAGGACTTGACAACCTGTGAGGCAGTCCTGCCTCCCAGACCTGTCCTTACAGACATCACAGGTGGGCATTGCCACCTTCATGGTGTTGAGCCTGTCCCATGCTGTGGGGGTCTTACCTGGTGCACAGATTCCTCCTCCAGCTCCTCTGGTTCCCACATGAGCGTCAGCTCTGGCTTCTTCCCCACCTTCTGGAAGCGGAAGTCCAGCAAGGGCAGCGCCTGCAGGCAGGAAGAATATTGGGAACATCTCTCTACTCAGCTCTCCTCCTTCACTTTGCCTGTGGATGGGGCTGACGCTGCTTTGCCCAGCATGCTCTTTAACAACTGAGATGCAGCCTGTGAGCCTGAGCCTAGCACGTAAATCAGGGGCTGCTGTGATACACCATCAGCCCATATATCACACTCTATGTCCTGTTTAAAGATGTCATTGCCAGCCATATAACCAGGTTATTAAGAGAGGATGCTGTCACCAACCACAGGTGCTGGCCCACAGCACTGCTGTCACAGCCCCAGATAAACCACCTGATTAAATGAAATGAAAACCAAGCCTCGCTCCCTGCCCTCACTTCAGATTCACGCTCATCTCTGTTCCCCTGAATCTGGCTTTATTCCCTAGATTAGGCTAGATTAGCCAGCATGTCACAGGGAGAAGCTGGTCCTCAGAGCCTGGGCTGATCCAGACCCCCAGTCCCTCATACCTGCCCAGGCTGAGGGGTGGAGTGGAAACCCCATGAAGGCTCTCTCCCCTCTGGCTGGCCTGGCTTGGGCACAGCTCTGCTGGTTGCAGGGTGGCACAAAAGGGCACCAGGACAGCCACTGCCTCCAGCTGCTGCAGCCATCTCTGGTGAGGTAGTGCTGGCACTGTCTCACACTGGTGAGGTACTTACATTGCAGTAGATACGCTTCTGGATTCCAAACTTCAGCACAAGGACATCAAAGGCCTTGCTCAGGACACCCATCACCATGGCTTCTGACTCCAGAGGACCACATTCCTGTCAAGAGACAGGGCTGTCACTACACAGCAGCCCTCATCCAGCCATCCCCAAGGGAAGCCAGTGTCTCCAGGTCCTGGAATCTGGCAGTGGGGGTTGCTGAGTGTGTCCCCTCACTGTTTGCCTTTCCTGAGGCCAAGTGGGTAGCCACGGCCCCCCACCTGGCGGCATCTAGGCTGAGCCTTCAGAAGGAAATCCAGAGATGCCTTGAGGTAAGACAGTCTTGGCTCTTACCCTGACGAAGATGGAGAAGAAGAGGTCACCGCTGAGCTCCTGCACCCTCTTGGAAGCCATCTTCCGGTCATTGCAGTGATCTGCCTGTCTCTGGATGTCCTCTTTGTCCATCTTGATGGGGGAGCTGGCACCTGTAGAGGGGACAAGTGACAATGACATGCCCAGGCTCCCTCCTGCTACAGAGCCATGCCATGGCACCCTGGACCCAGGTGCCCAGGCCACCCCCAGGAGCGGCCGAGCACACCCACCGAGCGAGGCGGAGAGGAGCCGGTGCACGATGATGTCGGCGTAGCGGCGGATGGGGGAGGTGAAGTGGGTGTAGAAGGGCACGTTCAGGGCGTAGTGGCGAAAGAGGGTCTCGTCCTTCACGACACCAGTGCAGAAGTAGAGAGCCATCTGAAAGGGGGGAGAAACGAGGGAAGGGTGTGAGCACGGATGGTGGCAGGACCCCACATGAGGCTGGAGGGGTCTGGGTCTGCATCACAAGAGCTCCAGCAGCCAGCGGTCCTTCTAATGACATCCTGTGTGCTGATGGCCCTTCACCAGCTGCTCAGTTTGGGCTGCACAGGGACAAGGCGGATGCTGCAGAAACTGAGCACAGAACAAAAGGTGCAAAGCCACTGCAGGGAGCTGCTGGCTGCCAGCTGACCCTGCCAGGCCCAAGGGCTGCATGAACTTTCACATCACTCATGGGTTTAAGCATTCTCCTGCTTCTGTTCAGGCCCTGAGGCTCATTAGCCATCCTCCCATCTTCCAGGGGAGAGCCCAGCTTGTTCCATGCCCACCTCGGATGCTTTCCCAACAAGGAGCCTTGCAGAGTGGCTCCTGTGCAAGGCAATTTGGTTTTGGGTCTGGCTGCAGGCTCTCCAAGTGCCTACCTGGAGAGCACTGTGAGCTGGGATAAGTGGCTCCTCCATTCACCAAGGAAGAGACAGCCCTGCTGTGATCCCTGCTGCTCCATCCCACCATGACAGCTGGGAAGCAGAGCAGATGGACTGCCCATCTAAACCAACACCAAGGCGACAGCAGCACCGTGTTGCCCAGAAGTCTCTTCAGCAGGAATCTCTCCTGTGTCATCCCTGTTATCACATGTTACAGCTTTTATTTTTACATCTGTGAAACACCAGCTCTCAGGACTGGGAAAACAATGGGGGCCGAGCCCAGGCGGGGAAGGGAGGCTGTGCAGGTCAGGGGGGTTGTGGTGGGGTCACGGCACAGTGGCGATTGAATGAACCCATTTAAAAATAAGAGCAAGTGATTTAAAAAAAACAGGAGTAGCCAGCTCTGATTACAGAGCTGTCCTGGGATCCTCAGTTTGGGCAGCTGTATCCTCCGCTCTCCAGCCCAGCAGCACAGCCAGCTCCTGCTGAGCAGCAACGCACTGATCCGGGCAAGTAAATAGAGCAGGTTAAAAAAAGCAGCATCAGTCCTGGCCTTATTATGAGACCCAAGAGCTGGGATAGGAGTTGTGGTGGCTGCCAATTTCCACAACCCAGAATTAAATTGTTTCTGATGGACTCCACAAAGTATGGTCTCCACTCAATTAGCTCGGCTCCCACCGAACGAGGCTCTGTTGTGCAGGGAGAGACGCCAAGCACTGGAAGCTGCTGCGGGAGAAGATGAGTGCCCTTGTGCAGACAGACAGCATGAAATCTCAGGGGATTTACAGGCACTTGTGCCAAGCTTCTGGGCAGAAGGGAGGAAGGTCTTTACAATGCCAGGCAGGTAGAAAGCAGAGCACCAGATAAAATCCCTGCTGTAGGGATTTTCCCTTCCCCTGGGAAGGGTCCATCCCTGCCCTATGCCCAGCAGTGTTTCAAGTTATGCTCTGCCTTGTTTCAAGTTAGAAAAGAAGTTGAAGGTCCTGTGCTGTTTGCTGTTGTCTGGGGCACTTCATCTTGATGGATGTGCTGGCCAAACCAGGCCACTGCAGGGTCCAGCACCATTTTGGACACCCTTTTGGCAGCTCTTGACTCACTGACGTTGGCATCAGCTTGGGTATCATAGCAAAAATACTCCTTTGCGCTGTAGCAGGGTGACACACTGCAGGGAGCCCAGTCCAAGCCATATCTGATACCTGTCCTCACCACCATGACCACACAACCCAGTGACACTAGCCTGGCATAAAGCAGATGCTTTCTTATTAACAAATTTGACTCACAAGCGGTCTCAAATCCCCAGGGTTTGCTGCAATCCCTGGAGAACTGCCAGAAGCCTGGAAATAAATCAGCCCCAGCCAACCAGGGGCAGCTTTGCTCTCACGGACAGATTGAATCCCCGAGTGACTGAGCCCCTGAAAAATGGTATGTCGCTGCTCCTTCATCTGTTACAAGGCTCCTGGCATGGCAATCCAGGCGCTCACCCAGACACACACATTACCAGTTGCTTCCCATCTCCCTCCTCCTCCAAGAGGCTGATGCTTTGACCACCAGCATGCAGTGAAGATGGAAGACACAAGCTTGGCACAACGAGGGGTTAAACCTATGGACAAGTTGCTTTGGCTGATTTAGCTGCAGCCTTGTCCCTGAAACACCAGCTTTATCACTGGGAGCTGAGACATGTGCAGGGATACAGGTGACTCCTCAGTGCCCTGACCAGACGGTCTCGCCACACCATCTGTCAGAGCGATGGCCCAGCCCTCGACATCGTCCCGGGCCCCCATGTGGTTGTGCTCCACAGCTGCCAACACTCAAATCTGTCCTCTACCCCATGAGGGACTGTGACATCCAGCAGGATGGGGCTGATTCTTCCATCTGCTCTAATACTCGTGGCAGGCAGCAAAAAATACTACTCCCAGGGAAAGCTCTTTCCTCCTGGAAGCTGTCTGCCCTTTCCAAGGGGTACTGACATGGCTTTAAACTACCTGTCCTCTGCATTTAGCAGTAGGAACAACGGTGGGAATCTGAACCGCTCGGGATTTTGGGGAGCTGCGAGTCCACCCCACAACGACTGTGGTCAGAGAACAGAGACCACCACAGTGCCATGGTCCTTCCCTAAGGACTGGAGGTCATGTGAATCCACTGCTGTCAGCACACACTGGGTTGGATTGGAAAGCTGCCCTGAAGACAGGAGGGCAGCATCCGTTCACCTGGCCGATGGCTTTGGGCAAGCCCGAAACTCCATTTACAAACTAAATTGCATAAGCATATCCCAGGACTGAGACTGATTTCTGCTTCTTCTGGTTCATGCACCACTTCCAATAATGACAGCACCCCATCACACACAGGAGTAGCACCCTTCTGGGGAGTGCCAGCAGATGGGAATGCTGCTTACCATCCAGACTCAGGTTGCCCTGCAGGGCCAATAGGCTCAGCTGTAAACAGGGTTTTGCCTGTTATGGGAGTGTGCCTGGCAGCAGGTTTGCCACGTATGAGTGGACCTGAACTGATGGGCACCTTGATCTTCTGATGACAAAATGAGTCTAGTTCCTGCCAAAATCAAGTCTCATGGAATATTTCCTTTAAAAGTGCTTCTTTCTTATTTCCCAAACTGTCTGTCAGGTATCTACTCTGCAGAAGACTTCACCCCCAAAACCTTGATATCTCTTTCACATACAGAGCTAACATGTATTCACAGGGCTAAATCTTAACAAGAGCCACTGTGAAGTATATCAGAGCACACCCGCCGCTTCTCCAACCAAAGTCTCAGGAGACCACAGAAGCAAAATCTCAGCAAGTCAGTGGGTCCCCAAAAGCCCATCTGCTCCTTGGTGCCACTGCAGAACAAAGTTACATTCTCCTTGCTCATCCATCCTGGTCAATAGCCAGGTTTGCTCCACGTGCTTCTACTGGCAAAGCCTAGGCTTCTACCAGTCAGCAGGACCAGAGAGGGACTCCAAGGAATGCATATCACCAGTGCACCTTCCACCAGAAAAGAAAGATGTAACAGAAGGGACCATAATAACCCAAATCAGGCCATGGGTTCTGGGACAACACAGCCAGTTCCAGAGGACACTCCCTCCTCTTTACAAAGCAGCACTCCTGAGCTGGGCACATAGATGAGGGGGCTGATTTACAAAATGGCTTCAGACCCCAATCCCAGTTGGAAGAAAGCATTAAGTCCCTGAAGCACAGCAGGACTTCAGGCAACTGCTAATGAGTAAATGAAGCAAATAAGCTAATTAGAAGAGTGACAGTCAAATGAGTGATGTTGGGAAGATGATTCATTCCTGCAGTGATAAGCAGGCCACAGCAGAGAGACCATTTCCGGAACGTGCCCGTCTCCCTGTGGGGTAAGAGTTCCCTAAAACCAGGCTGTGCTATGCCCAGCTGCAAGTGCAGCTGATGATTCACAAAAACTTTTTTTGATGGTGATAAACACCCAAATAAGTGTCCTGAGCTGCAGATGCACCAAACATGACAACTGGTATCAGCAGCACAAGCCTCCATTGCAGTGACTGTCACAGAAAGCCACTTGGGCTGGAGGGAGACCAAAGGTTTTCCAGAATTTCCCTGATTCTAAGAGCAGATACCAGACTGTGCTTATGGCCAGTTCCACACCCCTATATCATCCTCATTCTTGATTCCTTCTTTGGACCAGTTTACTCTCCCTGTGTGGAACAACCAGCTCAGTAATGCAGAAGGGGCGAGGATTGAAGACAGACCCACAGCAGAAAGCTACAGCTACAGCCAGACATGTCCAATGCTGTCCTCACCTGCATGGGCCTGGAGAACATGTAGGTCAGCACTTCTTTCCTTGCTCTGGAATATTTGTCAACACCAAATATTTCATTTAGGCTTTTCTGAAGGAGAAAAGAGAGAGTATTCAGTGTTGGCATGTTATGGTGGTAGAGCGACCCAGGCAGACCTTACTGGAGCAAACAGCAGCTTGTCAAAGCCAAATTCCTCCTTTTCCTGCAATTCCCCTTATAAGCAAAAGGTGCACATAAAACTGGGCTTTGCTGTGGTCCCAGCAGCCCCGGCAGGACTGCACACAGAGTCCTGAGTACTGACCCACCTCCTGGGCTCAATGGCAGGGAGCACCCAGGGCACAGGGACTGCTGGCTCTGTCCCCAGTTGTGCAGTGTGCAACAGTGCCCATAAACCCTCTCCTGACCTGTGCCTGGCTCCCATCCAGCTACTGAGAGCTTCAGCACATGGACTAATGGGACTCTGGGGACATGTGGATATGGGAGGTCACTGGCTGGGGCTAGCAGTGAGGAAGGGCTGGAGGGTTCAAAGTGCAGGAGAGGAGCTGAGTGAGCAACCCCGTGTCTGCTGACATAGCCTGGGCACAGCCAGCTAGCGAGGAAAGCAGTCCCAGCTGACGGAGGGGTGTGCAGGAGGCCAGTGGGGATGGGATTAACAGAGGATTATCCACAGTCCAGTTGCTGCGAGTAAAGAAAATCCTGGAACCTGTGCTGCGCTGTTCAGCTGGAGTTCAGCCTCAGGACATGCTCAGCAGAGGAGTGGTCGGATACCTCTTGCACTGGCTGCATCTGACCTTTCCCAGAACTGCTCTCCAGTCCTTCCCAGTCACCCTGCTCCCCACCCTGCCCTCCCTGAGACCTGCAGCAGCCCTGACAGAAACATCCCCTTGCACAGTTACTTTACTTGCGGTATGGAGCAAATTCCCTGCTCAAGACCTAGCTAGAGAAGGAAATCTGGGTGTCCCAGTGAGTGCTCCTGCACTGAAACATCCTTCCCATTGCAGGGAGGGTAGCGCTGGGGTCACCTGCAAGGTCCTTCCTTCCCTATTCTAACCTCTGTGCACAACATGGCAGACCAAGACAATAGTGAATGAGGGAGGTGTTTTGTTTTGGCATGGAATAGCTGTCAGCTTTGCTTGGGCAGAGAGGGACAGGGAATAAACCACATGCTGCCACAAACATGCCATCACGTAGCTGCCCCCCTCTGCCCCCATTGCCCTGCTGCCCCCCAGGCCAGTGCACTCACCTGCAGGGTCCCTGCACTGCTGAAGTCGATGTCAAGGCCGACTTGGTTGCAAAAGTCCATGAGGTCTTTCAGCAGCTTGGTTTGGGGTGGTGGGTGGCGGCGAAGGAAGGCCTGCTTGGGGAAGAAGCGGTAGATCCGATGGGCCACGGCCATGTTCGCCAGCAGCATCAACTCTTCCACCAGCCTGCAGCACGAGGGAAACAACCCCAGGCCCCAGTTAGAGAGGGGAGTCCCCTGGCAAGCCAAGCCAGTCCACAGTGATGGGAATTAACACGACACAGGGGGACAGGGGAGCAGCTTGTAGTTGCTGTCATAAGCACAGATTAGATGTGAGACTGCAGCAAATCCCCCCAAATTCTCACTTTCTAGCTGTGGTTTCCCCAGAGACTCAGAGTAAGCTGCCTTGCTGGCACAGACAAGCAGAAGTCAGTGAAAAATTGACAGCTTAAATTAGGATAAAATAATCTCCCTTTGGGTCATTTTATCTCCTGAAACGCTCAACAAGCAAAACAAACGCCGTGCGAAAGACAGCATGGAAAACAAACACACATCTCTGTCTTCCTGGGCCAGAGAAAACAGCGCCTTGCTTGCTCCCCATTCTGAGCTCGACATGTGTGGTCAGGCCCAGACACCAAGCCCTGCCCCAAGCTGGCCTTCCACCCACAGCACAGCACAGCCCAGCCAGTCCCTGGGCAGGGCAAGCCACTGGCATCACTCAAGCAGGGCTGCCTTCGGCATCCAGGCAATGGTGAGTCCTCACTTTCCAGCTCTGAATGTACACGCACTGAATGTAAACCTCAAGGACTACACACTGCTAAGGAAAGCAGTCCCAGCACTAGGGATCATCTTTGGTGCATTTATGGGTTGTGCTACCAGCTGTAGGGCTGTGTCACAGGAGACTTGTTTACCTGGGCTTAAATAAGCAGAGAGATGTGCTTAACTGGGCTTCCTGCTATTTGCTGCATGTATTCCCAGGGCTGCTAACTGGTGCTAATTGCCAAAAAAGATAATAGATTTACAGAAGTAACCTCATCCTCCCAGCAATGCCTGAGCGAGCTGTGCCTGATTATGCCGGCTCAGCCCTGTCCTCCTGCAGGCAAAGCAGCAATTTTGCAGGGCTGGCTGGGGGACCAGGGCTGGAGCCAATAATCCTGCAGCTCCCAGCTGCACCAGCCACCGCTGGTGAGACTGGCCAGGTGAGATGTGCAGGGTGCTGTGCTCCTGGGGTACTCGCTACAGCAGCAACACATTCTCAGCCTGGGAGTACTTGCCAAGAACTCAAAAGGGAAAGGAAATAAAGACAAGCCCAGAAAAGGAATAAGTACCTGACAGTGATAATCTGCAGTAGAAATATTAGTCTTTAATGGGAAGGAGCTCCCTTATTAAGAGCCTTGCAGATTCTCCCAGAGTGTTTTGTGCCAGAGGCCAATGCTTCAGGCCCTACAGGGAGGGCAGGAGAGACACCCTGGCACAGGGGCAGTGTGGGTGGCGGAGAGCAGCACAGCCTAAATGGGAATGGGCTGCTCACCCTGTCCTTGGGAACACCTGCCCATGGGGAGATGCTACCAGAGGCCAAGGGCTGGGTCGGGTGTGGGCAATGCCCGGCGGCCCGAGCAGGATCAGGACACACTCCTGAGGGACCACTTCCAAGAGAGCTGAGCCAGGCTCTTGCTGCTCCTGTGCAGCTGAGCCGGCAGATGGCAACCTCGGTCCCTCTATGGCCACCGGCTCCGGGGGGTGCAGGACAGCTCTGCGCACCCTGGGGGTGGGGCAGCCAGAGGCATCCAGTGGGTTATGGCATGGCCATCCCCATCTCCTGTGGGTGACTCACCAGCTCTCACACCAGAGGCACGTGGGAACAGTGGCCTGAGGACAGGTGTGAGGCTGTGCCAGCCCACTCTCACACCTGAGAAGCCCTTTCTGCCCAAGCCAGCTCGTAGGGAGGCACAAAAAACAGTGTGGGCTGTGAAAGGCAGCGCCTCTCCCTCCCTTGGGCTTTAGTGAAATGAAACAGGGAGACTTTTCCAGCTCTAGCCCCAGCTACACAGATTCATGCATGGGCAAAGGTTGGCCATGGAGTCCCTGCCCATTCCTCGAAATGTGGCCTCTATGGAGTGAGATGCAGACCCATTTTTAAGGACAAAGCAATAAACAACTGTGAACACAATCTCCTCTTTGGCACTGATATAATGGGCTCATCACATGTCCCAGAGACAAAACCTGCAAGTGAGTGCTCAAGCAGCTCCTGCCATTCCTGTTCCTATTGAGCACTGGAGTGTGAAGCTTCATCTCTTACCTTCAGCGACACTTTGGGCTGGATGCAGTTGCCACCTGATTATTAAGTTCTGCGTTTTGTTTTACTACTCTGGGGCTTGGTCTTTCACAATTTCCTGGAGATATCCTTGTTCTGATGTTGTAGGTAGTACTGAATGGAAGCTCATACCTAGAGCACGCTCCCACCAGGGATGTTTTTTCTCTTAGAGTAAAACTGACAGCCCATATTACCCACTTTACTCTGCAAAATCCCATCCTGGGGAGCACCCAGGAGCTTTGCATCCATGACAGGGTGTGGAGGATGTGACTGTAGATATTCAGAACTGAAAAAGTACTCTTGCTCTCTCACCCAAAGGCAGGGGCAGGCTTTGGGAGACACGTCTGCAGTTCAGGCTTTCAAGGAGCAGGTAACACAGATAAGGCTGGACACTGCCCTGTACCTGGGGGGAAAAGAAACCCCAGCATCTGATGGGTTTGTTTGTATCAGCTGAGGTTAATGAACCCAGAGTGCTCTGGGAAGGCTGCAATGCCCTGAGGGCTGATGCCAAAACACTCTGCACAGACAGAGGGTCCTTCTCATCTCTGGATCACTGGGGGGGTCATAGAACTGCTCCCCCCACATTGCAGCAGTCCTGCAAGCTCGAAAGGGAAGAACAGTGTGGGGCTACTCCATAGTAACTTCTAGCCAGATTTGTTCTAAACATCAGGAGTTAGTCCCCAGGGAAAGGAAAGCAGCTTCCAGAAGGCACAAGTCATAGCTGGCTAATCCAGAGCATGTGAGAGCCTGCCAGGGTCAGAGGAAACAGGCTGGGGACAGCGAAGGAGCTGGCACCTGTGCCTGGAGTTAAGCCATGTCATCTCCCAGCAGAGCAATGGAGTCTGTGGCTCAGGACATGAGGAGGTAGACAAGATCTGCATCAAACAGCTTAATGTGGTGGTCTCATTGCACCTAAAAAGAAAACCTTATTCCCAAGAGGAGCTCACGCTGCATGGGATGTTGGTGACTCAGTGGGATGAGCCAGGGTTAGGACAGCCCACAAAGCTGGCAAGGCTTCAGGTGCCGAGGAGCAGGAGGGCACAGCAAAGCTGCTGCCTTTCTGCCCTCCCCATGTGGCTTTTTAGTTGCACTTTTAGCTCACCTCCTCATCAGGTCTTCAAGTCAGCAAGCACTATGCTGTGGCTTGGAGAAAAGCAATGGATGCTGAGGCTAGTGGGAGCAGAGGCTGGTAGCAGCCTGGATCCACACCAGTGCCTGGTGCTGATGTTACTGGGAGCTGTGCTGAAGCCCTGCTAACTTGTCGGCAGGTCAAATGACAAGAGGTTTTGGTTTGGGGTTTTTTTTTTTCCTTTTTCTTGAAACAGCCTAGCTTGGAGTCTGGCTCAGTACAGCTGGCAGACGGGAGTGCAAAGAAAAATATTTCATGGCTAAAAAAATGGAGACAGAAAGACTGGTCCATCTGAACACGCACTGAATGAATCCCATGTGAAATGCATTCTAACACCATCGCTACAGTTTCCTCTGGATTAGCTGAGCTATCCTTGGCTCCTGGCTCCATAAAATCTCATAAACAATTTGATCTGAACTTTTGCCCTTTCTGTGCTGATGTGAGGTTTCCTCTGCCATCCCACAGACAGGGCTAGAGGTCAGCAGGTGGCTGTCCCTCCCATAGGTGCCTGCAGATCCCAGCTGTCCTGTTCACCCAGGCTGCAGGAGGGAGCGTTTCCAAATCTGTTCAGTGCATCATTTAACATGTGCACATGTGAGAGGGAGGAGAGGGAGTGATGGGATGGCTTATGAGCTCTGTAACATGTACATCTCCTGTTGGCTCTTTCAATACTCTGATTTTTCTTATGAGTTATGTGGGTGAAACTCATAATCTGCCTTATGCAAGAGGTTAACCCGAGTGTATGGTTTACACTCATGTCTGAGTTTCAAACGTGACCAAGGCATACTAGTCCCTAAATCTCATCAACTGCTGGGGAGATTTCAGATTCCTGAGGTGCTCTTAAATTCAGGCCTTGGTGCTTTTCAAAGTATCCTAAATGATGGTCACAGCTACTGTAGGCAAAAAGCCACCTGTAAAACCATCCAGCTGAAGAGTACTGATGTAATCTCAATGGCAGCCCCAAACCCAAGCTACTGGGCTGTAACTCCTCTCAGACAGCTCCTGCCAGAGCCAAACATCCATGGGACATGGGAAGAGGAGCTACACACTCAGATCCTGGAATTGCTTTACTAGCAGCATTACCATTTGCTCTGTAAAAGGTTAGGCAGACACTTCCCAATCTCTTGATAGCAACATTGAAAAAATATCGACACCCTTAGCAAATTGGTTGGTTGAGGGCAAATAAAATACTAGTTTCTCGTGCCAAATCTCTGCAGAGCAAAGCAGGGCAAGTAAAATGTCTATTTGGCTGCTTGTCTCCATGGCAATACAGCCAGGCTATACAGCAGCCATCGAAGTGCCCACTCTCCCTGATTAACTTGACAAACGACATTAGCTAAGCAAGGTTCCTGAAAGGGAAAGACAAGGAGTACTTTGTTTGCAATCCAGTAAGTGCAGGAAGGAGGTAGGCAGCTTAAAGAGAAATGTCACTAAAACATCTGCTGTTCCACCAGTGTAACAGACCCACAGGCTTCAGAGCCAACAGCAGTGAGGTGGGGCTGGACACATGAGCACAGCTCTTCCCCCATGCCGCCTTCTTCACTTCCATCCCCTCTGCAAGATGTAACTGATGGGTGCATGCAGGTGTTGGAAGAGTTATCACAGCTGAGGTATGAGAGACAAACCCAAAACACCATGCAGCTCTCCTATGGCAGTCTTTTGCTTTTGACGGGCTGAAGAAGTTGGTCTTTTTATCATGTGTAGCTCATTGTAGAAACCTGCTCCCAAAGGGACAGAGCCGAACTGTTCTGATCTGGACTCTGAGCTCCACTTGGTCCCTCTGGCTGGGTCAGCTGCCACCAGGTAAATCCCCAGTATCTTTCCAGCAACTCAGACTTGAGCCAAATGTAACCACCCATTTCTGTAAAGGTTACCAATCTTCTTTCTCCTAACCCATCACAAAATCCCATCTGTTCCTCTCCACCTTGCCTCTCCTTCACAGCACGTGCTCCCTCCTGCACAGGAGGAAAAAAAAGCACAGGGAAAAAAAGCTTTTGTTGCTCAAACTCCTTCCCATCTATGGATGGATTTAGCATCCCAGCTCAGTATGGGTTTGTGCTTCAACGTGCAGTCAAGACTTCTGGTTCCTCAATCCATATCTATGTGCCTGCCTCAGGTGTCCAGCTCCACGCTGGGTCCAAACAGGGTTAGGACAGTATAGCTTTGAAAGCATCACACTTGGTTTGTGTTTGAACCAAACAGTGCCACTGGAGGCAGCTCTGATGTGTTTGTGTGTGTCTGAGAGGGCTCTAAAGACACTGATGGATATATATCCCCTTGCTAAGGGCAGTACACTGCTGAGAGCCTTTGCTCTCTGCTGGCTTGGAGGGGATTATAGTTACAGCACACTCTCATAATAAACAGGAGATCTACAGCCACCTCCTGGGAATGAGACTCTAAATCCTGCTGCATTTGCCCAGAGAAAAGTCACCTTCCACAAAGGGCTGCAAACAGTCCTGTGCACATCCAACAGCAGCAGCAGCTGAAGGAAAGTGGTAAAGAAACAGCACCACGGTTCAACCAACAAACCCTCTCCAGGGTGTTAAGTCCAAAGACGCTGGATGTGGTACGACTTTTTCTTCTTTTCTTTAAATCATGTTCGTTTATTTTTGATTACGGCTCTTCCATGAAGCAAAGGAACTTGAGAGGTTTCTATAAAAGCTCTTATAAAAGCAACATTACCTAATCCTGCATCTCCTGAGAGTGCAGCCAATGACAGAATCATGCTCTTTGGCGAGTAGTTGGACCGGCACTTGCAGTGGCTCTTTTCCATGCAAAATTCTGCAAGAACAGTGTACTGCCTTCCTGGTGACACTCTGCCTAACCTACAAACAGGAGCATCTTCAGCCATCCACTCTGGAGCAGCGCTGCTGCTTGAAGAGTTCTGAAAATCAAATCCCATTATCCAAAAAAACTGGATGTTACATACAAGCCTTGCAATGTTGGTGTGGAGCTCATGTTGCCAATGACAGTTGCCAAAAGACCAAAAGACCTACTTTTTTCCTGAAAGAAAAAGTAGTAAAAGGCAAGAACACTGGCGGTTCCTGGCTTGATGAAAGTCATTTGTGCTCCTCTCGCAGCTAGCAGTAGCCTTGTACAAAGCATAGCTGAATAATGGAATTACTCCACTTTCTGAGATTGCTCAATTAGCTCTTGGTTAAAACTGCTAACACTGAAACTTGATGAGAATAGCAGCTCTGAGGCAGTTTTAGATTCATTTCTTACTAAGCAAGAATGGCTTTTCCCTCTAATGAACTCCCTTTCTGGGGTATAAAGAATGCCCTTTTCATTTGTTATGGTGCCTTCCCAGTAATAGATGACTACAACACAAATGCATGGGAGGGTTCTCTGAATACAAATGTCACTTACAGACCACGCTCACACCTTGAGGCTGGAAATGCCACGAGACCACTCTCTTTGCTTTACCCAAATTATCTGCGGTACGGTGGAAAACCGTTTTAAGCTCTCAGTATTGAAGCTGGCTCCTGAAGGCATTTGGCATGATTAGGAATTAATTGCCTAAAGCCTGATGTACTGGTTTGCACACAGGGATTTAGACCACTAGAAAAACCTCAGCCTGAGTTCCTCTGAAATTATCGACAGCATTGTGCAGCCTCGTTACATGAAAGTGCTGCCCTGATCTGGCAGTATGATGCCAGGGTAGACGTCAGGGTGCTGGACGGCACAAGCGGCCCCAGAGCCTTCAGCACCTCTTGGCTCTCGGCTGTGTGGGTGAAAAATGCACCCTGCCTGGCCTGGAGCTCCTCACCCTCATCTGTGGTTTGTATGGAAGTCAACACCTGCCTGCCCTACCACCCTCCATCCCATCTTGATCAAAACGGCAATGGAAACACCACTGCACTGAAGTGAGTGTTGCAGAGGACACAGGCTCTGTGGGCTACGCCTCTTCATTAAATGTTAATATATCTGCAGTCTGCTCCTTTTCATGCAAATTGGCAACAACCTTCAGACTGAAGTGCCCCTCTGTGCCAAAACAGCACCTTCAGCTGCTGTGGGCCAGGGATGAAAGTTTAGACCTGCATCCATGTGCCGGGCCACACTGGACATGGAGGCACAACTTCAGCAGGCTCCCTCAGTCCCAGCTCCAGCGTTCTCCACAATTTTCTCAAGACTATCACATTTTTGAGCCCAGGGCAGAGAACCTTGGGATGGGGCAGAGGAGATGGAAGATACCTCACAACCAGCCAGACTGGCAGTCCACATTCCTGAGACATGCAGTCTGATATACCACTGGCTCTGAAAGCACAGCCTATGACAAGACACATAATATTAATGTCATCCAGAGTCTGGCTAAGAGGGGAATGGAAAGAATTCCTGAATGAATGCAGACAGCCCCTCTGCTGACGGGAAAGTCTCCAGCCCCACACATCAGGCCAGCACCGCCTGTTATCAGGCTGCATTTCCCACTGAAAGGAGGAAGCTGGAATGAAAGGCACTTTTCCTCACCATTAAAAGTTTATACAAGTGATTTATGGGTCAGAAAAATTAGAAGCTCGTTGCTGAGTGCTCCATACAGCAGCGTGTGCTACGTGGCTGCTGACCAGAAATGCCAAGACCCATTAGGTGGAAGCAAAGGGCAGCACGATGCAAAGTTAAAGATGCTTTTTGCCGATTTAATTAATTAGCCAGGTCTTTTCTCCATCCCCTGCAGCCTTCATTAACGTAACATTGAAGTGAAGAAATATTAACAATTCAGACAACACATTAATATTAACACAACACCTGCAAAATGCAAATGTAAGTCCATTAGATAAACATGATCTTAAGCCATCAAGGCAGAAATAACATTCTGACATTTTGTAGCACAAGTATCCTGCAGAGATACTGTCCATCACTTATGCTCCATTATAAAGCCATGGCCCCTGGTATGTGGGGGGCTCCTCCTCTGTTACTAGTCCCTGAAAGGATGAGAAAAACTTTCATTTCCATTAAGACATTTGCCTGTTCCATATGCAAAGTGTCTTACTAAAGCCATGTCATGAACCAGAAAGATCAAAAGCGATTTTTAAAAGGATTTTATCTCTGTGCTGGCAGGGATAGAGATAAAACCTGAACCTGATAGCTTGTAAATATTAACCTACACTTGGGATCGCTCCAAAACATGAGCTTTCTATTACAGTGGTTCCATCTGAGATAAGTTTTCATTAAGGGAGAAACAAACAGTTAATCACCTGGAGAACTGATAGTGCCGTAGGGAGTCAGAGACTGCTAGAACCAGCCTTCCTGTTCCACATTCCCCATCAGCTAATGCTCTCCCAGACATTCCTGCTGAGGAGACATTCACACCCTGTGTGTGTTTCTCCTTTCAGCCTTTGGATGCTTTTTTCCAGTTTACCTGGCATTAAAGAGTTGATTATTTCCAAAGCAGGAGACAATCTGATGGACAAGGGGGAAATAAGGAATAATGGATGAACATCCCAGACTAGAAGCATATTCTGAGATGGTCATCGACTGGGAGAGCATCCATCTACCAACCAGGATATGACCCAGGGACAAACAAGCAGGGGCCTGCAGAAGCTCATGAAGAGATGAACAACAAAAGATAATTCAAAAAAAGTTTAAAATACCAAAACCATGGAAAGTAATCTAAATAATCTGGCATCCAAGCGCACTGGTGGTACAACAACTCAACATGTACCTCCTTATGTTCATGAAGTGCAAGTCAGGCAGTGACTTGCTAAGTAATATCCTCTTTTGCTGCAAGTCTCTGGTCCAAGCAATGCAGGATAACCAAAGTTTGGATCAGATTGGCCTTTTCCAGTTGAGTTCTAGCAATCTCCAAGGTCAACTTTCTTACAGCCCCTCTGGGTGCCTGTTCCAGTTCTTAACCACACTCACAAGTGTTGTTTGAGCTTTATAGGAAGAGACCTCCAGGAGAAGCAATCACCCAGACTGGCCAGCCTTCAGCAAGGGCCTTGCCAGAGGAGGAATGCTCAGGAGAAGCTGGCTACAGATCAAGGGAATTAGAATGACCACTGGGACCAGTGGTTCTGAGAAGATCCATGTCAGAAAAACACACTCAGCTTAACAAGGTCCCCAGCAGACAACACCTAAAGGCAGCTGCTCCCTGGTTGTGGGATGCTCTGCTGGGGATGCTGCTTTCCAGGCAAGGCCACAGAGCAGGGCTCCCAGCACTGCCCTGGTTCAGCCTCAGATTTGCAGTTGTAGCACTGAGTGTGGGCAGGTTAAGGGGAACAGTTGTATCAATACCGAGCGAGGGATCCAGCTGGCTCTGGCTGTATTATTCTTGGTCTGAAACAATTGCAAAGCACAACACACGAACCTTCTGGTTACCAGGACTTTCAAAGACATGGAAACCCTAAGGGGAGGGGAGCAAGGTATGGGGGACACTGACAGCAGATCGGGGTTAAAACAACCAATAAAAGTTGGCAGGGAGATGAAAGGGAAATGGGCAACACAGAATTTGGGGGTGATGTTTTCTAAATACCCTACTGAAATATTCTGGATAACTTCTGTTTTCAAGCAGCCTCTTGGCAGATTAAAACGTCCCAGAAGGTTTTATATCCAGCTCCTACAATCTTAAACTAAATATTAGGTGAGAAAAACATGCTGCTAAAGGAAAGTCAGACACAGCCATGAGTGAAAAACAATGATCAGGAGAATGAACATATTGGGTTTGTTGAATATACAATCAGCATCAGTTTTCTTGTCCAAAAAATAAAGCCAAGGGAATAAAATGCAGAGATGAGCAGAATGGAAAAGCTGTAGGAAATTTAGGCAATCTCCCCCCGCCCCATCTTTCCCAGGCAAGACGCTCACCCTGCCTGGCCTCAGTGAATAGGTTTGGAGCTTCGCCGGGAACTCCTGACAGAGCCTTACCCCCTCTGCAGCAGGACAGGCTCAAGGTACAATGGGTCTTTTCCATCTGTAACTTCTCTCTCTTGACTTTTATGTGCATTGATTCAAAAGCTACTTGATTTACTGACGCAGGGGCTGTGAAGAGTCTGGCTTGGTCTAAGGACAGCCTGAGGTTAAAGGTAGCAATGCAATTTCACCACCACGTCCATTATAAGAAAATGTTCAGATCTGAACTTACAGTCATGTTGCAGTGAGCTCACACATTATGGTAGGCTGAAATCACCCTCATTTACACAACAGGATTGAGAAAAAACTGACAAACATCCTCCTGGAGCTGGGCACACAATGGGAAAAGCCAAGCAGCATGGATGGGAGTGGGTGCTGAACGGCACCTCGCTGCCAGAGAGGAGGATTTGTGGCCCTGGTGACAGAGGGTTG
Source organism: Corapipo altera (assembly GCF_003945725.1). NCBI lineage: Eukaryota > Metazoa > Chordata > Aves > Passeriformes > Pipridae > Corapipo > Corapipo altera. Next base: position 2,786,470 of record NW_020884895.1, on the reverse strand, counting down.
TTCATCTCCAGCTGGAGCTACTTACAGCCAGATGGCAGATGAGGATAGGTAAGGCAGTTTCAGTGAGACCATAACAGGTAAGGATGGGTGGCATCATCTAAGCAAGAAAGAATCATATCCTTAAAGTCCAGAGATGGATACGACAACTCTCCAGAGCTGGATTAGTAGAAAAGGACTTTGTTTCACATCACGGTCCCTCTACTGAAATCACATGAAAGTGAGAACAAGCTCTGTTGATACTGAGGTCTGCAAAACCTCACACACTGCTGGGTGAAGTTAGCAAATGTCTCTGCCCCTGGATCTCAATTCCAGTGAGTAATCTGGTTATTCCTGCTAATTCCTCCACTGATTTTTATGGATCCCTCAGCTGCATTTAAGAGCAGAGAAACCAAAAATAAATCCACAATGATACCCTGAATTGCTCCTTTTTCACTAGATCAAGGCAAGTTTGGTTAAAATAAAGACCCAGGTGTGATGAAAAAGAATTCTTGCTATGTTACCTTTCAGGCTCTGCAACCAGAGTTCAGCAGCACAGACCAACCTCCCAAAAAAATCTACCATCACCAAAAAGCAGACATACAGATCTGTCAGCACATTTGTGCTGCTGAAACCAACCAGTCTAAGCACCGGATTGTGATAAGATTTGCAACACTGTCATCTTGCAAAGCCTTGGCAGTGCCTTTTAATCCTTGAAAAGGAGCACTTCAGCCATCAGTTCTTGTCTTTATATATTAATGTTGCAAAGCCAAAACAGCAACCTCTCTTGGAGCACGGGGCATATCCTAAGATGCCCTGGAGTTTTCTTGCCCTACAGACATTGAGTAGTAATCTCCAAATGACAAAACAGAAATAAAATCATATATCCTCATGCTTTGGTGAGCCTCCAGTCCAGGCCTGACAGATACCTGGCTCTGGGTGCTGCATCTCTCAGATTACTTAACCCTTGAATGAACAGGGAAGATGTACATTTAGAAGAAGAAAGCCCAGTTTTATCCTTTTCCCCCTTCAAATCCACTTTAAAGCTCTTTCAGAGAACCCTGCTAACTCTTGTGCAAAGATCCTTTTCCCCCTTTAAGGCAGGTGTACCCTGCCTCCAGATCTGGTACTGTGTAAACCTACCTACAATGAAAAAACCTGCAAATTCTCTCAGTGACCTCAGGCTCAGAATCAGGTATTGATCTGCTGGTTCTTCCTGTTCCTTCCCTCCTCATTTCCTGCAACTGGAAGGATAGAGGAAACACTACCTGTGCTCCTGATTCCTTAATCAGTCACCCTAAAGCCCTGAAATATCTCTTGAATGCCGTTGGACTTCTTGTTGAAAGTTCATCGCTGCCTACCTGAACAATCCATAATGGATAATATCCGAGGGCTGTACCAGCGTGGAAAGTTTTCTCTTCACATCTTTAACCTGGGCCCCAGGGAGGTAGCAGACTTCCCTAACGAGTGGGTCTGGTCTGCATATTGGGCCTTCAGCTCTCTACCAAGGGTTATTCAATAACATCGAGTAAAAGCTTTGGGAGCTTCCTCCAACTGATCAACCTGTTAAATCCAGACAGCTGAGGAAGACAGTGAAGGAGGACAGATGCCCTTTCCTGACCCAACAGGGGACAAACCCACCCAGAACCACTGCCTGCAGCAGCAAGGTGACTGTGCCAAGAGGTGTTAAGAGAAAGGGGGCACACGCTAGTTAAAACAGACAATCCAAGTATCTGGGAAAGGGCAGGGATTACAAGAACCTGGTAACCCACCACAGGGGATATAAAAGCTTCTGTTACTGCCCACATTTCATGTACTCACATGTGCTGTCTGGACATGACAGACACCAGAAGCTTCTGTGAATGCTTGTGGAAGTGTGACCCTCTGTAGTAGGAGAGGTACCAGCCCCATTTCAGTCTGAGTTTGCTCCACAACACACCGAGATAGATTCCACACAGAAAGGAAACAAGTTTGAGAGTGATGCATGGATGGGCTGAATGTGAAAGCATGGGAAATACAGCTTTTGGTACGTGCAATCCAGGCACATTATACCCTCTTTGAAACTCACTCTCCCATTGTTACTTAACATCCTGCAAGTTTCAGCCAGAGACGCAGTCTCCCATCCGCGCCCCAAACTGGCCTGGGTATGGCTGGGAAGAAGAAAGGGAGCTTGAAATGAACTGTGGAAAGATTTAAGTGCTCTAACTGCTGCTTTCCAATACAATTTTCCACTTGGGGCAGGGGAAGGGAAGGAGGAAAGCCTGACAGTAGTTTAGAGCCAGTCACAATTGTGACAGGTTCTTCTTTTCCATTTCCAACCAGCTCACAAGCAGAAGGAGCACTTTAACTTCCATTAATTATCACAGCCTTATTTCAGCCTAGGGTTTCAGAGCAGCAGTGGCAAATTCTTAGGACCTGCTAGGAGCAGGTCCTGCCTCAAATTGTGTGCTACTCTGCTCAGTACAGTAAAACTCTGTCACTCAAGAAACCAAGAGCTACTGCAACTTTCCCTAGAGTACCTTAGTTTGCATCTCCCATAGGTAGCATCAGTACTGTCAGAGAAGAGGATCACACAAACAAATTCTTGCACTCCAGATTCTGAGAACAGGTTAACAGCCATTTAACAGATGGATCTGTTGCACTCCCAAACTGTACATACAGAAAAAAAAGGAGCTTAACAGAGGAATACATCACTTCTGTCTCCTCCCTGACTATCAGAGACTCTCGTCGTAACTCTACCACCACGTGAAATTTATTGCATTTATCAGTACTGGATATGCAGCTTCAAAGTGTGTACATGCTGCTTAGGGAGATGGGAGATGCAGACAGCTTGAACACACGGGCCTCACACAGCTGGGGCAACACTATTATGAAATATTGTTATGTGGTTTCTCCCACTTCTTGGCTTCATCACAAACTATCAATGAATGTTATAAAAAAGTAGCTGCAACTGACATGTGCCTGTGCAGGGATAAGATGCCCTAGCTCAGCATTTCAGCCCATGCTGCCCCATGTCCCTTCCTGCTTCTCTGCCAACAGGACTGATCCATTCTCTGCTGGTCTCCTCTGCTGAGACCCAGACCCAGTCCCTGCTCCCACCCACTCCCCGTGCCCGGCTTCATGCTCAGTGATGACATGATATGTCACTCTCCCTTCCCCACTTGATACTCGACCTTTGCAGAGCTGCCCCCTCTGACACTCACAGCTCGCAAACCACTCACAGGTATTTTTAGGATTACCCTTTGGCACTCAGTAATGAAAGGAGGGAGATGCTGCTGCTACATGCAGCCAGACCTCTTCCCAGTCACCCTACAGTCACCCCAGGAGATCCTGGTGAGCAGCCGTCTTGCAGTTCAGGTGCTTTGTGGTTCTGAGTGGAAAACAAGCCCAGCCACAAACAAGGTATTCATTTCCCTGCCTGCACACCTGGAAGAGCTGATGGCTCCAGCTGTGGCAAAATTTCCAGTACAGAGCAGGTAAGAAGCAAGGCAGTGTGCATCCGTGCCCTAAAGGAGAAAGGAGGACTGACTATAAGTTCAAATTTAGACTGATTGGGATATATTGTGCCAGGATGACAAGGTTCCCACAGCAGCTCCACAATCAGCTCTGAGTCACACAGGAAGCAGCCTGGGGAGCAATTACTGGTATACAAATGCTCTTGAGCTGCAACAAAAGGAAGGCAAGGAGTTTCCCATCAACACTCCTTGAAGTCTTTATCTCGCCCACTTAGGCTAGGGAGGATAATTCCTTCTGCTTAGACAAGTGAAGGCTCGGCAGAGCATCTGCTGGGGGGCCAGAGATGCTGGAGGGGAAGTGACCAGTGACGTGAATCAGGGGTGAGCAGCAGCCACAGCAGCACAGCAGGTTCATCCTGACAGCATCATCCCACTCCCATGCCAGCACTTGTGACTGCAGGAACTACGCTGCATTAGGAACAAGCTGTTCCTCTAATTTAGTCCTTCTGACTCCTCTGTTAAAGATTTTCCTGAAAATATTTGGGGCTTTGACTAGCCAAATGCACTTTTATAACTGACTTCAGATCTCTAGCTGCCACTGCACTATGCCCTGCAGCCCAGCCTGGGCTACAGAGAGCCACGGGGCAGGAGGAAACTCTGAACCACAGCCTGATCCCAAAACCAGGTCTGCAGCTCCCCACAGTTTAATCCTTCCCCCTGCATCCTCACACACATAAGCTTTTTATTCTAGCAACCACAGACTACTCTAGGACTAAAGGGGAAAAACATAACAGCAATGCACGCCCAGTTGTTCATTTTGTATGTGCTGACAGTCTCGCTTTAATTCTACTTTCCACGTTTAAGGTGTTAATGGGAACCTTGATGCATTTCAGAGGGAACACGCACAGATAGAAGACAGATGAACAAGTCTAAAACCCTGCTTCCAAATTTCATATCAAGTGCTAGATTTGTTTATATCCATATGATACAATCTCCATAAAAGCAATCAACCACCACCGAAAGGAGATGTTTCAATATCCGCACAGCCTTCACAAAGACTAGGCATTAGGTTTTCTTTTATGATGTAGAATAATATAATGGATTCCTTCCACAAGTTCCCAAATGTTGTTATTAAGTATTACTTCTCTAATAAAATATGCTGCAACATACAGCAGTACATGATGTGGCATTGACACGAGTCTTTTCTCTATATAGGACTTTCTGGCTTTTAAACAAATCTGTCTCTTCTATATACTACAGAAGCACAAGATGAGTAATTATGTTCTCTGCTTAATAATGTTTTTGCACTGGCCAATTTAACAGCTAATCTCCACAAACCTCAGAGATAGTCCCCCAGCAGCTACATTTGCATGTTGTAATCAAGTCTTGCTATTAAATCACACTTTGCAACAATAGCTGAGCTGTCAACTACAAGCAATGGCTCTTGCACTGGCACCATGCAGGCAAAAACCCTCGATAAACATGCACAAAGCCACACTTCTCTGCCAGAGAGCATCCCTTTGCAATTTTGGGACCTTGGGAATGGCTACACCCACCACAGATTTCAGGACAAACATCCTTTGTCTCACTCTGCTTTCTGGAGTGGTCAGTCGGCTTGCAGGTTGTTTTCTCCAGGCCTGTCTGCTGCTCTCTGCAGTGATGCAAAGCCAAACTGGTTTGTCTGTGGTGCTCTGTTGTACTTCTCAGTCTTTCTATGGCACCCTTAAAAAACTGAGCACTCCGGGTGTAAGAGAGAGAACTCTTTGTTGCAAAGGTCTTGGCTGCGTGGGCAGAACAGCTTGTGGAGTCGAGCTGAGATCAGAGCACTGCACCCTTCAGGATTAACCACTCTCCTTGAAAATCTTTGCTGTCCTTGTTGCTCACAGTACAGCATGGAGATGTGGCTGAGAGAGAAGGCAGGACAGCATCCATTCATTTAAGTGTCCCTCTAAGTGTCATCCTATTTTGGCTGTGGAGCCCTGGAATGGCAGGTGTGACACACAGCATGAAGCAGATGTTTGATTTTCCTCTGCTGGCTTCGATCAAGGACTGATCCCCTGCTTCTCACTTCCCATTTGCCCTCCCAAAAAAACTCATCCCCCAAAGAGACTCACATAAAATCCAGCTTAGCTTGACATCACACTCCTGCTCCTGTAAATTCACTGGAGCAGCATGTCCCTTCTCCTTTGCTCTCCCACAATCTCAGTTTTCACTCAGTGTCGATAGGGACTGTGAATACCTGAGCAATCTGAGTGCGTCTGTCAAATAACCACACCTAGAGGCAATTCCTATGAATTCCCTGCAGCAAACATCACTGCACCAGTCCAGACTGTTATTGTCACCGAAAACTCTTGTTCTGAACCAGATTCTGACTCTCTGCAAAACACTGCAAATGTGCAATAAATAGCAGAGCCCTTTTGAATCCTGTCTTTTGCAGCAGCTGCACCAGAGGTAGAGTTTCCACACAGCAATGTGGATCAGCCGCAGCCCGGCCGCATCAAGGATGTCTCTGTCCTAATGATACTTCCTACGCATTAGCACAACATTTATTTCTACCTTGCCCTGTGCTTCCCATTTATCCAGAAATCTGACAAGGTCTCCTTCCTTTTAACATGGAAACAGAGGGAAAGGAGAATTTCTTGCTGGAATTGGCTCACTCTGAGAAAGTAGACAGATCAATCTAGATTTAATCTGTCTCACTAATTGTTGGGGGCTGGAACTGACCCGCAGTTGGCCTGGCTCCGAGTGAGCGTGTGAGCACGAGCAGCCAGCTCCCAGCCTCTCCTGCTTTATGCTGCAAACAAGTCACACCAGACCCCTCTGCCTCTGGTGGACCCTCTCTGCTCCTCTGTTACCTGGACACTTGTGCCGGGCAAGTGGCACCACACCAGACAGAGCCTGCCTGGCAGCAAGACTGCAAATGAGCACTGAGCTTAAATAAAGCATGAAAAACGCAATAATGATGACTTCTCCAACAGGTGCTCTGTTTTACTGCTGCAGAGCTGCCTCCTCACCACTTTATGTCCTATTTAACCACCCAGTACCCAGAGGTACTTCCAGAGGGGCCAAGCCAATGTGGTCTTTCTTGAAAGCCCAGTCAACTGCACGTGTAGCTGCTCACTAACCTGATTATGCTGAGATGAGTAGAGTTTGCGTGAACTCTTTTACTACATCAAGCTGTTTGGCCTGGACTGTCTCAGCAAAATGAGATTATGCCAGAGATGCAACACATACAAGAGCTCTGCCAGGGTTGGCTTTCACCACAGGCATGGTGCAATGAGCAGTTGGGATGCTGGTCTCTGCTCAGCTCAGTGGAGATGGAAAGAAATATCTACGGGCACCCCAGAAGGAGATAAAAGCTCTCCTGAACAAGGCAGGAGTGAGGAGTGATCTGATCAGCAAGAGATACTCAGGAACAGTTAATCACCACAGTGTTCAAATGTCAAAGTTGTCAGAGCAGCAGGAGGGCAGAGAGCAAAGAGAGAAGGAGGGGAAGCTGGGGATACTGTGCTGCTCAGCTCACAAGGCCAGTGCCCAGAGTGGCATGGCCCTGCAGAAGCAGAAAGGCCAGACAAGACTCTACCCAGGCTAAAACCCAGGCTGAGCTCTGCACCTGCCTCTACCAACCAAATGCTCTGTGCAGATAATCATACCCAAAGCAACAGAGCTTTGCTGTAACTGAGAGTTGAGTTGCAACAGCAAGTTTGCTTTTCTCTGTTCCCTTCTGTTTGATGATGGCAAAGTGCTTTATAAATGCTAATTAAAAAGTCACTGAGGATTCTTTCTCTTTTCTGCTCTGCAGATGGTGGTGGAGCAGAGAGCATGCAAGGGACAGCCTCTGAGTCAGGAGCTGACCCTGGACATCCTGCCCCACGTCTGGTGAGCTGGTGAGGCGTCCAGTGGGAACACCAGAGAACAGAACATTTCCAGAGGCAGAAAAATCTTGCAGAACATCTTGGCCAATAATGACGCTGCTCATTTAAGGGTGCTGCATTTCAGATGAGACAGGTGAAGGACACAAAATTTAAGATGTTCAAAGCTGATCTGAGAAATTTAGAAACATCTCCCATTAAAATTAATGGAAACATTAATGCAAAGTACACTCAGATCCTCAAGCAGGTTCTTTCCAAGCAAGATCTTTCCATTAACTTGAAAGGAAGTTGTGCCCAAATCCTCTTACATTGCTGAGAACGGCTCAGATAATACAGGGAAAGTCAGGTTACAAATCCATTAGGCTCCAGATTGACTAATGCATGGCAAATTGAAAGAGGTGAAAGTGCTAAGCTGTAACAAGAACCCTACTCAGGGTGACCTTGACACGGTAAGGAGCTGAGCACACAAAACATGCTTGTGAGTTGGAGTTCCTTTTTTCGATGGAGAAGCAGGGAGGTGTGGAGGGAGCAGAGTCCATTGCCAGACTGATTCAGCTGAACTGAACTGTGGAAAAAACACTGAAAAAGCAAAAGGACCCAGAACAAAACACAGCAGTAGCTGGAAAAGTAGAACTACAACCCTAGTTGCTCAGGATAGGGTAAGGAGAGATACTTCCACTCTTACCCTCTAATTTGTGAGGACATAATTTCAAACGATAAGGTAAATGGCATGCCCAGCTTGGCAGAGTACATGGAAAGAGAAGTGGTATGAGTGCAAAGCTGATCCTTTACATTAACACAGAGCAGTGTGGCAGGAATTTAAGACTGGGAGGATTATTCCGTCAGCTGATCTCCTGTGCCTGGAGGCCTTCAGGTTGCTACTGGTCTGTCAAATAAACTGATGTGTAGGGTCTAAAACACCTTCCAGAACTACATTTGTCCTTGAAGAAGAATTCCCTGTTTTCTCTTGGCACAATTTGCCAGTTAATCTCTCTTGCCTTTCAAATGCCTGCTTTATTTCTAATCTGAACACTTCAGCTTTCAGCCAGTAGCTCTTTATGAGAGAGCAATCCCAGCTGGCTGACAATCCACCCGGTTACTCCAGTTTGCACTGTGGATTCCCCTGGGGAACAAAGGTACTTAGTGCTGAACAGACTGTAGAGGTCCTGCCCATGGCAAACTGAAACCCCCCACTCCCTCCAGGCAGAGAGTGCAGATTGAACAGCAGGATGGGGAGCGGGAATGGCAGGTCTATCCCCAAGCAGAGAATCCTTCATTGCCGCCAGTACTCATGATTCCCTTCATCACCTCGGTGTTACCCCACTGTCTGAGATTACATGCAACTCTCCACCTCTAGTTTGTACCTAAAGCACCTCCTGACAAAGCAAAAGAAGGCAGCACATGCACTTACCTGCTGTCCCAGTGCTCCCTACTTGTAACATCACAGGGTGGCCAGCAAAACCCACTACTGGCAGAGAAGTCACTCTGCACGATGCCTATATATTCAAGGACACAGAGACCAAGCCAAAAGTAGGACTCCTCCCTATTCAGAAAAGAGTAAGTCTAGAAATCCTGCTGGGAAAGGGATAGCTAGGGGGTCTGGTGATTTTTCTAGCCAGATGTCAGCCCAGGAGAGGGCCTTCCTTGACACAAAATCAATCCAGCAACTTGGGTTCAAGGTGAAATTGAGAGGTGTTTCTTGTGGAATGACGATTATTCATTCTTTCCCACATCAGATCTATCCTCTCCCATGTTCCTAAGGGCTAATCACAGACTCATCTAATTCAGGGCTGCTAAGAAACCCACATCCACAGGTTAGCAATTCTAGTCCAGATATAGCTCACTGCCTTGGGCATTAGTCAGACACATAGGCCAGGGAAAATGGTGCTGAAATGCTGCTGAGGGCTTTCAAACCTATTGTTAAACAAATGGATATGTAAACAGATCTCAGAGGATGACACATGGAGACAGCATCTCTGACTCAATTACAATTGCAGGATATTTTCTCGCCTACCTGACTGCCACCAAATACCCAGACACCTAACACTGATAACAAAGAGGTTTTACAGCTCCTCCCCAAGAGAACACTGAAACAAGTAAGATGACAAACTCCTCTGATTCAGTCTAGGGAGAGAAGGGAGGTCCTGCACTCACTGGGATTTAAGATCCCAATCCTTCCTGCCCCTTAAGGGTGGGAGCACACACTGACTGCTTTGGAACCCTGATGAGGATTTAGAGAGGGCTACTGGTCACTGTGGGATATTGTGCAGGACACTAAAGAAGGCTTCAAACATTCATTTGGAAGGGATAAGGTTATCTTCAAATCCCATCTGATTGCTCAAGGGAAGGTGGGTTTCCTTGATCACCTTTTCTATTTGCATCCCCCATATCACACTGACACTCCAAGGATTTGGCAGTTACTATTTCTACAGTTCTGATGGACTGGAAATCTGTTATTAAAAAGCAGGGTGGCAGGAGGAGGCAGGTCTATGTCAGCAAAAGCAGTTAAGTAGTCCCTGGACAGAGCCTTTTCCAAGAGCCCTTCTTCCCCAGCTACAAATGGCCATAGGGGCCCTTCTGCAAGGAAAGAATAGCTCTCTGCTCTTGCAAGTCTAAAGTGACAAAGGCTATTTTGCAGCATATGTCCCAGCAGCCTGTGGAGGTGGCAGACAGAAAACCGACCTCATGCCTTAGGCAGGAAGGATTACGTATCTTTTGAAGTTTTAAAGGTCAACCTCCAGACTTATTCTCCTGGAGAATTTACCCTTCACTGAACCAATACCAAAACCAGGAGGACTGGTTTATCTCCATGTACAGTGACAAAATAATTCACCGCCATTGGCCAACTCCAGTGCTTAGGCTTTGGCACGTGAAGGGTGTGTGTGGGTAAAGTTTAGTGCCAATAAGTCAAACAAAAACCAAGACATGGTATCAAAAGAAAAATTCCAATGCGCTCAGTCTTCTCTTTTTTCCCTGGAAATTACACTGATTTTATTTTGATGTGAAATCTAAACAAGGCATTTCAAGGCTACTAGCTAGCATCCATCCAACCCTGTGATGTCAAGGGTCATGTACATGGATTTCCCCCATGAATTTCCAGCCTTCCAGACAAGACAAACATGAGAAGATGCCACTTTCAGAGACTTCCCTGGCCTTGCAGGTCAGAGTGGGGCAGAGCACATATTTGCTGATCACTAACCAGAAAATCAGATGCCAGCAGGGGAGCTCCTTTACACCAACACAAGCAGTGCTGCTCCACTGGGATGCGTGCCATGAAACAACCATGTAATAAGGCAGGTCAGGCATCCAGGGACTCTGTGAGCTGTGCAGCAGCTCCTTGTGCAAACAACCCACTCTGCAAGCCTCAATTTCTCAAAAGGAACAAAACATCTTAACGGTAAACCTGCCAGCTCACTGCAGAGCAACCAGGTCCATGCTAAAGTCCAACACATGAGCTGTGCACCTGGGAAGTACCTCTGAACACAAATCAGTTATGCTGTGTCGGCTGCTTTACATATTTTGTTCCTAGCACTGCCAGTCAACAACTCTCCTAGCAAAAAAGAATAAATTCCGAACAATTCTGCTTTGCTCTTTTCAGAAAAATAAACCTTCCCAAACCTCCACCCAAGCTCTGTTTACATCAAACCTGCTGCAGTCCTGAATGGGAGCAATAAATGGAGTGAGCTAATGTGTTAGTGACAAATAACCAGTTCAAACAATTCCAGCATAATTATAGGTTGGCTCTCCTGATGTAACATTGGGTACATCACTGCAGATATTACATTCACCTTATGAAAAGACTGCACAGAGGAGCTCCGTTGGTAACCCAAACAGCATTATGTATCACGAGCCTGTCAGCATCAGGAGTGCATGCACCCTGGCATTTGAAGTCCTGGTGTTTTAACTGATAATCCAATGTACCAGGCATCATTGATCTCTATATAAAAGGGGGCACCACTTTTCCTTTCAACTGGAGCTATTTTTCACTCCTCATTCTGAAGAGTTGTGTGCTGCTGCCCGCAAGTGGCTACACTGCACAGCAGCTCGATCTGCAGCACTCCGGGTCCCCAGAGAGACAAAATGATCAATACTCCAACGCTGCTTTTGTAAGAGGTCTCTAAGTGCTTCCATGCGAGATGCTGCTCCTCTGGGTTTAGAAATTACTCTGAAGAGAACATGAAAGCCCCCACTGCAAATTCATAATCCTGACACAAACCACAGCTGCAGCAAGGAATTAAAATGAAATTCATTTGTGAGCTGCAAGCTGGTCTATCGGCAAAGGTGGAATCTGAGATGTGGGGAAGGGACCTCAAAAATAGACCAAAACCTAGAGGCTGAGGGAGCAGGAAACCATATTAGAGGAGCACCAGCTGGGGACAAGGAAGTGTCACATTTGACAGGGATTTACAGCTTCTCAGCAGGTCTGGGATGGCAGGGACCCTGAGCACTGCATCATCTGAGAAAGGTGACAGTAATCAGAGTCTTGAGAGGGAAGACAAAGGCATTTGAAGGGTCAGATCTGCTGTGGGTAGGTGAGCAGAGTATAGGAGGTCTTCAGAGAAGAGTCTGGACAGTGATGGTGAATGTAGAAAACAGATTGAATTTTCTATTTCTTGGATACAGCCAAAAGACACTGAACTTCTTGCAATTAATTTCTTCCAGGGGGATCTCAAATTGGCTTTGGCTCTTCCTGCACACAGCCTGGAAAAAGTCTTTCATGATCATCTGTAACCTTTATGGATCTCCTTCCCGCTGCCTGGCAGCCCACAGGAGCAGGCTCCAGAGTGGGCAGCTGGCTCTTCCTCAGCACAGCCAGAATCACATTCCTAGAGCAGGGACTGGTGACTGCATGTTGTAAGACACGATTCATGAGCCGTGGTGGTGGATGTGAGCGGACTTGATGGTCTTTTACTGCCTGGCTAGGTTTTGCAATTGGATCCTGTGTAGGATCAGAGAAACCCAGCCTGTGTCAAGAGGCAGTGACAGAAAGCCATTTCCACTGTCAATACCCGACATGTGCTGCAGTCACACCACGGGATGGCTGGTAGGGCTGTCCTCTCCTGGATGTCACTGCTCTGGGGCCTTGTGAAGGCTGACAGTACCCTCCTGTTCCAAATGTCACCCGCTGTCTCTATGTCATGGCACAGTGCTCCCATTGCAGGGTAGTGTCCTGCAGAGCCCAGAGTAGCGGCCCAGGGCTCTGTCTGTGTTACACTGACTGATTCCCATTAGGGAGAATTTAAGCAACATGGCTTGAAAATGAGAAAGCAGATTGCTTGCTTCTGTGTTAGGTCAAGCCATTTCCTCTGGGGCCAGGAAGGATTGAAAGGCTGGGAAGGACTGGCAGCCAAGGGGATGGAAGTGTCTAGGTCTGAGCAGGAAGAAGAGGAGAAATGATCTTCCCTGGTCTAACCCCTGTGAACTGCAGTCTTGCTCCTCCATACAGCTCCAAGTAGAGCACTTGGATCACTACTGGGACTATCAAGTGTCATCAGACACCCATATTATAGCAGGGTTGGAAGGGTGAGCAGCCAGCTGCTCAGCACATTTTTTGCTCCCAATCTAAGGCATCTAAGGCTTCTAAGGCTCTGCACACTCCAGTCTACCCAAAGTGTTTGGCCCCCAGGGTGCAATAGTGGAGCAGGCACCTGGTGAGCACTGTGCCCATAAATGTTCCTGCAGGCAGGCAGGGAGGCAGGCAGGCAACAGGAAACTGCCAGAGGCAAGCAAAATTTCCTTGAAAGGGTTTTATCATTTTAAAGGGAACAAATTCCATTTGATTGCCCTTGTAAGAGCCTGCATGGTACTTGCACTTCTAGCCTAAGCAATAGAAATTTTAATTGCTCTGGTAATTACACTTCCAGCAATGCTGCAGTCCTTTGTTCTGCAAGTGGGAGACCAACATCCACTGTTCTCCGCTGGCCCCATCTGGCTGTAGCTTGGAACAGCATTTGCCACTTGGAGGGGAAGGGACATTCCTTCAGTGACGAGGGTGACACTAAGCCTTGACAAGCACAGCCTGGCTCACACAGATCTCTGGGGCACTGGATACACTCCCCAGGTCAGAACGGGTTTCTGTCGACCAGAATCACCTCAGCTTCCTCCTGTTAAAACTGCTGCTCAAGATCCTTGCAGACCTGCACTCCTGCCCTAAGTCTTTTCCCGGAGCAGGTCCCAGACCGATGCTCTGCCAAGGGCACTGAGCTCCTGGGTGCACATTTCCAGTCTTTCCCATGCATGAGCTTGCAGTGTGTCACCAGTATTTCTTCTCTGGGCTGTAAACGGCTCCAAAACACAGTGTAGACACCAATCTTACATGGCTTTAACTTCTGGTTACATCTTAAGAAGGAGGCAGAAGAGCTGTTACCCCTGAGGGTCTCAGTGGGTACTGTCAAAGCTTGAGAGAACACAAGCCCTACAATTTACCCTGGAAAATTACTGTAAGGAAAAACTATAGCAACATGTGCTATATTACTCTGTGGATATCAAATTAACCCTGTGACAGGACCAGTGCTTGAGAAGAACCATCTCTTCTTGGCTGAGCAGGAACCACATCCGGTGCTTACCAAAACTACTCAAATACAAAGCTCTGTTGCCAATAAAGCTGCAGCACCTGTGAACTCCTCCAAAATCATCCAGGGTACAACCAGATCCAAGTGCACACTTGGCTCAAGGGCATTTTACCTGCAAGAATACGTCAGCCATAGCACAGACCTTCACGCTTCAGTTCACCAGCCAAGGATTTTTGGAAGTGCTGGGCTGCATGCACAGGGTTTAGGGGGATAAGCATGTGTGCAAACATAGCCAGGCTCTCCCTGGGAAATGGGATCCTGCTCCCCCCAGGTTGGTCAAGCAAGCTATAAAATACAACGCATTGCATTGGGGGCCTGCAGGGAGATGTAGTTGCAGTTTGGATCTATCAGACATGCGCAAAGTCTGGGTTTATTTGCAATTCCACTCATCCTGCCCACGCTGTATTTTTCCAAGTCATGATCCCGGCTGGCATGGCCCAGGGTGGCTCAGCTCTCACACTTGCCAGAAATGCAGGACACAGCCATACATCTCTAAATCAACAGCTGCCAACATGCCACAGCTACTTTGTCACATGCTGGACCCCTCACAGCTAAAAGCAAGGTTTCCAAGTGGAATTGCTATTGGCCTTAGCGCTTAAACAAAATAGCTCCACTCCTGTCCCCAGAGTTTCCTCAAACAATGGCACAAAACACCCACTGGAGCCTGGAGAGAGGAGGGTCTGAGGCAAAAAACCCACAGCTGCTGATTTTTGAGATATACAGCATACAATTAGAAACACTGGTTTATAAACATCCTTAACAAACCCCAAAAGGCCTGTGGGGTTTCTTTTCCTCACTGTCCATTGTGTGCCACTGCCCTCAAAAACCTCAAAAACAAACGCTCCTCCCTTGTTGACTTTATGCTTTGGCACTGAACTGCATGTTTCCCTGCGAGCTTGGTGGTGCTAGAGGTACCAACTCTGCTCATACCAGCCTCTGGGGCCAGGATAGTTGGGGTGGGATCATGTGCTAATCACCTATCCACTCGCAGGAAGGAGTCTGCCCCTAATGATACCCCTTCTTGTTTAAATATTAAGATTTCTCTTGGCTAAGAAAGGGGTCTGTGCATTTGCAGATGTCCCTCTTCCTCACTGGAGCTGTTCCTGTCGGTGTTTCAGAGCAGATCTAATTACAGACTGTTCTGTTCATTGACAATTTCATATACCCTCCTTTTTTAGGTTAACTTCATAACTGGCAAGAAGAAGAAGTACATGGGTGGAGTAACAGGCCACGGATTTATGACATGCTGGTATTCTGCTGCTGCTGTCAATTTGATAATGAGAATGTGATTTGATATAAAAACATCTTGGGTGCCAATTCACTACAGCAGCTAGTAAAAATAGGCAGAATACCTAGAAATAGAGGACTCTGTGCTCCAAACACATCCAAAGCTTGAATATCATATAGTACCTTACAAAAACAGAGCACGTGGCTGCACTGGGGCTACAGTACCACAAAGGCCACTCAGTGAACCCAGGCATGAGCTTTAGCAGAGAGAATGGGGTGCTGTGTGGTCTAGCTGGGCACACGTGAGGGCTGCCCTTTTCAGTGGTCTTTGGGTGCTTTCCCCCAGCCCATGCTCCCAGAGTGACCCCAGCACAAAACAGTGTAGGGTGTGAGCTGCAAACACACCACGGCACAGCCTGGGTGAGCTCTGTCAGAGCCCCAGGTACTCAAGAGCAGGCCTTTTAGACAAATGAAAGCAACTTTTAAAAGCTGCAGAAAAAAGGGGGCTGCAGGGCCCCGTGCATTTTAAAGGATCTGGACTTTACAGGAGCTGTTCCCAGTTTCAGGTCAAGCCTGAGGCCTGCTTTAATTTACTTTTAAGTGGTACAAGCAGTTGCAATCCCTTTGCCAGAAGGCAGGGTAGCCTCCTTTCACTGCACCTTCCTGTATTTGTTGTATGTAATATTCCACAGGCCTTACCTGTTGCTGTCCCGGTACTGATAAACATAACAGCTTTGAGGCATCCCA
Source organism: Corapipo altera (assembly GCF_003945725.1). Taxonomy (NCBI): domain Eukaryota; kingdom Metazoa; phylum Chordata; class Aves; order Passeriformes; family Pipridae; genus Corapipo; species Corapipo altera. Next base: position 2,770,621 of record NW_020884895.1, on the reverse strand, counting down.
CTCTCCTGGTCCAAGGTAAACGAAAGCTTCATCTGCAGAGAGGAGAAGGGGTGTGGGACAACGAAAAGAGAGAGAGAGAGAAAAAAAAAAAAAGCAACATTTTAGGCTCTCAGTCATCACAGCAATTTCTAGAGAGGTTTGTGGGGGAAAGCTTAATTCACCAAGCCTGACACGCAAACACCATGGCCTGGAACATACCGTGGGGTTCCAAACCTCAGGGAAAAGTCACATGCGTTGTAGAAACCTCTTGCTTTTTCCACCCTTTGTTACTATAAAGTGTTCGTGGTTCTTCTGAAATGCATGGGTCATAACAGCTCACCCCTCCAAACCCACCCACACACACCACCCTTCACCAAAGCGATTGCGGTTCCCCTCAGACACTAAAGAAATGAGTTTCTCCATCGGCAGCTGTAGTTCCCACGAGTCTTTCTCTGAAAACTTTCCCGGCTCCATCTCGTTCCTCCAGTGCATTAGAACAGAAGAGAAACCACAGAGGGAAAGGTGACAGATTTTTCCTTCTGTGCAGAGTTATTAAAGAGCTGTTAGAAGGGTTTGCAGTTTGGATCCGCCTCCGGCAGCAGGCTATGATGGGACCTGGAAGCTGCTCTCTTTGCAGCTCCAAGAAGGCATTCAGCAAGGCTTTTCGGATTTCAAACATGGCTCATTTTATTTAAGGGGGAAAAATTAATCCTCTTTCAACAAGCAGCGGAATGGTTCTGTGGGGAGACTTTTTTGCTGAAAATGTCTCCAGTGATTTTATACACTGAACTGCCTAGAAACCAGCACAGAACTGAGTCCTGCAATAGCCCTGCACATCCAAGCAGCCCCTCATTCCCCAGGGGAAAGCCACTGGCCCCCAGACCAGTGTCCCACAAGCTCTCACAGCCATGAGGTGCAGGCCCTGGGCTCAGTAAAACGGCTGCAGACCCTGACCAGGAGCCAGCAGGCTCAGTAAGAGAGGCAGCATCCTTTGAAGGAGGTAGCTGACAGTCTTCATGTACTTTTTTGGGGTCAGAGAGATTATTATCAGCAGGGCTGTTGCCACTGCTGGATCATGTAGGACTCCTGAAATGGTCTGGGAAGACCATTACAAGGGCTAAAAGTCAAAGGAGATTTGTTAAGATGAGCCTGACCTTTTTAAACAGGGAAAGGAGGAGAGAGCAGTATTGAGCCACTCCATTTGATCACAGACTCCTCTCCTCTGGGTTCCAAGAAAATCGCTAACTCAAATTAATGGCTTATTCAGGAATGAATACAGAATTAACAGCTTATTCAGGAATGAACACAGAATTAAAACGTTTTTCTCCTGTAGGCTGTTAAGAAACCCTGTGTGCTGAATCACTAGATGATGCACTGATTTCCCTTCCCTAAAGGGTAGCAAAGTCATACACTGTGTTCTCACTGACCCAAATAAAACTGCATGCCACAAAACCATTGAAAAATTCACCATCTGGAACACTGAGCTAAGAACCAAGCACCAGGCTGAGACCATATTCAGTTGATCTTCCTTGACTTCTACACCCCTAACACTGTAAGCCATTCTGAAACACATGATCATGCAACACCATGTCACACACATGCCTATATTACAGGTACCACTGTCCAGACAGTGGCCTCTTACGCTCTCCACAATTCCCTTCCTGCAAGCCCTGATCTTACGACAGTTTAGCAGATCACTCAGTCCCATTTTGGAGACAGGTGCCTAAGGCAGGACTAGTTCGGCTGGCTGGGGATGCTTCTTTTGGCCAAGATCCATGAAGCCTGGCTGTGGATCCAGCCTCTCCAGATGCTACAATGGCAAATGGCAGCAAGAAATGAAGCAACCTCCCCAGGAGAGACAGGTGATCACCCTGCTGGTCATAGGTAGAGTCCTCCCATAACCAGAGTCCTCCCAAGTGAGCTGCCCTAGTTTGGGGAACTGAAGGAAGAACTTCTCAAAGCCATTTTTTCTGGGACAGGTTTTCCACAGTTTTTCTACTAGAATATCAGGAAGCACCTCTGAGGCAAAAGAGACAGCAGTTATCTCAGACACAGCTCCCCCGGATACTTTCCTTTGTGGAATGGGCAGTGCACTACAGAATCAGTGGAGACAAAACACGAAAGAAAGTGCAAAATTTGGGAAAAGTGTGACTTTGGCCACTTACAACAATAATTTTGATCAGGACAAACTCAGGAGTGCCTGTCTCTTGTTTGCAGCTCTCACCTAAGTGGGCTTTGGGGTTGCAGTAACTGAGCATCTCTGGTTACATCTCTGAGCATCACCTGGGTTCTGGATCCCCGGCGCAGCTCGGGGCTGAAGCCAAGTCTCTGCAAGGAGACAAGTCCAGGGTGCAGGAAGGAAGGAAAAGGGCTGGGAAGGAAAACACTCTAGTCTGAACAGTCTGCCAGGGAAAGCTGTGGGGTAATCAGGTATAGGAAGGTGACCTTTCCACTATCTGGGGGGATGGGGTCCCATGGAACCTGCCTACCCAAAAAGGAAAGATCACAGTTCCCAAAGATAACAGGTTTTCAACCTTCTGTTATTTTAACCCCTCTTTGTCTGCTCATGGTATTTCAGACAAATAAAACACACCCTGCTTGGCAGGCTCAGCCATTTCTGCTACCCATCAGTGCCAGCAAGGCATGGGTAATGGAGACTATACATGGCTTGACCATCTGGGGCAATACTGTCAGGCAAGAGGATGCTGCCATCACCCACATGACCCCACTCAGAGAAATGCAGGGTCAGGCCATCACACAGAGATGTGTAACTAAAGGTCTGTCCCTCAACCATAGCTCAAGGTAGTTGTGCTGTCACTGATGCACAAACCATGCTCTTGTGCAGATCTGCCCTGCTGATGCCCTGTCATGGTCAGCCAGGAGGGGGAAGAGTGAACCTGTGATTGTCATCCAGGCCATGAGTCCTCATAGACCCCAAATGAACAAGCCAAGCTCTGACTGTGGCCACCAGCAACACTCCAGCTGCCTTTGCTCATTTGGTGGCATTTGGCCTCTGCAGGGAGCAGAACCCTAGGCAAAACTCACCACAGGTTGGAAAAAGAGCAGGTAAGGCAGGTAAAGAAGGACTACCTGAATGCTGCAGGAGGCACAATGGGTTGCAGACACTGTAAGCTCCCCACTAAGCTTAAAGAGATTATCCACACCTACTCAACATCTTGCAGTTGGGTCTTCCCTCCCACTGGAGCCATAGGAGAGTTCCACAGATCACCCGCTGACACGTGCTCACTTCTGCACAGCCGTACTCACTGCAAAGGCACTTATGCCTCCCAGCACCTCAGTGCTTTGGAAGGTCAGTGCAGATTTTTTTCTCTCATTCTAAAGCTAATCTATGAAGTGCCTGCTGCCACAGACCTCCAAGAACCGAACTCAAGCGTCCTTTCCCAGCTCTCTGCATCCCTACGCTGCTGCTTCTCCCTGCTTCTATCTTCTCCTGCAGCTGCCCTTCCCTTTTGCCTTCATTCACTACACACAAAACCTCTGGTTATTTCTGAATTACAGAAGGTTGCAGGGCAAGGCTGGGGCAGATGTCAGGAGCTGATTGACCACTTCATCATTCCTCTATCTGAATTCTGCTGCACTAATGTCACGAGACATCCAGAGCCTCCTGGATACATGAAGCCCAACAAAACAAGCAGCCTTTTGCAATCATCCCTCTGGCACAGCTTTAATTCTTAAGCAATTTGACAGCATTGCTCCAACACTACATTGCTGCTTTGAAGCTCCTTTTTGTGTGTGTCAGTGTTCCTTGTCTGAAGGAGCTTGCTGTAAAGCCAGCAAACAAAGTACCATGGCAAAGGAAAGGGCACTGCTCCTCAAAATACTGCATTTTATGCCTGCAGGGGCAATGAAGGATTAAGTTTCTTAGAGAAATGCAAGTGCAGGGTGACCCCATCACAAGGATGGTTCATCAGATCAAGGGATCTTTGCTGTTAAACATATGAGATAATTTCATTTTACAAGACACTGCTGGGCTTCACTGGGAGAGGAGGAGGAGAGGAAATTTCACAGCACCAAGCTGTGGTGTGCTTTGGCTTGCACTGCCCCCTTCGGTTGTGTAGCCCTGGAGCTCACAAGCTAATAAAGATCCCTTTCCACTTCAATGGCTTTGCACATAAAGAAGCGTTCAGCATGGTGTGCGTGAACTCTACAGGAAGGGGAGCTGGAACGTAGCCATGCTGAGAACAGAGTGCTGCCTACTAGGAGAGCCCCATCAATAATTGAGATGTCAGAGGCACAGGGAGGTGCGTGAATAAGAGCTGTCAAAAGGAGTAATTGGGATCTCTTTGGATACAGTGATGGATAGGCTCGCTTGTTACCAGACACAACTTCAATACACCCGAACAGAAGAGGAGCAGGGCACTGAAATTCAAAGGGGCTGGGGCAGGCTCTTTGATGGGTAGGATGCTGTTGACTCCGTGGGTGAGAGTATCTCACTTAAGGTACCAAGCAGGTGTGAGCATGCTGTCCTGTGACTGGTCAGTGGAGCAAGAGAATGTACCCACAGCACACCCTCGGTGAAGTTTAGTGGCACATACTACAGGCTTGAGGTGAAGGTAATGCCACATCCTTGAGGAAAGCCACCTCAAGGAAAGTCACCTCTCACCCAAGCACGTGGGCTGTGTGCACATAATGCTTGTTTGTGCGGTGGCTCCACTCTTTGGATTACTTAACATATTCCTGTTCTCTATTCCTATGTCCTTAAATCAAGCAGAGGATACAGCTGGCTGACAGTGGGATGCTATTTGTTTATCAATCAGACACTGACATGCTTCGTCTGCACCCAAGGGTTCCCACACCCCCTCAGCAGAGGTGAACAGTCCACAGACATGGACAGACACAAGACATCAGCAAAAGCAGAAGGGCTTAGGGAGCTGCCCCTCAGCGCACTCACCCCTGTGGGGACACCATGCCCTGCTCAGGAAGACAGACCTTGGTGGGGGTACTGGGGAAGCTGCTCACATCTTGGGACTTCCTCCACCAAGGCTAGAAAGAGGATTTTCAGAAAGGGGAAGCAGTGCTTCACACTGTCACAGACCTCCAGGTTGCCTGTGCTTCAGTGCAGCCAGCAGCCATCCTCATTTTAACGAATGTTTTAGGCCTGCAGTACTTAGGGGCTCAGTCATGCGATAAAGCCTGGTAGTTCCAACAAGGAGAGAGCATGAGGAGCACTCTCCTGGCTGCTGAAACGCTGCCAGTACCTATCCTGACCTGACTGGGCAAATTCTGCATGCCCCTTGAGTAAATGGTTTGGCTTGGATCCCCCCGTTCCCAGCCTTGGCTCTGAGCAGCAAACCTTCGTCAGGAGATGAAAAGTTTTCTCTACACATGCACTGTATCAGGGAGGTATTATCAGTTCAGCCAAATAACCAGGTCAAAGACTTCAGCTGTCCCAATTGTAGGGCAATGTAAGGGCACGCTCTGGCCAGCCTTGGTTAGAACTGTTCAAGGTAATTCCACTGATGTGACGGGGTATTCAAGCAGAAGAAGTTCACCCAGGGCAAGGAGGTAAGGCAGAACATGAGCCTCCAAGACAAAACCCAGGGCACTTGATCTAAAGATTACACTAAAAACAGTCTCCTGAAAGGCCAGGGTACTTTTTTACCTTGGCACTCATTCAACTTTAACCCTATTTGCATGGAAGTCCAAAAAGACTGGTAGCTGCTCCCTCTTGGAATAAAGGCTCCCCTCTCCAGCAAGCTCTAGAAAGCTTTTTAAGAATAAACTTACTCATCGAGCAGGTTTTCATGCCCCGCCCAAACTTCGGGTTTGACCCAAAAAAAAAAAAATAGTCCTGAAGTCCTGACACTCACTTTTAAAACCACAAAAAACGAGCCATGCTCCAGTAACGTAATCACAGAGTTTTCTGGCACCTTGTCCCTTAAAAATACATCCATCTGCCTCCACGCAGGCCATCAAACTCAATCTTGTTCACAATGGATTTCCCAATTCCTGCGTGCTGGAAGGACTGCAGCAGTGCTGGCTGTGCTGGCTGGACGAGCCCTTACAGAAGCGCAGGCTGCAAACCTCACAGCTGTGTTTTCACTTAAAGAAGCTGCTCTTGAGACCAAAGCACTTCTTCCATGAGCTTTTCTATTTGTGCTGCAGCTCAAAATTGCTGGAGAAAGACCCTGGGTAGCGGCTGAAGAACATGTGGTAAGAATAGGATGGGGGTAATAAAGGACAGACCAAAAGTCCTACAGTGGAAAAAGAGGAAAGACAAGGAAGCTCACTACCAGCTTAACTAGTCACCTCTCACACTGGGTTGGAGCAGTCCTTTCCTTTTGGCTTTGCAGACAGCAAATGTTTGGCCAATCTCAGCACCTTGTTATGGGACTGCTGTTGCTATTGGTTGGAAGTCATGAACTGGTCCTAAACCGATACAATCACACCTATTGCCTCCTCAGAGAGACTCCTTCTCCCCACCCCTAAATGCACAATTTCCAGGTGAAGGTTTAAATTCTCTGGGAGGCTCCCGAAGCCATCTCTGCTGCCCTGTGTCCTCAGTACATTAGCCAGCAAACTACTTTTCTTAACAGGTTACAAGATCCACACATGCGGCTAAGGATAATGTCGAGCCAAACCCCAACACAACCAGCTGAAGCTCATTTGGGGTATTACTCTGGTCTTAATGCCTCTGCTTACTTCTATAGGTGATACACTCCCAGAATCACAGAATATTCTCAGTTGGAAGGGACCCACAAGGATCATCAAGTCCAACTCTTCAGTGAATGGCCCCTACAGGGATCAAACCCACAACCATGCTCTAAGCAACTGAGCTAATCTCAGGTGACTATTTTAAAATCCTTATAATTTACTTTGCTGCTGCCTGTATCATACAATTGCATAAGACATATGCAAGGCCAGCGAATCCCTGACATGGAAGATGTAAGATATCAGATAGCTCTTGTCCCTTAAATTAACCTGGAAACCCAGAGGTTCCCAGTCTGGGACCCAAAGCCACAATAAACTAAATTATCCCACAGGCTGCAGCAGGTCTTGCTCTCCAAATATCAACCCTGGGATGCAGTGAGGACCCTTGGGTCTTCCCATCACAGGAGTGAAGTCATCAACACATATTCTCTAGCACAAAAGAGGGCTGCCCTGTTGATGTCTAGTGGCCCCAAAACCTCTACTAGAGGTGATCAGGCAGTACAGCAGACCCAGAAAGGAGCGTGGCTGGATCCTTTGCAAAGATCAGGGCAAGTGCTGACATCAAAATGGCAAGCTGGCTTTTATTTCACAGCTGCAAGTCAAAGCTGGAGAGCCTTTTGGGAAAGACAGGGCACGAGACAACTTTCACCACTTGGCAAAAATATAAACTGCAAATCAGTTTATTTTTAAGCATTCACACTTGCCCGCATGGGAGGTTTCGGATGCAATCCACAAAGAAATGGATCCAGATTTATTTAGAAAGAAGAGCTGAATACTTCCGTTCATTTTATAAACTGGATGAGCTCATTCTCTAGATGCACGATTAGGAAACCACAGAACTAAAATGCGGATTATACAATTGCAAAGAGTTTAAATTTGTGGATTAAAAATACCTTCTTCAGAAGCTAACAAATTGTGACACTGCACCACATGCCCTAGACCACTAGAGAACTGTCAACGAAATTAGAAGTATTTTCTACACATACATCAATTTGAAAATGGAAGCAAAACATCCCTAGGAAATGCCACATAAAAAAACCTGTGACACTAACAAGATACATGCCAACTTTCACTGCTTGGCCGTTTAGTTTTCTGTTACTCAGAGCCTGTCTCCCAGGCTCTCCTTAAACTATTCCTGACTCTTGCACCCCTCCCAGCCCGGTCCATGCTCTGACAAAAGACAATTTCACTGATTTCACTTGTGCAATAAAAAAGCCCTCACAAGCTGGGCTTTGCCAGCCTCAATAGAGATGAGAGATTCTGGGCTGCAAGAACATTCTTGCATTTTGAAGACTGATGATCACTACAGTCTTAGCAGGACAGTTAACACAGTTATGTCCTGCCCAGTCCCAATGGTCTCTTCTTCACAGGAGAGAGATGGAAATTCACTTATGAAAGCAGGAATTTGGGAGAGGAGGATGATCAAGACTCTAGGAAGATGCTAGATTGTAATCAGGAATTTGAAACAACCCCAGAGACTCCTGGGAAGGCAGGACTGACCATACTCAAAGCAATTAGAGTTGATGGCAGGTGAAGTTTCTCTGTCCATGAATAAGTTGATGGCTGGAGGGCAGCACTTGGACATCATGTACCTTATCAGAGGGTTAAAATTCCCCAGGAGAGATCAGAGGCAAACAGCCAGAGGCCAGGGAGCAGCACAGAGACCTGTAACTGGTGTGAACAGGAACAGGCAAGACCAGGGTCTGCTGCATGAGAAGAGAGATGGGAAATGGAGCTGCTGACACTACACTTCCAAAGCATCTGTAGTTGATGCAGAGCCCGGAGAAGGGGGGAATGACACCAGCAGCACCCACTGACACCCAGGACTGAGAGAGGCCCTGGGCCTCATAACCGCTGGCTCGTCCACCAGGGGCTGGCAGAGCAGCAAACACCACCACTGCTCTGAAAATCCTGGAGCAAACAGACAAACCAAATGAGTTAAAGTAACCTGAAAAAAAGGAAATATTTCTCACTATTAGCAAGGAGAGGAACTTTTGGGGTACAGCTGATGTAAAATTTCCCCTAAGCTGACTAGTGCCAGCAGCCAAAGAAATGGGCTTTTCTGTGCGGCCACAGCACCTGTAGCCCAATTGGTCAGTCACAGGCAGGACCTGAGGGGTCTGTGGGACCTACACCAGCTTTGTCACAGGTTGGGCAGTGTGGAAATCTATGTATATGCCATCTTGAGCTGATGGAGAAAGGCAAAGCCTGATCAGAAAGAGATCCCAATGGCGTTTCTGTCCCAAAATGGTTAAGTAAGAGCCTGAAGACTTAGGAAAAGCAATTGCTGTGCTCCACTTTTGTGCTAGATGAAAAGTGACACAACCAAGTAGAAACCCTCGCTAAAGTCACTGCTTGGTATGTCATTATTAGAGGGTAGTAGAGGTAACAGGTCATTATCCCCAAGTGCTGTTATTTCACACACCTGACAGCATGCCTGAAAACTGGTCTTAACTTACCGACCCCAGGTTTAAGCAGCCTGAATTTTAACTTGGCCCTGCTATTTCGTGAGAGCCCACAGTCAGTAGGGAACAGCATCGCAGAAGTTGGCAGCTCCCAAAGGGAGGGCAGATCCAGCACCTGATGGATGCCAGTGACAGAGCACACGGTAGTGGTTACCTGAAGGAGGACATGACACTGTGCTGTCTTCAAATGCCTCAAGTCACAAGGAAATGCAAGGTAAGAGCCGTGGGTGCAGATGTCTCTGTGTATGTGGCAGGAGGAAAAATGGTTTGGTGTCTTTTACTGCACCTGACTACAGCACAACTTTCCCCCACCCCATGAGCTCTGGAGGATGCTGTTACACATTTTACAAATCAGCCTATCTTGTGTCTTCCCTATGACTATTGTGTGCCTTCCCGTAACATGCCCAGTCTTTGTCACTGCTATTGGGAGGATACAGGGAGCCAACGGCAGATCAGACACAGCAAATCCTATTTTCTTAAGTTTGTTAATGTTAACTGCTTCCCCTGCTAAGCCACTAATGGAGCTGTGAGAATCCAGGAGCACAGATTAATTCAGCACCCAGGTACTGCCTCATGCCTGGAGGGATTTCCGTACAGTCGCACTGAAGACAGATGAAAGCTTGTAATACCCTCCATACAAGAGATAAACCCATTAAAATATGAACAGCCCCTGTGTCACAGCGATAAGAGCTCTGTCAGGTAACAAGAGAGATCACAACAGTATTTCTAGGTTGTTATATTTGCCATTAAACTGGAGCTGGAACTATGAAGATTCAGAATACCCTGATCACACCGTGCTGATCTCAGTTCGACAGACACGCCATTCTCCCCCATCCCTTGGGCTGATGCTATGAAATACCTGGCAGTCCTGAAGTCCAGGCCTACCACTGCTGACTCCAGCTTTGCTCATTCTGTGGGGATAATCTGGACTTTCTTGCAGCATGTTACAACCTGCCAGGAGTGCAGGCAGCTGCGCTGTGTCCTTGGCCAAACCTTTTCCTCCGACACCGTTAGCAGCACGGACATGGGAAGGCATCTCCTGCCATACACACTCAGCCCACTGTCTTCTGCAGAGCATGTTCTCAAACACTGCATGCCAGAAAACACCATTCTGCATCCCACCATGGCAGTGCTGACTCCCTCCTCCCCGGGCAGAGGTGGGTGCCATGATCTCCTTTCTCTTACTTCAGCAAATCTCATGGCGTGTCTAAGCACGGTTACTCAGTGCACAAGCAGGAGATCTGAAGCTTTCCAAGGACATCCCTGCCCATTCCTATGGACAGCAAGAGCTGCTGCTGTTAGCGCAACCGCCGGGCTCCCCTGGGAAGGGGCTGGCTGTGGCTCAGTTGAATTCCTCTGGCAACGACCTGTTCCTGCTCACACTTTCCTAGGGACCCCGCAGCTCCTCTGTCACAGGGAAAGAAGGAAGCAGGAGTGGATGGGGGCCAGGAGACTTGTCTCAGCGGCCCCGCTGGCAGCGGGACGGGCACCCTGCCCTCCAGCTAACCCACAGCCAGCTGTCCTACTCCAGCTCCAACATGGCTGCGCTTCAGCGGAGAAGCAATTTCTGCATGTAGGCGCTTCAGAAAGGGCTCTGGCACAGTTCACACTGAAAAGGTGAGGTGTAAACTGTAAAGCATTTTTGCAGGGCCAAATTGATGTCAGAGCCCATGACGCTGCTGTCAATCCCTGGGTTGGAGTGTGAGGGGTTGGATCAGTGATCTTCTTCCAACGTTAATGCACAGCAGGCTGTTACAACTCTCTGTTCCATATTGTTACTTAACATATGTAAGGGGCTTGACATGGTTTATGTTCAGTAGCTGTGGTTTCCAAGCAGTATTGCATTTCTTCAAAATGAAGATACATAATATTTGAAAACTATTTTTAAAACCAGTCACAAACCTGCAATCTTTTACGTCATCACTCCTTCTTCCTATCAAACCCAAAACATAACAGTCACAGAGGATCAGTGAGATGCGTGAGAATTTGGCTGCAAGGATCTTGTGTGTGCACATGCATACACACACACAGAGGGAAATTCAAAGCTGTAATTCAGGTACAATCCATGTTTAAGGTTTCGAAGACATCCAGGATATAGTCCACTGTTAAGAGTTGTGGGTACCAGCACACTGTATGCAGAGCAAGACAATCTAAGAGCTGAACCAAAGCATGAGGTGGTTTATTTAACAATCTGCCTCAGCAAGTGTAAGGTTTCCAGCCCCTGGGACTTCAGCATACTAGCAACCTGATCATGTATCACCCTAAAATCTCATCACAGCCTTCACTCGCCAGGACTATTCCCATCCACTCCTAAAGCAAGTCACAACACAACTGAATCTCAAAATCCCATTTTTATATACCCCTCCACATGGCAGCATCAGCTGGGGCAGGGAAATCTTGGAAAAATCTTTAGAAATTATCCTTAAAAGACATTCTGCGAGCCCCACTCCCTAGAAATGCCTGACTCCCGTGGAGCACAGCACGGAGAACTCTCTGGTTTTTGCAGTAGTCTTGCATAAATCAGGCTTTCCAGTTCCCCAGCTTGATGAACCTGGGGCTTTGTTGGGTTAATTTTGTCCAGTCAGCCCTGGAACAGGAGCTGTCCATACCAAAGCGGTAAGTTTTAAAGGCAGAAACCAACATCATATTTTACAGAGACAGTCAAGTTCTTAAAATTAGTTATTTATTCCAACAATATTAAAAGGAGACACACTGCTTTCCCCGTCATTTTTCCATTCGTAGTATTTTGTTGGGTTTTTTTAAACTCATGAGCCTAATCCTTAATTTCTCCATGGAAAAGCTGGAAGAAAAAGATCACAGAGAAGAAGGATCAGCCTGCTAGAGCATCCACTGCGCTTGCTATCCCTTTGGAGAGGTTGCTGAGTTTGTGGTTGAGATTATATTTTTAAAATACATTCTGAAAGTAAATAAATAAATAAAAATATCTCCAGGCATCAGTATTAGCTTGTGAAGGAGATCCAGACAATGCACAGGAGGCTAGAAAGGAGCCAGTAAATTCTAAGAGCGTAGAACAGGAGAGGGGATTAAGCCTGGTGATTAAATTAGGCGATGCATGAATACATTCCAATGCACAACATCACTCAAGCACTGGACAAAACATATGGCAACAATGGAAAGCACTGCCCACGAGGTCACCTTTAATATGATTAGCCATGGACGCCTGAAAGGAGATCTCCCAAGTACCAGCGTGCTAACCCTCCTTTGAGCACCCTGTGAAAGCCTTTGAGGCTCCCTGAACCCGGCAAAAAAGGCTGCTGAGTGTTAAGGGATGTGCCCAAGTCCATTGAAAGAAGGACAAAAAAAAAAAAGAGCCTTGAGGCCGGGCAGGCACACTGAGAGTAGTTTTTGTTCCCCTGCTCGCAGGGCACCGGCAGGAGCCGTCCCCAGGGTGTCCTGCCTGACAGCTGGGTCACCACACGGGCTCTCCTGTTCCGCTTGGACTTTTCAACTCCGCTGGCCCACATTCACCGGCACAGCTCGCCCCTTTGAAGGGGGAGAAAGCGCCTCATCCATCACTGACACGAAGGCAGTTAATTCACTTCTTTACAACTGGAAAGGCTTTTGCTGCGAGCAGGAGGGAGTGCAGGAAGAGTAATGAAATCCAAAAGGGAGCCAAATGATGCTTTCCTCTGCTAGACGCCAGTGCTGGCAGCGCTTGCTGCTGGCACAGCCCATGGTGGGTGAAAGGAGACTCTTTTGTGGTATGCCATTAGCTACTTCCAAGGCCCCAGTTCATGTTTACCACAGCCACTGTGTTACTTCACTTGGTATTTTTTTCCAGTCCTGTTGATCGTACTGCAGAACTGACCAAGTCCGTTTGGAAGCCTCTCTCACAGAAAGCAGAAACAAATTGCTTTTTTGAAAAGATTTTTTTTTCTTCTCTTCTCTAAACCAAACCTCACACTGCTTTCCATAAACCCAACCTAAGGCTGAAATCCCCACTTAAAACTGAAAAGCAAAGATCCTTGCTAGGCTTTACCCACACTGGTTGTCACCCAGCCACACCACTCGTCCCTGGAGATGCCACCAGCCATGGGAGCATCGAGCTGTGCTGCCTGGACTGCACGAGAGGGCATCTCACACCACAGCATTGCTCTGCAGCCCCATCCAGTAAAACTCTATCACAATGCAGCCAGCAGGTTGTCCTGTGGACTGTAACAGGAAGGAACACTCAGTGACATCAAAGATAATCTCGTGTGAGTCACCTTGCATGACGACCTTGCTGTAATCAGGTGAGCCCTTCAGACTGCTGAACTCTACCCCAGAGGACTTTGACACACTCAGCCGAGTTCCTAGCACGGTTTCTGCAGGCTTTTAGTATTTCAGATTCCAGGCAATGACTAACTGGGAACACATGAGGGACAGGCCCAAAGGCAACTTCTTTCACACACTTTGTATCTGCATGGCTGGGGAGTGAAAGTCATGGAGATAACTCCAAGAGGAACTCACTCTGGCTACACAGGTCTCAGCAGCTACGAAGCAACAACAAACTCGACACAGAACTGCCACCAGCTGAGTTCTTGATACTGCCAGGAAAAGGAAAGGATCATCTCCTAAAGCCCTTTCTAGTTTTACATTTCCAGGATGCCATAATTGCAGCTCAAGTCTTGCAACAGCACACCCCAGGTACTGCACTGTCACAGCTGACATTCAATAAGCTGGGAGATTCCTACCCTCTCATACCACAGACTCACCTTGGATCCTTCTAATAGATCTCTTAGACTCTCATGGGATCTGTCAAGACTGAAGATCAAGCCGGTTTCTAATGAGACAAAATAGACCAGGCAGCTGCTGGTCTAGAACACTAGTTCTAAAAGCACTGGAGGCAGCAGCTCCACAAAGGAGGGTATTATTTTTCTTTACTTCAGATGAACAAAAAACCCTTCCCCAAACATAACTCTTTCACAACAAAAATTAATGAGAGTTGGAAGAAAAGCCTGTGGTGGCACCCATTTCTTGGCTGCTTAAGCTGTTTGCTGCAGCAAATCTTCCTCCTCTGAATTATGTTTTGTATCCATCGCTGCGCTACCACTTTTACAACGGCTACTTGTAGCAAAACCACTGATCCTGGGTCCCAAGCGAGGGTCCTAAGCAAGCTACAGCAACCTGTCAAACAGCAAGAGGAGGGATGATCCAGGTCTGGCAGCATACCAAGCCAAGGAAGTCAGGTGTACTTTCCTGAAGGGATGACACCCAGGTGATGTTACTTTGCCCAACTGTTTGGGGGATATGGCAAGTCCTCTCTCCCCAGCAGAGCCCAGCTGAGGATGGTAACTGTGAACTCAAAAGAAAGGTGGCCATGGAGTTCACCTCAGAGGAGCATCCATTTCTACCTACTAAGTAGGCACACAAGAGCAGCTTTAACACACCTCTGTCTGCAGCGTTTCTTCATCCCAAAAAGCATGTACAACATCCTGTTTGTCCTGGCATGTGGAGACCAACTGGCTTCTGTTCTGGGCCTGACCTGTGGAAACTCCATTTAGACACCATATTTCTATCTGGCATCTCCCAGTGTTCATTGTCTGCTCAGTCTTTATCTTAAAACTCCTGAGACTCTGAGCAATAGCATTCCTCCAGCATAGAGAACCTCCACGGGTTTAATGCTGGTTTGCACTCTTTTAAGGAAAGACACACCTGTCTGCTGTCACAGCCGGTCTTTAAACTGATTTCAAGGAAACTCTGTAAACTCTTGAGAATTTGAAAAGAGATGACCAAATTGCAAAAGGATTTCAAGGTTGGTCCCCAAGGGTAAAGGCTATTTGTCAGCAGCTCCCGCTGGCACAATGTTATGGATCCATCAATACACCTACCTCTTACTCCTACCTAAACATGAGAAACCAGTAACTCCCCAGCTCATTTAACCACCTATATGCTGCCCACTGTCTTCTTAAAGAAAAAAACAAACCTACAGAGAAAGGCAATGCAAGCACAGTATTAAAGACTATCAACCATCACTTTCAGTAATGTTTGAAAATAATAGAAAACAGAGAGCTGAAGTGAGAATTCAAAACCTCAAAGTAATTTCAACCATACATACATGAGAAGGGAAAAGTTTATACATGATGCAACAGAAAATATGACTCACTTTCTGAAATGCCAAAGCCTGTTTTAGTTCATTCTGCCTTCTATACCTGCTAAACACATCATCAACCCAGAAATCATTTAATAAATTGCATTTTTTTAAAATCCCATTTTAGCTATTTAAGCATTTTATTTCTTAGTATTGTGGGTCAGCTTCTACTCTAACATGCTAATCAGAAGTAAAGTGCTTGCTGGATCAGTGGGATTTTTTCTCAGAAAAACAAGGAGAGTCTTGAGATTAAAACAGAGACCTTGAAATTGAGGTGAAACTGCAACCATAAAGCTAATGCAAAACCTCCCATTGACTCATGAGACTGCAAATTTCTCAGCATTGCCATGAGACGCCCAATAACCTACAGCTCTGCATGCCCCAGGTTCTGCAGGATCAGATGGATCAAACCCATGGGGGCCAGTTTACTTCAATCGTCAAGGAAGGCATAAATTAAATTTTGTTGTATTTGGGCTAGGTTGTTGTTTTTTTAAAAAAAAAAACAAGCATCATTGCCTGCTTGGTTAGTTTGTATTTCTGTGACAGAAACAAGTTTTTCAAGTCCAGTTAAAGGAATTACCCACAAAACCCCTTCCCAGGGATTTTGCGTGGCTGGTTTCTCACAGATGTCTCGAGTCCCTCACACCACTCTAGTCCAACGAACTCGTGATGCTACTTTCTCGCTACCTCTCGTACAGTTTTCATGTGACCATCAATTTAATGACAGCCCATCTCAGATGGGCAGTGGACTGTGCCCAGCTTAGTTGGTCACTAATTAGCACAAATGCAAGATATCTGCTATCAGCTGAGATCCAAGTCGGGAACGTGCTTCCTTCAGAGAGCAAAGTTTAATAGCGCTGGCAGGTTTAAGGTGCAGACAACGCAACAACTTGTGAATACTCATCTTGGGGGACAGATGGGTGTTTGTGCCTTAAGATGAAAGCAGGAAGCACCAGGGAATCACAGTGTCTCCCACAAACAAACGAAGCACTGCACAAAGGAGGAGGACTTTCTCAAATCTCAACTATGGACAAATCTCAGAAACAAGTGGAACGTGGACCAACAACTTTATCTGAGATGTCATGATTCAAGCTCCCATTTTACGCAATTCCATATTTAGGGGAAATCCATACTCTGAACTATGTTAGTTTGCTTAAAAATCTTCCCTGTTACCACATGAAGATGCAGAAAAGGGCAAGATAAATGATCCAGACTACTAAAGACAGATTCAAAGCCACTTGCTTTCAAAACAAACCCAAGAGGTTGCTCAACAAAATGTACTCCAAATGAATCACCGCAAACTTTAGCAGGGCATATAATTTCAGAAGATGTGAGCTTGAACTTGGAATGTTTAAAGATAAATCCACAAGTGGACTTCAGCAGGCGTTGGCTTTCTCAGACAGGACAGGATCAGCTCCATCCTCAGCTCAGCTGTTGGTATCTTGGATAAGGCTTTTGTAATCTCATTTCAGAGGGCTGTGAAAAACACAGGTGCTTTCTGAGCTTCTTTGTATTTCAGCATCCGTATGCTATGGATCACAAAAGATAAAACATCCCAGGACTCAGAAGGAGTGATCCTGCCCAGAGACACCTGATAAAATGAACTGTGGTCATGGAAAGCAAGAATTTTTTCCCTTCTCAGTTTGGAATTGAAATGAGAAATCACAGAACTGTAATGTCTGAATCTTTCATCTCCTTCCAAACATTGTCTTTTGTCATTATACAATTAGCCTTTCTTCCATATATCATTGGGTGAAACCGAAATAGCTCTGACAAAGAGCTGCTACATCTTCACCTATGGCAGACTGATCATATTTGAAGTTACATCACTCAACACCAAGTGACTCCATCTAAAGAGGATGATGGATTAGCCATGCAGTCAACTATAATTAATACCTGAAAAAAACTCTTGTCAAGCCTCTGTTCAAATATGTGATAAACAGAATCTGGAACAAGAGACTTTCTGATGACGTCTGTTCATCACCAGGGAAGAAAAACACCATCAACTGGAGGGCAAGACTCTCACAGCAAGGAGTGTTTCTTCAGCAGAAAATGTAAAATGAGAATTTCCTCCAAACACTCGCCCCACTTGCACCTCTACACTAACACATGTTTTTCTGGAGTTTATCTATCTTTCTATCAGAGACACTGAAGAACCAGTTTGTTTCTGCTTCATTAAGAACCAGTTCTTCCATCCTGAATCTCTTTCAATACAGCCAGCAGAAGCCACTAATTCTCTCCCTACCAACCCCAAAAATACCAGTGAGTGGCTTGCTCAGCTGGATCAAGCACTGAATCCTCTGTTCACCTGAGCTATCAGCTTCATGTTTGGGACACATTCCATCACACTAAGCCACCCCCCACCACAGATGACCTCTCTTTCCCCTAGAAACACTATTTGGTGCTCTCTGAGGTCCCTGTGTGCAGGTGACCCCAGGCAGCCACAAGCAAGGGCAAGACCCATCTGTGTCCAGCTAATCCAGGAAACCAAGAGATGTGTACTTCATGTGTGAATTTGGAGTACTTGCAAACACCTTCAACCTTCCTTGCAGGTCAGCATGTGATGATTTCCAGCTCACCCCCCTTCTACAATGGTTGGAAGGTCTGATAATGTACTGCCTATTGCAACTCTGTCCCACGCAAGCAAGAGAGACTTCCATGGGATAGTAGCCCATTGTCTTGATCCTGGCACACATGGGTAAAGCCTGAGATCTGAAAAGAGAGAGGCCACTTGTGAAACACACCGATTGCTTCTGCATTGCAGAGATGTGCTGGCCACAGTTCAGCCCTCTGTGCTGATGTGCCTTGTTTCTCTGCTCTGCACTGTGAGATGTATCTGCTGGGGACAGGGATGGAAAAAACCCATGTCCTTAAATGGGCCAGCAATACACAGCAGAAACAGAAAAGCAACAGTTTTTATTCAAAAGCTGTCAGTAATAAACGTGAGAGGAAGAGAATGGTCAGCCTTGGCCTAAGGTGCTGGATTTGGTCTGGTAATCAGACCTGCCAGCTCTGCCACCGACACACCGTGTGAGCACAGGCAACTGCTTCACCTCTTCGTGCCATACCCATTGTCTGGAAGGATGGAGCCAGCCTCCCCTCTGATACTTGCTCTTAGGCTAGCAGATGAAAGAACAACTGACACTGCTGCTGTGTCAAACAGCATCTCAAAATTAAACCATAAGAGCTCCTTTTTATGGAGAATTTTCTCAGCTTGCAGGTCTGTGTAGATTTAATAAAACTCAAGGGTTAAGCTGTGTTTGTTTAGAAGAAAACCACTCGTATATCACCAGAGGACTTGAATATCTGAGCTAGTGGCTGGAATACTTAGTCCAGGAAGAATAAAGTCATAATCCACTCTTGCATTACTGATGGTAAATTAATGCCAGAGCACCACTGTGTGGGGAGCTCCTTCCTGGCTGTGCTTGCCCAGACATCTGGCTGCAGTGGCTCCCAGCACGATGCTCCACAGCCGAGCCCTGTACTCCAGCGTCCGACCCTCCCCTCCTGCCGGAGCCAGCTCGACCACTTCACCACCTGCTCCTGCTGGGACACAGCTGCTCAGCTCTAAAAGAACGATCGGGGAGCGGCGGGACATGTGCGAGGACATCAATCCTACTCACACCCCTGGGAAGACTTCATTAAAATCCCAGGGCAAAAGATTAGATTCAGAGAGCTTTCCACTCAAAATCCTAATTTAATCAAAATACTTCAAAACCTACTGGCAATGCAAACATCTCCATGCGAGCAGAGGGATGCTCAGCCAACACACATCCCCTCCATAACACGATCCTGCAACGCCTCCGTCCTGCATGGATCCTCAAACTGCCTGACCTGAGCCATCACCTGCTTATGACAACAACAGTGACACCTCACATTTCCCTGCCAAGTACCATGTTCCTCTGTGGTACTGTAGGAAAGACATGCTGAAAATCATTCCTACTTTGCTGACACACCTTTGCACGTGCAGCACTGCAAAGTTACTCCTGCAAGGAAAGGCAGCATCCACCAGTAGGAAGCTGTGGCCTCAGATGCTCGTTTTGACATATTAACTGGGACTATGCAAAAGACATCAAATCCCCAAAGGAAATTAATCTCCAAATACATCCAACATTCCCCCAGCTGCCTTATGTATCACACAGTATAAGCAACTGTCCATAATGATCGTATAGCACCTGCTGTCCCCATTCTGGGTTTCAGTGATGTCTCTTTAGCCAGACATCAAAGAGAAAGAGCAGACAATGGTGGAATTGTGATAGGAAGTGAATAGTGAAAGCTCCTTGTCAGTCTGAGTTTCCATTTATCTTACAGCACTGTACATACAGCCCACCCTGCCTCTGCTGTCACGT
This sequence comes from Corapipo altera, assembly GCF_003945725.1. NCBI lineage: Eukaryota > Metazoa > Chordata > Aves > Passeriformes > Pipridae > Corapipo > Corapipo altera. The sequence continues at coordinate 2,751,065 of NW_020884895.1, read as the reverse complement.
TCATGCACAGTTGCTGTAACGGCCTCTTTAGGGAGGTATCATGGCAGTTTTCAGGATTTTATAAACGGGCCTTTGGGATTTTCTCCTGGGCAAAAAGCAAGTGCACAAGCAGGTACACATCTCAATTTATCCTGAGGGAACCAAATCCAAGATGAATTTGGCACCAATGTCACATCCTAGGCGATGAACACCATGACTTTCTCTTTGAGACTGGCCAAGAGATGCAGCCAAGAGTCAGGGGCTGGAGCAAAGCCATTTACTCCTCCCCAGAAAGGTGCATGCACTGAGAGTGTGCAGGGGTAGCACATACAGCAGCCATGGACAGAAAACCTAAGCATCACTTCAGGGAGTACTTAATCCAGGATGACCTTTCTGCCCCAAAAGCATTTTAAGACATACATTCAGATCATGCTGTTAAGGCAAACATAGGCACACTCAGTTAACTGAGCTCTATGCAATATTATAGGCCTTTGCTGTCCCATGTAAACAGTTCTCCCAACCAAAAGGGTCTTCCATTCATTTACTAATATATTGTATTTTGCACACAATGGCTGTTTATCCAGGGTAGAAATATTTATTACTTTCACGTCGCAAGAACAAAAGACCTGAATACTTACTATACATATATGAGGCAGGAAATATGACAAAACAATTTGCCATAATTATTTCCAGCAGTTGCTCATATTGGAAAATTTTAATAGTGATAGTAATTAATCCGTTGTTCTTGGGATTTCCAATTAAACAGCATTAGCAGGAGCAACTGTCTAAAAATACGTGTTTCTGTCCTATCCCATTAGCCACAACTAAATATGAAATTTCCCAACATACAGTGTCACATCCTGCACGTACAGTGTCCTCCCTCCTCCTTGTTTTCCGTGTGAATGGCTTGAGCTGTTTGTATCAAGTAGTCAGAGTTGGTTCTGAGAGCTTCAAAAGCTGTACAGATCTGGTTACTATATCCAGTGTGCCATATATCCAGGTGGCTTGGAGCTGGCACTCTGCACACAGTCTGGTGGTTGTTTGGGATCTTTGCACTTGTTTCCCTATGTTTCCTGAGGCAGAAATGCTCTACAACTTTAGGATTTCCATCAGCCTCAAAGAAACAAAGCAATTCTCAAAGATCACTGGTCTTGTCCCCAGCAGCCATGGGACAGGATCAATGGTAAGGTCTCTGGTGTGCTACAGAGTTACAATAACACCATTTTTACTACCTCTAAGTTATTCAAAACAATAGAGACCCACAGTGAACAGCAACCCTTGCTCAGATGATAAGACAGTGGCAAGGTACACAGGCTGGGAGCAAGCAGAAGTGAGACCCTTTCACTACCAATTCAACCCTTATATTTGTGTAATATTCTCATCTTTGCCATTTTTGTCCTTTTATTCCTTCCCTTTTCACATACACCTGCAAAGCTGAATGTCTGCTTTGCAGAAAACAAGGAGAGAAGCTATTCTACCAAATGATTCAGTGTCATTAACTGGTCTAATGCAGATGCACTTTGGGTTGTTCTCGCAAAGAACTCTGGTCAATGCTGATGTTTTGAGCACCCAGGTATAAGTATGCTGGCAAAGACAGAATCACCGGCACAACAAAAGGCATTGCTCAGCTCACAGACAGTTGTCATAGAGACAGATCAGCATCCTGGGGTATTCTCATTTTAAATACGCACAGAAATCCTTTTTAACCTGTCTTCCTGTAGGCATCCATCCTCGTGATTCATTTATAAACTGCTGAGGCCAAAAAGAGAACCATTTATCAGAACGTCTCCTCTAGGCAGGCTGGAGCTAAGGAGCTTTTCTGCAAACTTCATGGTTTTTGTTGAAAGCAAGTTTCTATCTGATTCTCTGGCTACTGTTTCTAAAAGCTGTGGGTTGGGGAAGCGATCCAGCTTCCAAGTAACCTGGCCAGGAAAAAAAAGGAAAGCTGTGGGTTGTACTCACTTTGCTTTTTAAACCAGGTCAGATCCCTGCTCCAGTTTAGAGAGCGGGTGCACCAGGAGCTGTGAGAGGACAGCACACGGGTGGTATTTCACAGTCCTGGGCAGGGAGGAGGTCTAGGGGGGGAAAGACAATATTGTAGATATCTGAACATTTTTTTCTTAAAGTCACTTACAAGGCCTCTTGCCTTTACATCTAAAAGCTGCAGCTCTGAATGAGAAAGAAAAGAAATACATTAATTTCTGTCTGTGTGGACAAAGTTTCATAAGCTCCTTAGCCACTGAACGTGCAAAGTCTTTAAACCTCTAAAACTCAGCTCAGCTGCTATTTGGAACTAGGTAGCACAGGAAATCATATTCTAGGGGAAAAGTCCCAGAAGGGGCCTATGGAGACAGCTGGATCCCATGGAATGACTGATGTGTGGTTCTGGTTGCACCCATGGTCCAATGCAGCAGGATTCCCTGCAATCCCATCAGGATTACCAGACATCTGCAGAGACACGAAAGGAACTGAGAAGGGGAGCAAGGAGGGGGCTGCAGGTATGAAGGTTGCCGTGCCAGGACTAAACTGAAGCAGGAATTAGAAAATACACAGGCCCAAAGAGACACATATATACTGACACCAAACCCACAAATCCTAATCTTTCCAGACTGTATGCTATCTCCATAATGTCTCAAGGTCTTCTGTGCGACCCAGATATATGATTCCTAAGTTATTAAAAGAAATAATATATTCCTCATCTGTTGAACTACAGAGATCCCTTCTTCTAAAATTGCTGCTAAAAGATAAAACCATGGGCAAGCAGATGCTGCTCTCACATCAGGTCATAAAAATTCAGCAGTGACATTCAAACAGAAAACATTCCCCTCACCACAGCACAGCCAGCCTGACACTGCAGCATCCAACTGGAGCCATCCTGTGTCAGGACCAAAGAACTCCCTGGCCAACCAGTATTTCTACTATTACAAATACATGCCCATGAATGGATTCATCTGAGAGATGTTCTTTGTTTTGGGGAATAAATCCTAAATTATATGGATAGTGTAGGGAACCAAACAGGTGTTCAGGCTAGAGGCCTTGAAACAGCTACTCAGCCAGAAGCCTCAGAGATAACACTGGAGATAGTATGGGGGAGACCAATATCATTCCAAAGAGAAAACTGAAGCAGACAGGGAGAGCACCAGCCCAAGGCCACCACAGCCAGTGGCAAAGGAGGATGGGAGATTCTTTCCCCCATGATTTTCTTCATACCAACAGGAAGCACATGAGCACCTCACACTGAAAAATGGCATGGTGGAAGGAAGAAAAAAAAGCTGTCACTGTTCAATCAGGAGTGATCCCATGGTAGAACTCTCAAATGTAATGCAATGTATAGGAAGAGGGCTCACATCCCTTGGGAAAAAAAAGCACAGGAGTCATTCACGCTCAGCCATCCCCTCCCATAAGACTGTGGGATGATCATTTCCTTCACTCACATATTTATTTAGAATTCGATAACTCATTGCCCCTAGTTTCCTGCTGGAGTTTGTCTTTCATTGTTCAAGATTTACATTACTCAACAGGAAATCAGTGAGAGGTCCAGTGATTAGAAAGGTGTGTTTCCCATTCACACCCACCCTTGCTTGCTCACTGGGAGCTGGAAGTGGGAAACGGTGTACAGTTGTGTCCATGGGAACTCAGGGAATTAGGGGAACAAAAGCAGAGGGAGTTATCCCATTTTATTAAAAGATACAGATTGCTTTGTCTGGCCATATGCTGCTGGCTATGACCACAAATCGATCCCTTATACACTGTTCATACTCAGGCCTTACAGCAACTACTTTCTCCACAGGCTGGGGAGGGTGCAGTTTATCAAAACACAACTATCAGGGCAGTACTTGAAAAGAGTAAGTATGGTGAAAGTGTCCCTTGATCTAAAATATGCTTCCTTCTCAAAGACTATTACTTTGACACTCTTGCCAGGGGAGAGAGATTCTGCACAGACTTAAAGTGCCACTTGTGAGATATAACTCAGTTTATCACAGTGTTTAGGAATTAGGCTGAGCAAGAATCAGCCCTCTCTGGTGCCCTTAGCTGTGGCTTTTAACCCCGATCTCACAAATGATGCTCCAATATGTTCTCTTTAATGGTTCCTCTGTAGCTGCACAGAGCAAAACAAAACACCACTAATCTTTTATGGGGTATCACTGGAACAGGATGCTTCCCTGGCTAAATCCCCCCCACTGGAAATGTCACAGCTGTTTTAAAACCTATGTCCCCCAAAGTTAGTTTGATAACAGGTACTCAACTCAGGGTTACATGGTGACTGCTCAGCACTACACTGTAACAGTGACTTGTGTAATGCAGTAGGTGAACTTTCTGGGCCACAGGTCCCAGCCACAACAGACTGGATTTCCAACCTAGACACTTTCAAGGCTTCCCAGTTAGCTCATCCTATGCAAAGGCTGGGTCTTTTATGTTCCTTCAGAATTCAGAGTGTGCTTGGAAAAAAAGGTCCAGCTTATCTGCCATTGTATGCTAAACCTCAGACAGGGAAGTCTCTGTTCCAAAAGAGGTTAAGGAAAGTCCAAAGTGGAAGTTTAATTTCCAAAAATTATTTTAACATAATTTTAAGAATGACTATTTCCTTTGACCAAGGAGGGACCTTAAGCAAATGTTCTTGCTCCAGGCTCACTGGTGTGCCACAACAAGCCTCCAAGACGTCCTACCACAGATGTAGGCAAGATAGCCCCCAGACACCACAATGCCTATGCCAGAAATTTTATCCTAAAGTAAAATCCCAATCTCCTCTAGTGCAACCGAAGATACATGTGTGTCATTTTGTCCATTTTAGACAGGGGGGAAAGCACATTGCCTCCTCTTCATGGCAGCTCTGCCAGAATAAGCCACATGCTCTGTTGGGGAAGAACACAGATAACAGACACTTCTTGCTCCTGTTGCTCAACAATGATTTCTCTAAAATTAGACCTTTCCTGCAACTGGAGACAACTCAATGCTGAGTAAAAGGGAAGATTTACAATGTATGTCTTACATATAAAAGTCCTGTTTACACCTCTTACATAGCTTCTTTCTCAGTAATAACCTTATGTTGACTCATGCTCGTTTTGCAAAATGAAACAATAGAGCTTCCTTATGTTAAGAGATTATTTTTTCTCCTGCTCAGGAAGACCACTGGGTTCTACAAATTACTGGAACCTCCTATCCAAAAAAACTATCAGAAGCCACCTCAGAGCAGCTAAACATCATATGCAAAAGTATTTTTGCTGTGATAGCCTAAAACATCTGGACTTCCTTGTAAAATAGAAATGACACATACCACAACTGATACAAGATTATTTAAATCACCCCAGACAGAAAACCTCCCCGCTAGCATTTCTTTCCCTGAAACACACCCAACACTTATAAGTATTATCTTAGATAACAGTTAGCCATTTTCCCAGCACAGAAAACTGCTATGGAAGCTGTGGAAAACAAGAGTATTGCAAGCACAGAAATAAATGTGGAGGATGAGCCTTTCACAGTGAAATGTGCACTAAGGATATCTGAACTGCATGATAATGAACGACACCTTCATGATTTGTTTCACTGTATGAATTACTCACCCAGTCCAGAAGGGTTTTAGGATTTTGAAAAATGCTGAAAGATGGACCACTCCTTAAAAAACAAGGATTTTTTCTTTTAATCCTACTTAACTTAGTGCTTTTGGTACATAATTTGATGCCTCTGTCAAGAAGGTATTGGCACCCAAACTTGCCCTTCTAATCCACCCTTAACTTTACCCTTTGAAGTTTTAGACTGATTGGGAAATTCTTAGGGGGTACAAGGTGAAATTGCTCCAGTGGAGTGGGAGCCCCCTCAGGGGCTGTACTTACCTGGTCCAAGTGCAGGGCACCATCAGTGAAGCGCTGCTTGCGGAGGTTCTGGGCAATTCGATGCAGGTTCAGCACAGCTTCCTGGATCTCAGCTATTGAGTGCTGAGGTGAGACAGGGGGTAGTTCTTCAGGTGATAACACCTTCCCAGGGCTTTCAATCATAATCTGTGCATGCTCGTAGCTTAGCTTCACGCAGGAGCAGATGACTGTCCGCCCAAACCACTCATCAAGGATCTGCAAAATTGGAAAGTGTAAATCGATCTGAGGACTCATTCTTCCAGTGCACGAAAGCTTGGGAAGTTGTACAAGCACTGGAAGGAATGACACCAGACCTCACCACTGCCTGTGATCTCCAAGTGAAGTTCCTGTCCTACTGAGACCTTCAGGCCTTTTGCCCATATAGGTTGTCTAGCGTTGAGTAACATGCACATGCATGTAACATATAACAATATATTGTACATATACATAGGGAACTGCTTGGATCTCCCTTCTTTACCTTATTTCCCTCCTTCATAGAGCCCAAAGAACTACAGCCAATCCAGAACTTGAAATCAGTCCGTTGAGTCAAAGGTTACCAGGTTGCAGGAGTGGCAACAGGCAGATACCCACATGCCAGATCTCCTACCTAAAACATGGCAGAATGAATTCCACCTCTTCAATTAAAGTGTGGCCACCAGGGTACGAGGGGCTGGCCTTAAAATACACTGTTTTCAGGAGTACTGGAAGAATCTCATTGTATGACTTGCACTTGTGAAAGTACCTGAGTAGGACTTTGGTGGGTCTGGAGGAGAGATAAAGAGTCACTGATCCCCTGTTTCTCTAAACATGTTTATGGTCCTAGGCCCAAACTCAAGCCAGGAACCTTTCTGGGCTTTCAAACTATTTTGGAATCGAAAGGAAAATATTCTATAAATTGCTTATAACACTCTTTTATTTTAAATCAGAAGTCACTCAATTTTAAACTCCCTAACAGAATACCAATGTAGAAGTAGCAATTCAGAATTATGCCTTAAAAGAGAAAGGAAAATCTATTTTCAGCTGAGATATAGAAAAGAATTCAACAGCTCATCAAGTCAGTGAGAAAGCGCAGAAGGACATGGGCAGAAGGCTCTTCACAAAAGTCAAGAGCGTTGGCATAAGGGCTCTGGAGAGAGATGCAGTCTCTGATAAACCATTCAAAGCACAAGTGCTCAGAGAACGATTGGAGAATTACAATTCTCCCTTAGCTACAAGTGCCACCTCACCCCTTCATCAGCACAACAGGACAAGGTAAATTCTGCAAGTGACGGTGCCCAGGGAGAACAGCCAGATCTCTGTGACAGCCTCATCAAGGACATGGCTTCAGAAAGACAAACTTTCTGCTTAGCAGTAAAGGCCTGATCCCAAAAATACCCTTGCTGCCTCACAGAATATATACTGTGCAGTATAACTCTGCAGATCAGAGCTCTGAAAGTCACAGGGCATTTAAGCTCATTTCTAATTCAAAAGTGCTCTAACAGTGGAGATGCAGCAAGTGGCATCTTGCAATGTAAAGTGCTCTGACCCTCAGCTCATGGTTATTCTGTGTGTGTCCCTTCCTCTAAGCCAAGGAGAAAAAAAGGAAGAGAAAGCCACAAAGCTGAACAGAGATGCTGTAACTGTGCTGGCAGCACCTCCTCTGTGCTCTGCTGCATCCCATTAAACGTGGCTCAGCTTCTTGTGGTGATGGGGGATGCATATCTGGTAGGTCAGTAACATCTGATGCAATCTGCTGGACCCAAGAAATCTCCTGATATTAAGCAAACACAATCTCTGGTGTGGAAGAGGCTGCACTGCTCTTTAAATGATCCACTTCCTGAGCACAGCATGTGATGGCAGCCAGTGCTGCTCAGCTGAAACCCTCCCAACAGCACAGTCTCTGGGGCTACAGGTCTCTCTGAGGGTGTGGCATAGCTGTGCAGGGGGCTGAGGTCTTTCTCCACACAAGGCAGTGTCTGTATCACGTCCTGGCTGACGACAACAGTTTTGAGCCTGGAAAACACAGTGTTTGTACAGGATGTTTGAGATTGAAGCAATTTTTCCTTGTCACTGTTAGAAGGAACCAGCAGGGCTGTGCTTCAAACATCAGTAGGCAAAACTTAAAAAGAAAAGTTGCATTGTTTGTTTGCAAATATCTTTCTGTTGACTGCATCCCAACAAGAACGTGCTACGTCGTTCCTATTAACGCCCAGCTCTGCTTCAGAGGAACAGCACAGATGTAACAATAAGGTTAACGCCTCTGCCCTTGGAAAGTCATTTCGGGTACATGGTGTCACACTATCCCACTGTAGTCCAGGGACCTATGTGGAGTGCTGCTCAGGCAACATTTTGTTACAGTCAATGAAAACTAGAAGAGAAAAACTTCAGAACCCAAGAGCAATAGCAACAAGAAAGTGCCTGTCTCCAGAAAAGGCTAAACCTGGCATTATTTTTCTAAAAGAAAACCAAAATTAAAAATCCCAACAAGCTATCAGTAGTCACATTCAAATGTTGAATCTGCACGGCTTTTCCTCGTGGAAAGCATAAGCTTTAGACTTACTTGCTTTGGAATAGGAACAGTGGAATCTCAGAGCAGCTCTCACCTCTGGTAGTGCTGCTGGGCTCTGCCTTGGAGGCTCAAGGTTACGGTACCTCTGTGCACTTGGGGTGCAATAAAGTGCCCTTCAGCCTCTGAGGAAGGAGGGCCACGGAGATGGTGAAGGGCCTTGAGAGGAAGCTGTATCAGGAGTGACCGAGGTCACTTGGTCTGTTCAGCCTGGAGAAGAGGAGACCGAGGGGAGTCTACAATTTGCAGTCTACAATTCCCTCGTGAGGAGAAGAGGGGCAGGCACTGACCTCTCTTCTGTGGTGACCAGTGACAGAACCGAGGGAATGGCCTGAAGTTGTGTCAGGGGAGGTTTATGTTGGACATTAGAAAAAGGTTCTTCACCCAGAGGATAGTTGGCTGCTGGAACAGGCTCCCTAGGGAAGTGGTCACAGCACCAAGCCTGACAGAGTTCAAGAAGCATTTGGATGATACTCTCAGGCACATGGTGTGACTCTTGGGGATGGTCCTGTGCAGGGCTAAGGGTTGGACTCGATGATCCTTGTGGCTCCCTTCCAACTCAGCATATTCTGTGATTCTGTGAACGTCCTGTCTTCAATGTCAGTGCTCTCATGGCTCTCCACCAGCAGCTGAGGTTCAAGGGCTGTGTTGGGGCCTTTAACTCACCTCCCTTTCGCCTAGCAGAGCATGGGGGAGCATGTGATCCTGTTTACACTGAGATATGGACATAGTAACACCTATAAATACAAGCTCTTAAAAGAATGCCCCCCTAGGCAGAAGCCCTACAACCGCTTTTTCTTTTGGAAAGAGTAAATTCTTCACCTGGAATTCACATCAAGTGACCTCAATTAAGACTGCAATCCTGAAAGTCCTTGTAGGAGAAACCAGTTTGTGGAAATGGCCACAGGCATGCTGCTCTCCCAGGGGCAGCATGGCCATGGCCCAGACCACTGCTCCTCTGGAGATCTGCTCCCTGAGCCAGCAGAAGGCAGATGCTACAGATCCTCTGTCTTCTCACTGGTCAGACACAGTTGGACTGAGCACTGTTTGAAATACAACTAATGGATACGTTACATGGAACAAGAGAAAAGACGTAATTAAAGGCTCATTTTAATTAAGACTTGACTATTAGCTGTTCAAAGATGACTCGGAGTCAATAAAAGGTCCACCAAGAATCTACTATTAGAAGGCCTTGTAAGTAATCACAGGGGAATATAGGAAGGGGAACACTTTTCACAGCAGACATACAATCCACCTCAGTGACAGAGCAGGGACTTGCAGCAGAAATACAGAATCAGGACTGCAATTCTATTTTGCTAAAACACAAAGTTAGATTCAGTATATTTCAGAGCAGCTGGGACCACAACAAGGAAGTAAAGTTAATCTTTGTGAAAAATTACCAAATTGGCACAACAGCGTCTACAGAAAGAGTTGTGGTTAAAAAAAAAAAAAATCACAAAAAGTGATCAGAGTGTGCTCTGATCCTGCCAGTCTTTAGCCCCTCTTGGTTAGTGAGGGGACTCTGTGATCACCAAAGAGGAGATTTTAGGGTTACAAAGAGTGTGGGAAAAGAATAGGGAGAGAAATGAAGACCTGGGGAGTGCTAGCAGGCAGCTGAGGGCAGCTCACTGCACCAACAGACAGCTTCCACAACTGCTCCCTGGAAATAACACATGCAGAGGATGTAGCTGTGCCTTTGCTGAAGGGCTATCATGCTTTATTTGGACTGATGTAATTTGCAGCTCTGAAGAAGAATTAAATAGTCTGTTTACCAGAGAGAGGCAGAGGGATACTGCCCACATCCACTGCATTGCACAACTGTCTGTGAAGGCAGGGCTGGAGTCAGGGGACACATCTTGTACCACCCAAAGCATTAGCTTTGAATTGCTGCTGGAGGCAAGACATTTAATGGTTGGGTGACCTGGCAAGGAGCAGGACATTCTCTATTCCTGAGATTCATACAAATATTCCTCCTTTCTCCACCATGTTGAGAGATTAGTCCAGTTGGAAATTCCACAGTATATCATCAGCAAGACAAGATACAGGGACAGTTTTACATCCTCCACTATTTTTCACCTTTGCTATCCACCTGGGTGTTAAGGGATAGAATTTTTACCACTCTCTCTGCAAGAGTAGGGGCTGGCCACCAAGGTAGGACAGATTAGCAGGATGACTGCCTGCTGCTTGAAGTACCTTGCCTTCTGGAGACAACTTCCACATCACAGAGAATGTCAGTCTATCTTGCATAGGATTGAGACTGCATAACTCCTCACAGAGCAGCCTGGGAAGCATTGGGATCACCTGGAAGAGAAGAGAGCCTTTGTGAGACACCAGCTTTTAGTGTGGTCAAGCTTACCTGAACAGTTGGTAAAGGGCAGGCTCAACAATGCACAGAAGGAGAAAATGCACTAAACAGTTGGGATCACATTCTCTGTGGCAGGAGTGGCTATGTCACAGCTCTGGGATGCATCATCCCTGCCAGAGCTATATCACATGGAGAACAGCATGCTGGCATGGAACAAGTAAGTAAACCAAACCCTCTGGAATGAGAGGAAGTCAGACATGACACCAACACTCACATCCCTCAATGAGACCAGAAGCAGCTGTCAGTCTCCAACCTGGGAATCATTCCCAGTGCTCCCCTCTGAAGAATGGAGTAACCATCCTGGAGCATCCTGCATCCTCGGTTATGCAAACACTTACTCTGCAGCTTTTAAGGTCACAAAGTTTGCTTTGTTTTCCACTTCTTTCCCACTGCCACTTTGGCACTGGGAAGAATGAGGAAGGCTCAGCACATCAGGAAACTTAATGTTGAAGAAACATGGTCCTGGCAGTCAGGAGCTGAAGAGCTTGGATTTGAGAACTGTGTTTCTTGCTTTGCCACTGAATACCACGTAATCAGGCAAGTAATGCAAGCCTGCTCTCTGCAAAGCATACATGAAACTTCTCCCATGCATCACAGAAGCCATGCTTGGTTTCAGTAAAGATTGAACCATGCTTTGCAGCACGGGTAGGAATGCATAGATGCTGGTGAGATAAACAAAAGTGCCTGTTTTATGACTATTGACCATGGTGTTTCCAAATGGAGAACAATTATTGCTTTATTATGTTCAACTCTGTTTGAACAAAATGTCAGTCAACACAAATTTCTGGCAGGATTTTTTAACCCATGTCCTAATTCCTTAAAACTAATCAATATTTCTGCTGCTGAACATTGAATTACCAAACCACAAATTAGTCACCTGACTAACACCAACAAAGCTAAACTTTTCAGTATATTCATGTTAGAGCAAACCTGAGCAGCTCCAAGTGTTTCTACCATCCCTGAGTTATTTCTCAAGTGAAGTCTGCAGTAAAGATAATCTTTAGCAGCTGTTTAATGAAGCAAACTTAATTATTAGAGTTTTGCTTCTTATTTCCCTTCTCATTATTTACCTTTGTGAAGAGGCAGTAAATGCCCTCAAAGAACCACCAAGTTATTTCTCTTGTTTATTTTGAGTAGCAACGTGGGCTGGTGCATTCCAGAAAAACAGAGAGAAATGCTCTACTTGGTTGCCATAAAATAATTTAGCTATTTAATTTAGTTTCCGTTTTGACTGCTCTGAGTGCCAGCCTGTAAATATAGGACCAACAGGAAGCTGGCATACAAATCCCAGCTCTTCCAAACTCTGTGACACCTGTTTAGTGATTTCAGAGATACTGGGATGCAGTGGAATAACTGCTCCTCAAACCAGTAAGAAAGAACAGTCTCAGGTGTCCATAAAGTGCACATGCTTTATACTTACCTCTTGTTTTGAAGGAATGACTCTTAAGATATTTAATCACATTTGCGGTTTGGCACCAGATGATGGCTATAAATCCATTCTAACTGCAGTGCATGTTAATGCCAAGAGGTTAACTGTACAGTCTGGGACTGTCAGGGAGTCACAACATGAATCAGCAGCCCTGGTTCAGCTGGAAGGTCACAAGGGCACAGCCTATGATAAGCTGTTTCCCACAACACAAAGGCCGTCAACTCTGTTATTCCAGTTGTGAACAGAACGTTAACAATACTGCTACATTCATAACTCACAGACCCAGTACGTGAGCTCAGCCATGCTGCCTGGGAGGACCCGCACCACAAGGTTATAAATTCAGCACGAGTGGTGCCAACCCACACCAGAAAGGAGAGAAAATAGCTTTACAGACTATCGGAAATCCCTGCCTGCCTAAGATCACCCGTGACCACCATGAGACCCTGAAGTTCAGGTCACAGTGAACAAAGTGCTAGTAATTTAATAAAAGCTACGATGCCCTTTTCCACCCAAATTAAAAGCTGCTTTTCTCTCTCTCCTTAACTCTGTGATTGATCATCTGATAATGGTCTGTACTTATTGAATATTTCTGTGCCTTAGCACGCCCTCTTTCCCTTCACACTTCCTGCAGCAATACCAGTCTGCTAGAAAAATGCCTACATGAAACATGAAAGCCCATCCATGAAGAATAGCCCAAACTAAACAATGGGATGCCTGTTTTAAGTGTACTTGAGCAGGATTAATGTCCAATTCAAGAGGCTATAATTCAATGGAAGGGCTTTCAATGATGTGAAACACAAGCAAAGCTTTAACTCAGATCATAATTACAGCACTAAACACTCAACAAGCAATTAGCTGTAACAAATCTACTGTTAAATAGGGAAGCATCAACCTGTGTTACCCTTGTTTTACAGGAGAGAAACTTTAGGCAAAGTAACTTAACCCAAGCCATTGAGGAAGTCTCATGGGAGAACAAGAATGCAATCAACTTTTTCCTGGGCTCAGCAAACACATACATAGCATAATGTGACCTTGAACTGAAGGTATTTCAATTTTATCTACCTTACTGAATTAAAAGACACCTGTTTTCAACACCACAAGAGCCTTGGCTGACTGTCTCCCTCTGCTTTAACATCACAATTCCTCTTCACCCTCTACATGGAGAATAAACCAGCTGTCACAAGGCATAGAAGTTTAAGTTATAAATACACATTTCCTTTTTCCTTAACATGATACAGTCACAGCCTGAAAGGATTCCTAGTAATTGCAAGCCCAGCATTTAACAAACAAAGATGTCACAACTGTGTCACACTCGGAGAGCAAGATGTTTCAGGAGAGATCCCAGGGGCTGCCCAAAGGAACTTTGGCAACAGGATTATCTCCATCTCTTTCTGACGGAGACACAGGATGAGAGGAGATTTCCCTAAGTACGTCTTTCATGTCCAGATTTGCAAAACAGCAGAGTTGCGTAGCATCACCTCGAATAATCCAGAGGTTGCCCGGCATTTTTTAAATGCTTTGCCCTTCCCATGACTGTCTGCCAAGGGACAGTGGTGCCTGCCAGCTGCCCTGTGGAGTGCCACAGCACGCAGAAAGCCAGCGAGCTGAAACGCTGCCGAGGGATAGCACCTCCAGCGTGAAGTGGTTTCCTTGGCAAATTGTTACATTGGGGATCACATCAATTCAGCTTGGTTTTACTGCAGGTGGAAATAAAGTCACCTGGGCTTATACAGGGATCATAAACCTGGAATAAGGGGTCTATAAATGTAGCTGAATATAGAAAGGCAGTTGGAGAGGCCCAACAGGGCTAGGCAAAAGAATTTTACAATGTAAAAAAGGACTTACACCCCCCAGGAAATCCTTTCTAATGAATGTGTCATAGAAACCCGGGCTGAAGAAAGGCTTGGGTGGTGAGAGCTCATCTGGTTTTCATCCCCCTCTATCAGTCAGACTAATAAAAGACATCATTTCTCCCCATAAGCCTAATAAGGCTCAAGAGATACTGGAAAGGGCTCTTCTTTGAGTGAAAGGCTGATATGCACAATGCTGGAGAGGCAGGTCTGCATTTCAAATAAAACCACAGACAGAGGATTTATCTCTTCCTATTTCCAATGTTCAGCACTACCCTGGAGACTCATTGCTCCAGCAGTGCCCAATGGCCATTCTCCCCACAGGCAGACCCATGTCCCAGCCAAAGCCATGGGCAGCACTGGAAAACCAAAGTGAGAGAAGACACTGCTGGGGCTGGGGAGGTTCCTACACTTTGTCATCCCAGTGTTATAAAACAGACCTGTGACCATGGCTGGTCACACTGCTTAGCAGCTGACTCCTCTGCATGGGAAGATCTAACCTCCTGATTGTGAGAGCCCTTGGTTTTGTTTTGTTTTGTCACTTTGACTAATAAAGTGCTTCCAGAAACCAAATGTGAGTTTCCAGTCTCAGACTCATTCCTAGGGAGCTGCGCAGTGGGAGGGAGCACACGCATGCTGGGATGATAAAAGCTCTGATAAAATCAGAAACATCTGCTGCAGCCAAGACTGACTCTCTGGCCAGGTTCAGAGCAGGTTATCCAAGAGTGGCTCCCACCAACAGACTCACTATAGCAGCTTTGCAAGGAACAGAAGGGGAAAACTGGCCAGTCAACTAAAGGGAAAAGAGAACAAACTCTGGAAGAATAACCCCTTATCCTCACAAAAATTGCACAAGCAGTTTTACTCTCTTCAAAAAACTCCATTCTGCTGGCATCCTGCTTTGGCTGCTCCTCATTCCTGGTTCAGGTTGATTATGACCACTACTGACTCCCAGGGTGACTCCTTCTCCCACCATCCATCTGATGGGGAGGGTTGTATTAACCAAGAGTTTCAATCAGCTGCTCTCCCCAGAGCCGGGAGGAGGATGCTGAAGTCCAACAATGGAGTGGGCTCAGCAAGTCTCTTGCTTATACACTAAAAGACACTCAAAGGAAATAGGCAATTTGTTTATGAGCCAAGATTTCTGCTCAGAAGTTGTATCAACACTTCCATGAATTCAGATTTTGAGCAACTCTTCGTTACTCAGCCTGAGATTATCAAAATATCAACACCCTGACAACCTGCTGGTGTCAAAAGTGAATGTCTTAAAGTCCTTGGACTTAACATGAAGACAGGCTTACAGTTCCGATCTTTGATCTCCAGTGTAAAATAGGACCAGTAAAATATTATAGGGATTTATGGCTGACCTCTCACTCGAGCTGCTTCACACCTAAAATAACAGCAGAAGATGTGCCAAAAAAGAGGAAACTGTTTAGGTTTTCTTGCTTCTTAAAACCTGATACATTCTTACTTCAAAAACTTTTGACTTTTATTAAAAAGACCACTAGCAATTACACAATAACTCCTCTTTTGGATACATGGTTCAGGAAAATTAAATATGTGGCTTTATTTAACTTTTTGGGGAGGATTAGCATGGTGCTAACCTCTCGCAGAATCACAGTTGTCTTAGGAAACAGTTTCATCAAAGGAAAGCATACTCTCTATAAGAGTCATGCTACCATCTTGTTTCAGACAGCCCGGCTGCTTTCCTTTGCCCATCCCCTAGCTCCTTTTCATCTCTTGCAACTAAAATATTGACAATTTCATCATCTAACCCAGTTTACTCTTTTAAAATATATTTTCTGCAGGGCAGAAGTGTGGGTGAAACATTTATCCTGACTGCTAGGCCAAGCAGTTGAAGAGTAATTGAAGATTAGGGCCTACAGGTAACTTATGTTGGCATTGCACAGGACTGACTGGCAGTGCTAGGGAGAAAACATGTTTTGAAAAAAAATTGAATTAGCTTTTGCATTCAACTGGATTTTTATGAAAAATGTCTCCTTTCTTTATAAAAATCTTCCTTCTCCTTTTAAAGAAGAATCACATGCCTTCAAACCACACTATTTTGACTTGGAAATGCTACCACAACATCCCCCTGGATTACAGCTTTGCTGCCCCCAATGACATCCCCCCCTTGGTCGGCCCACATCTCCCACAGAGCTACAGCCATCGAGTCATCCATCAGAGGGGCAAGCAGAGCACAGCAGAAGCCAAGGGCTTATCATGGGAGAGACTAGGATTGGGAAGACTGGTACCAGAACTGCTGTTTCCACGAGATATGCATTGCTTCCCACTCCGGGAGAACAGCAAGTCAGTGGGAACTGGGGTCTCCCAGCGCATGGCACACGTCTGGTGTTGGTGTCACTACTGCCAATCCAGCTGGGACACTTTGGCATTGCTACCATAGCTGTTCCACAGGGAGCTGAAATCATCCAGACTCACTGAGGCCCCCTAAAGCTGTGCCTTGCTGTTTCCACCCAAAGAAAGTCATGGAACAGATACTAAAGGTTAATGGCTTGATATCAAACCACTAATTTGATTTCACTAGAGCAACATAAATCATTTTATCATCTGGAAAGTGTGGAGAGGACACAGGAAGCTAGTGGAATAAGGATCATTACAAAACCCTCCCCAGATAATAGCCCTGAAAACAACCAGGAAGGGAAGGAAAGGGAAGAATCACTCCTAATTCTAAGTAGCAAGCAGGATATGTTTATTTATTATAGGAAACATCCTGTCATCCTGGAAGGGGCTGTGGACAGAAGGACTTTAGCCTGACAGAATGGAAGTGCAAGCAGAAGCAGTTACTCTGCTTCAACACTCTTCTTCATGCAGCTGATGACTCAAGCCTACACAGGACATTGACAGCCAAGTTTTCTAGCTTTCCTGCAAGTATGGTGACAGTGATATCTGATAAGCTACAAAGTGTTTCTGCTTATTCAACTGAAAAGGAGACAGCCACAGACAAAACCTACATGCTTCCCTTCCAACAGTGTTAAACTTGAACCTGTTCATTTTTCGAGTTTAGAAGTCAACATTAAACTTGAATTTAACATTTAATTCTGATATGCTGAAATCCGTATAATTTCAAATATCTTTTCATTGTGTGATGAAGGAACACCGTTCTCCACTATTTGCAATACCCAGATAAAATAAGAGTGTGAGCTTTCTGTTTTACCTCAAGATGTTTCTTTGTTACAGTGTTTTACACCCTACTCTGCCATACATCCACTTGTGGGAGGGATGAGCTGTACTACTGCACTGAAGGCAAAGTCAAAACTCTCCACTGCATCTGCCGATTTCAAGCTCTCAAGAGCAAAGCAGAGGAGCCAGCTCAGGTCTGTCAGGCTTGGCTCAGGTCAGCATTGAGCTGGTGCTGAGCTCTGCTCCTGAGCTGGTGACCCCTGGCACACGTGGGTCTCTGACCACAGACACAGGGTCACAAACTGCTCCACCCCGTGCTCTTCCCGTAAGCTCCAAGGTGGTCAGCAGCCATGTCAGCTCTTGTGTTTGCATCAGCTTACTCATTTCTGTAGGCTTCCTGCAATAATAGCCAGATTTTGATTGTGAGCATCTGGCAACGAACCTTGAAAATCAATTTATGGTAAATGTAAGACACAGTCACCAGACAGAAAAAGGAAAAGCTGTCCTTACCTTCTGCACTAGGTAGACACTCGTCGCCCTTTCGCTCGCCACTTTATCCAGTTCTGTTTCTTCCAGCACGAAGTAGCTCACATCTGCGATGTGAACTCCCACTTCCAAGTTCCCTGGAATTGCACAAGGAAGTCAGTAGGCTGCGCGTAGACATGAACTGCTGACATATTTAACTCCTGACTCCTCTCCCCTTCCCCCCAGTGCTACCTTTTTGCCTTATGCCATATCTCACACCTTATGCCAATATCTTTCCACCTCTTCCATCTGAGATGAAAACTGTGCTCTCTCAGGACACTACCAAATTCACAACCAGTGTGGCTACAGCAAACAAGGGAATACAAATACAAGTGAATCCTCAAGCACAGTGGTGGAAATGTGAAAACCCTTAAAAACCATGTGGATAAGTCCTTCCAGTTAGAAGCTTGTAATAGTGAGCTCAGTCCTCATCCCTTTGTTATCTTGCACGCAAGAAAAATGGGACCCCACCTTACAAGCACACAGGCAATGCAGGATCCCATTTCCCAGGTATGGAGCAGTTGGTCACACATGCTTTTGGGTTCTTAGAGCTGCACTTATTTCCACTTCAAGCTGGTTGAGCCCAAATTGCTGCTGGGGACCTGGGAAATCTTCAATGGTTTTGGACCAGGCTATGCACAAGTGCAGCTTTCCAATAACAGAATATTCCCACTATTATCCTGCCTTCCCTTCAGATTTGGCTTTTTATCCTTTAATTAGAGTCCAGTCTAGAAGTATCTTAATTCAAAAGTTAGGCTAGAGAGCAGTACTACTGAGGTTTATCATGAGGTTTTGGCACTAATTGGGATTTGGAAGTAGTGATCATCCTCAGCTTTGGAAGTAATTAGTAGCTGGGTCCAAGAAATTCTGGTTTGCTAATCCTCAAAGCAGCCTATTGACCTTTGTTTTCTCTGGAAGGACTAGGCTAGATTTGAGGTGCTTATTTGTAGAATACTTCTAAGTGCAGCGGGTTCCTAATTATAACATTTGGTTCTTTAGAGGAATTCACTAACCTCTGGGTATCTATAAATATTTTTTCTTTCCTTAATTTTTTTAAAGAGACAAAGTAATAAGATCCCACACTGGTGTCAATCCTGTTTATTTATACACCTCACAAGGAACGTTATCAAAGCCCTTCTCTAGAGTGTCACGTTTTTCAAGGAAAAATGGTTTGTTGCTGTTGTCATTAAGCAGTACATCTGCCCGTGTGCCCTTCTGATGGGTAATGATGTGGGATTTCAGCAGAGTGGGAAAGGAAATGGGTACAGGTGAAGAGGAAATGTGAGAAGGATCAAGTTCATACTAGGAGAGGCACCCAGCCCGCTGTGTCCCAGCTGGGAGCTCAGGGAAGTGAGCACCAGCCCACCCTGCACAACTGTTTGAATTGGTAACGATTTTAACTTTATTATGCCATGTTTGCACAGCACTTTGAGTACATAAAGTGTCATCTTGCTTTTTGAGTGGCTTTTGTACACTCTGACAGAACACAGATGTAAAGGCAGCAGAAACACACATGGAAAACGGGAGCGCTGGGGTTTGGATCTGCCCACGTAACCTCCAGTCACTGGAAGGTCCCGCAGAGAGTAAATATGATGGCAGCAGGGAGAGAGGGCAATAATTCCATTGCACACCAAGGGACAAATTCCACCACTCGTTAGGAAGCTGGGAGCAAAGACTGCAGATCAAATGGTTCACCTCAGAAAACTGCCTACAGCTGTGTTGTGATATTATCACATGCCTTGAAAGCTGCTCTACATGGATTAAGCATCCAAGCCTGAAACTACTTAGACAGTAAGTCTTAGACCAACAGTTCAACCAACAGGTTTAATATTACACACACTCAAAGCCAACACACCCAGAAGGTAAAAAAATATTGAACACTTTGAAGTCAATATTGTAATGTATTGACCCTGCAGGCAAATATTGACTAAAGGAAAAGGAGAGGGGGTCATTACATCATGCCTTTAATCGTACTTTAATTCAATATGTGCACTGTTACATACATGAACTTTTTGTCCTCAATAGAAAATCGACAAATCAAGAAAGATCTCATTGCATGAGATAATAAAACATGAAGTCAGCCAACGAAAACACACTGAGCAGAGTTAAATTTCATTCAGGTTTCCCACCAGAGTTTCTAAAAGCTGGGGTCAGCGTGAGCCCCTTGCTTTTGAACTTTTAATGGAAATTCTATCTAAATATTTTCTTACATACATTGACATAATGCAAACTGGCAGCTCTTGGGTTTATCTTGCTCAAGTATGAATCACCCTATCTCCCTCACCCCCAAAATATTCAGACCAAGAGAACTTGAAGATACAGCACATTGATCAACCAATCTGATTTCTCTCAAATCACTGCTTTTGAATGTGCTAGACAAAATACCAGCCTAAGCCTGCAAAGAAATACCTGCCTGCTGGTTTATTTGCTAATTAAAACGAGAGAGCTTTGTGGATAGAGAAATACTATTCACTGTGATTCTCTTCCAGGTCCACAAACTGTTTTTCTAGTCTCATTAATTTTTATGACAAAGTCACAAAACAAACATTTCACATTGTAAGTATAGTGTTATGTCCCAAGGAAAAAAAAAAGAAAATGTGGCCTGAATGAAAAGAGAGTTAAACCTGAACTCATATATCAAAAAAGTATTGCCAGAGAGAGCAGAGAAAAGGGGAAAAGGGTGGACATTATATGGACCCCACACAACAGGCTACTACACATGGCCTACTCCACTTTCATTTTGATGAAAAAAATCTACTTTTCCTAGCAAATTGAGGCTTCCAACCTTGCCATGCTGCTCTCCATCATGATAGACTTTTATACCCTAAATTTCTTAGAGAAACAAGTACTTTACAAACCACAGACTTGCTTCATCCCAAATTCTCTTACAGAAGAGCAAAAGCTGCACAACAATCCCTAAAGCTAGGTATACACTACCAGTCTAAGGTTTGGGGTTTTTTTAAAGGAATTTACATAAGAATGTACAGGAGATTAAGCCAGACACTTAATATACTGCTATTAAAGCAAGAGCTGCAGGAAGCATCTATTGCAATGAAAAATGCTGAAGGCACTTGGATGGCTTCTTTCACTCAGGATCTCTGGGAGTTTTTCATTTCACATCATTTCATCTGAAAGTGGGTGCAAAACTGTCATGTCATTCAAACTCTACCACTACAAAGCTGCTCATGGGAGATGTTTAGCAACAGGGAATGCAGTTTAGAATGAAGCAACGTGTTTTATTAACCAGCTGAACCCTATTAGCTCCTCTCTCCAACTACAGAGATGCAGCAACAGAGATGGATGGGAGACAGGAGCATTGCTTGAAATTACACCATGGCATTGCAAAACCCAATAATGAGGCCCTTTGCAATGAGGAGCTCTCCCCAAAGGTCTGCAAGTAGAAATGGGAAAAGGGTTGGGCACTCAGCCACCAAAACTCCCCTTGGGAGCTGGGAGGGGAAAGGCAGGTTTCCCCCAGCACAATGCTGCACCAGGCACACAGCTGTTTTGGAGAAGGTTTGGCTCCTTGATCTGAGAATCTGGTTTGTTTGAACTCACTCCAAAACCTTGTGTGTGTCGATACGATGCTAAAATCAAAGAAGAGTGGTGGCACCTTGCAGAAGAACAAAGAACAAGCTGTTCCTTTTTTTCTTTTTTTCTGATGATCTCACTCTCTATGACAAAACAGTTCAGAGAACTTCTTTTCTTCTTTATTGAGGAAAATTATAAACAAAAAAGGATTAGCAAGAAAGAGCTGGAAGAGAAGGAAAAGGCATTTCCAGACTATAAATGCTTCATAAAAACTGCCAACCCAGCAAGTCACATCATTTGCCCCAGAAATTAGAAAGCTGAGTTGAATGCGTTTGAACAGTAGGTGAGGGAACACCCAGTCAGCAAATCCTTCTTCCCTGTCTTCAGCAACCCTACTCAGTCATAGCACAAATCCAGAGAGACAGACCAAGCAAGTTCACTTCATACCTTAGCATATGTGAATTTTAGGACTATGTAACTTAAAAATGCAGCTCTTCAAGGATAAAACATCACAAGGTAATTCTCTACCATGTAGACACACTCCCCTTTATCTCCATCTCACCTTCGAGCATCATCATTCTCAGGAGGGAAGACAAACATGAGCAAATGTGTTAAGTCAACTTAAAATTGAATATCAGGGGGTTTGTATTAACCTCTATTTCTCACACCATCTTTATCCCTCAGTGAGGTACAGAAAAGTTCAAAGCAGATATAAAGTGTTTGCTCTAGCCAGAAAACAGCCAACTACCCACCTGCTGCCAGCAGTACAAGGCAGTCAGCTTTTCCCTGTTCCCTGGTTAGACCAAACTCTTGCAGCGAATAATTACAGCTCTTTTCCCATTCCCCTGCCCTGGGGTATCATGCTGCTGCTCTTCCCTGCAAAGCAGTATTTAGCACCTTGCAAAAGTATGAAAAGCTTGCATAAAGAGAGAGAAATGAGGCCTTTAACCTACATGCACATTTTGTTGCTACTGGCAGTTCTAGAGAAGAGCATGAGTCTTAATCAAGGCTGAGGTTCTCACATGTGATCGTGGCAAACAGGAGAGGACTGTGTCTGCTATGGAGGGACAGCCAGAGGGGCTACAGACCATAATAGAGGTAGACACACAAAAAAATGTAAGTTGCACCGAGGTAGAAAATAGCACCAAGACTTCGGGAAGCTGCTGGAACCAGGCAGGGTCATCAGGGATTTTTAACACACACTTTTAAATTAAGGACCTGACCCAATCCCAAATATTTCTGCTTCTCTCTGGCATGTGGATGTACATCCACAACTTAAG
Source organism: Corapipo altera (assembly GCF_003945725.1). Classification (NCBI taxonomy): domain Eukaryota; kingdom Metazoa; phylum Chordata; class Aves; order Passeriformes; family Pipridae; genus Corapipo; species Corapipo altera. The sequence goes on along the minus strand of NW_020884895.1, from coordinate 2,728,568 downwards.
GGCCAGAAGTGACCATCTTGGGATAGAGAGAGAACAAATGAGAGAGAGAAAAGAGCAAGACTGGGAGAAAAGAGCAGGCGGGAAAGGAAAGAAAGTGCAAGACAGAGAAGAGGAGGAGAAGAGTTTAATAAAAAATAAAAGTGGAACCACAGAAAGAGTGAGTTATTTCTCTGCTCTGGAGCCTGAAGACAAAGGTGGGTGGCTTTAATTCTTGTCTGAGGTTACTCTTCCACCACAGGAAGCCAAGCTGTTGTTCAGAAAATCAGTATCTTACACTTATTTTAAAATAACAAAGAAAGTGCTTAAATTTTACTTGTGTGCCCTAGGGCCATTTTGCTTTTTGAAAGCACAGTGCAACTGAGCATAAATCCATTAACTTGTTTACCAAGAAACCAAATTTTTTAAATTATCACATGATGGTTCTTTAGCCAACTGAAATGCAACTAATTACACCTTTTTTTTTTTTAAGCAAGTAATAGTTTTTCCCTTCTCTAAAGGTCTCTTCCTTGACATAACCTCACAAAAAGACTCTGGCAGAAGGATCAGAATCCTGTATCTCAAGAGAATGGGACAAGTCCCTGGGGTGCAGAGTAGCAACTTTTCCATCCAAGCATAAATATGACCTTAGTAAATGTTGCAATAACTTCAAAAAAGGAAAAACTGCCCAAACAAACAACAAGCACCTCTAAAGGGTAACAATCCACAAAATACTACATACTACCAACCCCTCTGCCACTGGTTTGCATGAAAAATGTCCCATGGAAATAGCCCCCTTTACCCACCAGCCACAGACAGACTTCAAGACCACCACGAACAGCCTGGCCAAGGTTTCAGGGAATTTAAACTCTTCTTTGAATTATGCTTAGTCACTTTTGGGGGGGTTGTAGTATCTGAAGATGTAGCCACAGTCAGGCCCTCAGCATCCACAGGGCAAAGAGAGAGGGAGCCGGCACACGCAGCATTGTCAGCACAGTCACGACAAGTGCCTGCATCAGACTGCAAAAGTGCTGGCTGGGTCTGGGCTTTTGCTTTCATTCTTAAATCACAATTAAAACCTTCCACCTTCACATTTACATCCCTTCCTTCAGGAGGAGCTGGGCTGATGTACAGACAATAAAAGCTGCAACTTTTCTCATTTAACTGCTCAAACTCAGGAGCTGGGAGATGGACCAAATTCTCAACGACAGCAGGACCAAGACTGGCCCCAGTTGTTTCAAACTAAGAAACACCATAAGATAACAGGAGAAGGAAAAAAATAAAAATAAAAACATCTTAAAATGTTAAATCTTCCCATACTGAAAGTCTTGGCACTTCCTCGACTTCTGGAAGTATCTGAGAAACCACTGATAGGAATGGTGACATCGCAAAGTCATGTTTGTAGCAGTCCTAAGAGAATCAGGAAACATTCAGAGTATTTCACAAAAGTAAACCATAACAGGATTTTTGTTGTTTTCTTTTCTTCTTCAGGTTAAAAGGTCAATGTAAAACATCAATGAGTCTGAAACCCAGAATAACCCCTACCTGCTTTGTAGTGACTTTTAAAGCACTGTTTTACTCCAGTCTCAAGTACCCTGACCTTTGGCTATTTTGTCTCTTGCATCAACTGAATGTAACTGAATGTTAATTGTAAAACTACAATTTTACAAACCAATTTAGGAGTGGCTCTATGTGAGGTACAAAACTCATCTGTTCATTAAGTGCAGTGAAGGACAAGTGAAGATGAAAAGCACAAATATCTTCTAGAGTTTTCCATGAGCCATCAGCAATTCTTTCAATAGTTTCCAAATTATGAGGAGACTTTATCTATTAATAAATTAAATGCTGGGAGCAGGTCTTTCAGGTGAATTGCATAAAATTTTTGTCTGCAGCAGCTAATAAATTCAGCAATGTCCTAAAACCACTTAATAGAATTTAAAAGCCACCTTTTGTACCTCAAAACAAAGTTAGGACACCTCCATAAGGTGGCACTTCATGCGTTGTGCATGACAGAGCCCTGAGTCTTATACACAAACCAAATCAGTTAAGCACTGTTTCAAACACTTAGGTTAGGCTTAGCCCCTGCAAGGAAGGTGCTCCCCCACTCCTGAGGGGTATACTCAGAGATGGCTCTTGGTCAGTACCAGGCATTCCTGGGCTCTCAGGAGAGCAGGAAGGTCAATCCTCCCACGGGAACATGGGGTAGATCTTTGTGCTCGTGGTGTTCTCCCAGCTTCCAGTTCCCATGAGCTGGAAACATCCAAGCTGGTGTCAATCAGAAGTCTCCAGACCATACAGATCATTTCTTGTCACCAAGGCAGGGAAACATAAGGAGTTTCCTTTCCTGTGGGCCGCCAGTGAACTCACATCAGCTCTTCATCACCTTGTGACAGAAGATGCTGCCATCCAGAAGGCACTTACTACCTATACCTTTCCTGAAAACTACCTTAAAACTTGGTGCAATAACTCTGCAGAAGAATGAAAGAGCTCTTCTGTGCAAGTGGTACCACTGCACCATTAAGTTGGATACTTACACAAGGAAGGAATTCTCCCGAGGGAAAAATACTAAATACTCAGGACAGAATTCACACAGCATGTACAAGATAAAACATTTAATTGCAGACTGAGGGACATGGGCAATGATATCCAACAGAATAATCACACTGAATACAGATTTTTTCATACTGCTGAGCAACATGCAAGCAGAAAAACACAGATAAAAGTGAAGCATGAGTATTTTAATAGTAGAGGTCAGGCCAGAGCACAGAACAGTTGGGGACAGACAGTATAAGGATGGAAAACAAAGAGAATGTGACATTTTTTTGATGTATCAAAGGTGTCCACTGAAAAACTGAGACCAGATGGAGCGGTTCCTTATGCAGCAATGCCTGTGTCCCACCTCCTGCCCACGCAGGTTCTCTCCCCATTCCTGTGCTGGTGCCTGCTTACACTGCAGAGGGTCACAGGAGAGCTGCTTTCCTCTCTGCTCGCACAAGTGCCTAACAGACCCTGTGAGCTGCCAAAATAGCAAGTTCCACTTGGAGGTTTTGCAAATTGTATTGATTTCTTTGCAAGATTCAAGTGTAACAAGCAACATGAAGAGGAGTTACAAACCTCAAATATACCGGATTTATCCACTGAATGCCAGTTCTTGCTTTTTGGCCATCTCTGAGAGAACCTCTGGATGACTACTTATGTCTTAGACCCAACACGAATCTTAGCTATGTAGAGTCTATCCCAAGCACTTGGAAGATGGATCTTCAACGCTTCATTGAGACAAGATGTCAAGCAGGACACCAAGGCAATGACTGTGCTGCCGTGATTCGGATTCCTGACTCAGAAGGCAGTCTCTGCTAGTGAGGAGGAGTTACCAAGGCAGACTGTGCTTAGCTCTTTCAAGCAGTCTCTGAACAGTGAGGTTTTCAGCCAATGTGATGAAAGTAAAAGGACAATTTCAAGTATTCCTGTCATTAGTTATTTTTATCATTATTCCAAGACCAACTCAAGAGGCTAACTCTGTCAGGAAATCAGCAGTCTTTGAATTTAAAGAGATGGGAAGTGACACCCAGCAGCTTTCAAGATGAATTACAATAATTTTGGGAGTAGGATGTCATCCTGTTCCTGAAACGGAGGTTTATAGTGGGGAGGGACAAGCCTCTCTCCACTGCTAGGTCAGTCCTTTCTGTGATACCTCTACTGTACACAACAATCCAAGGTTGCTTGAGCACTCCCGGGCATTCAAAGAGACCTTGGGATTTAGTCCTAGGCCAAACACATGCAATGTCCTTCCACAGAACAGCCTTGACATTTCAACTTCTTTGGGAACAGAAGGCAGCTGCTGGGATTTCACTTTTAGTCATCTAAGTCTTTTGTATATTTTTTGAAAGATTTCCAAAACATTCTCATCTGCACCTGGTTTTACTCTTCCTGTGTAACTGGCATAATAGTTCACAATCAAGAAATACTGTAGTGGATTACAGTTTAAGATGTTTTTCCTGTTCACCTGGGTTCTGAAACTCTGCACTGCAATAGATTAAAAGTCAAAACAATTGCTCAGCGATTCTGAGGGATCCTGCCATTTCAGAAAGTTAATAATAAAGAATATATACAGCAGTAACTCCTTTGCTGCCTACATGTAACAGAACATATGACTGAAGATAACCATGTTGGAAAGTATTCCCAGCTACCCTTTCAAAGTTTATTTTCCTCACATATCTTCTGACTCTTACCTGCTGAATTTACTGAAAGATCCTGTTTTCTCTAGCTCTATCTGGTCATCCATCCCCTATCCTTTTTGGTTCGTCTCCAAAGATTCTCCTTGTCCCTGATGTCCTTTTCAATGAACAGAAATCCTGAGCAAAGTGCTTTTAGATCTGTTTGTACTAGAATTTCTGGATCTTCTTTCCATTATCCAGCTCCTTAAGGGCATTTGTTGGGTTTTTTCCTTCAACATACAACTAGACACTCTGATTTTAAGTCTGTACCCACCAGTACCCCTGAGATCCCCCAGGACACAAAATCCCACACCTCTAAATCTCTGGGGAATTGTCCCAGGTCCTGAATTTATGAACTCAAATGATCTGGAAGGCGACTTTGCCCAGAGCATCCTTCTTCCCTGCAGGAAAGTAAACTAACTTTTATGAGTAATTCTACTGGTATTTGCACATCTGTTTGCATGTTCTGCAGCCGTGGTCTTCATTACATTAGTCCTTCATAGAAAATCTACTTCTTATTTTGTTTTAATCCCATGTCTTTTTCCCACACAGCTTTCTCTGTATACTGTAAAAAGAAGAGCCTTTTGGGATAAAGATGAAATATTTATAAAATACCTATACTTGATACAAAATTCCAGTGTAATAAATATGAATTACCAATAACAAATCCTGTCCATTTTTGCTTAACCAAGGTTATAATCAACCTTCTTACAAGCAGCTTTCAAACATATGCAAAAAATGTCTTGACAAATTATGTTCCAGCAATCAATGCTCCAACCAAATCCAAACTTTCTCAATCACTCGAATACCTTATCAATCAGTTTAATGCACTTATCTGGGAATTAGGCTCAGCCTACTTCCCTTTTAACACCAGCAGTTTGGAGCAAGCTGCCCTATGTCCAGTGAAACTGAGGGGAGCCCCATGTCACCAATTTCAAGAGAGATGTTTGTGGAGAAAAGGTGACGCAATTCAACCCTCTGATTCCATTCAACCCTGCACTGGGAAATTGAAAGTGATGTGTGTTTCCTCTCACAACCCCATGTTACTTTAAAAGAAGAGGCAAAATACACCGCACATGCTGCAGTTCCCAGCATTACACTGGAGCCCACTGTGGGATGCAGCAGGGACCTGGATTTGGCACAGATCTGGGGGCATTTTGCATATTTCAAAGACTCTGCAACCACAAGCCCTTGATAGGAAAAAAGGATATACACCTATTTTTAATCACTACAATATGTCTTTTTTCACTTTGCTAGTGACACAACAAAACCCCTCCAAACTGATCAGCAGGTAACAGGAGAGACCAACTAATTATGTCTGATCCTGAAGCAAAACCTGACCAAATGTTACGCACGATCCCACTCCCTGTAGGTCTTTTTTAATTTTCTGATATTTGACTCCTGCAGTAAATTTAAATAAATTGCAGTTTATGGTCATTTTACATTTGACTCATACATCAATGTGTCTCTGTCATTTTCTCTCTGGATCTGGTGTCTGTTCATCTTACATATTTTACAAAGAAGGAAGCATAGTAATTTCATAATGTAACTTTTGATTCAACAGTATTCCACTCTTCAGTGTTTATCTTAAGTAAGTCTGCCCAGCAAGACTCCAATTACAAACTCTCCCAATATTCTGTCCTGAAGGGACCAAGGGGATTAGCTGAAGGGTCCTGTACCATGCAAATTTCCTCCTACAGTCCTTAAGTGTCCAGGGTTAGGGTTAAGCTGAATAGAAGAGGGAATAGAGCTGAATAGAAGAGCAAAATATAAGTGCACGCAACTTTGCAAAAATAAAACATCCCAAGTGTTTGCAACCTACATCAGGAAAGAATAAGGATGAAAGCAGAGGAACAAAAACACTGGGAAGAGTCAATGAATGTATCTATTTGCTCCAAAATGCAGACAACCAATGTCACTAATGATATGAAAACTAGGGCAAACAGTCTGTAGAATATGTTTCTATTTTGCCATCTAACAATTCCTCCTAGAAAAAGATTTAAATTACTTAAACTTGTATTACTTTGTAGAGGTTGTAGGGATACAGGAATGAAAGAACAACAGTGAGAACCACGTTGGTTATCAATATACACACAAAAAGATGTACAGAAGCTCTGTCAGAATGACCCAAAGCACAACTTTGAGCTCAGCATCAAAAGACCTGCACACAGGTTAAGATGACCCCTCAGAAATACATCCCAATCATTTCTGCTACATCCTTTCCCATTGCAGCCTGACCTTTCACTAGATGGAATTGTCTGCCTTGAAATGTGCCAGATTTCATTTCGGTTCCTACCAGTAAGCAGCCTTCGAACACAACTTCATCAGTACCGTGCATTACCAGGAATACAAACACCACTGGCAGGTAATTCCCAGAAGAAATTTGGCAAGTGTGAGAAACCTGCCTAGTGCCACACCAGGTCTCCTAATCTCACCAGCTCTCACGTGCTGAGATTAGAATAAATCTCTAAACCTCTGAACCTTGGGTGAAAACATCCAGGCTTAAAAGCAGTATAGTTATTTTCTGCGAAGGTCTGCAACATCCACACGACCTGAGAACAGTTCTGCTGCGCACTCCTGGCTGCAGTAATTTGCTAGAAGACGTGCAGAAAGGATCACAAAAAAGCATTGACTGAAATGAACTTATTAAAAACCTCAAGTTACCCTGAAACAGCTCTACAAAGGCTGCAGAAACTAGGTGCAGGCCAGAGCCATCTTTTACTCCAAGCTTATGCTGAGTCATCTAAATCGAGTACAGTTTGTTCATATTTCTGCAGCTGTTACATAAATAACCCTATTTTCCTTCTTTATTGGAGCTGATCTCTTTTAAAATATACACTCACAAATGAGTGAACAGCAAGCTCACCTCCCTACTGCTATCATTAAACAATAACGAGGAGCACGACCGTTAATCAAAAACAGACTCCAATATAAAATCCTGTCAAAACCAGACCGGCCCACTTAAGACATATATCCCTGGAAAAGTTTCCAACTGCTGCAATATCCTACTGCAAGCTCCATTAAAAATACAGCTCTTCCCACAGCCATCCCATGGTTCCTTTGCTAGTGACACTCTGCTACCAGGTAGTTTCTCATGACAGATTTGTGGACTACTTCAGCAAAAAGATTCCTTTCCATCTTTTACTGAGGATGTAGCTTGGCAGAGCCCTCCATCCACTGATAGGGGCCACACTGAGAAGTTTTAAAACTTCACAAAGGTGAAAAGACAGTCCCTTATCTCTCTGCTTGTTGCCTAAGATCCTTCAAGGCAAAGAAACCATCACGATCTTGAATAAGTTAACAACAAATACTTGAGGACAAAGACAATTTCATTCTCCAAAATCTTCTGAAATGCCCTGATTTACCTGTCTGATAGAAGAAGTGCAGGCAATGAATGTGGGTTTTTTGTAGAAATTCAAGGTGCTATACACCAGCAGAGAGGCATTTTCTGAATTGGGTTCTACATTCTCTGTTGATTTTTGGAGATCTCCCGACATCATGAGGATGCCAAGATATGTGGTTTGCTCATGTTGGGATTTTATGGTGGGGGTTTTTTAAGTGTTTTACATATGGGCAAAAGAGATGGAAAAACTAATAATTTCTTGTAACCACATTTACATTTTGAATAAGAGCTGTGTTAACTCTTAACACAACTTTGCCCTCGTGAGAGATGCGGCCTTGCCAGACCTGGATAAGCTCTTAACGTCTACAACGTCTCTTCTTTGTCATACTAATTACAGCTAGCATAGCAACTTTTAAAGCCAAAAATCCTCAGGGTACCTCCAAAACATGTCAAAAGTTTCTATTAAGCACGATTGAGGTTCCCACAGGTGCTCTCCTAAACACAGAAGAGCTGGGAACGGCCGTAACTTTGCAAGCAAGACAACACAAAGAAGTGACCCCAAAGGACCCCCAGCACTGGTTTTGGATGCTTGTACCCTGGCTGAGGATCCAACACCTTGTCTCTTGGACAACAAGCTCTGCAGCTGTATCTCTAAGATGACACCTTAAAAATGGGCACAAAATACAGCTTATATTGCCAACTGCATGTGAAACAGATATCCCTTATAGGAGGCTTGCAAAATAATGTTTTTATTGGGCCCTTCAGATCAGAAAGTATTCGAAAAATTTAACCTTTGGAATTCAGCATTTCAATACTGAACCACAGTGGGCAGAGAAGAAGGTCCATGAAATGCTGCATCAAGTTTGTGCCTCAAATAGCAGCACACTGAGAGGATAAAGGACAAGAGTCCATCAGTTCTTAGTTGTTTTTACTGCTCATGTTCATTAAAAGACTCTACAGACATCTCTTTGCATGACATCAGGAGCCGTAAAAATGGAGATGGTTCCAGCTACTGGACTGCACATCTCTGCTTCACAGATTTTTCAAGTTTTAAAAATACACTGAAGCATAGATACAGTGGTGAGATTTCCTTCCTGTGCCTGCTCAGGGAGCCAGTCAGCCATCCACCATGCCTGCTCCAAGGATGCAGGGGCATTCCCTGCAGTCACTCCCACTCCGCTCCTCAGCTCCCTCCTGAATGGATCTGAGCCACAAGGGCAGAGATTTCAAATAAACAGAGATTTTAAAAGAAATGAAAGGGTATTTCCATGTCGGTTCTTTCCATGCTGATTTAAAACCTGATCCCTAGGATTCAACAAAATGGCTTTTCCAGGGAGTGACTTCCCTTAGCTGAAGGCTGAGACAGCGATGGAGTGAGATTAGAGCACGGTGTTAATAACACCAAGGTCATGGCTGTGATCCCCGTGAGGGCCATTCACTTAAGAGTTGAACTCAATGATCCCTATGGGTCCCTTCCAACTCAGAATATCCTGTGAAATTTGCCATATGAAATTCTGTGAGTGTGGGCACCACTCTCACAGCAGATCACAAGCTAAAAGGAGAGGCTGAGCACACAATGCCCAGGACAGGCATAGATAAGGTCACTCTTAAGGAAGGCTCCAGCTCAGAGCATCTTCTCACTGAGAGACCAGGGTGAAACAAGGACCTACAGCTCCAGCCAAAAGGCAGAGATCTGGCACACAAAGGGCTGCTGGAGCAGGCTCCCACCTAATGGTTCATGAAAAATGAAACGTGGGGGTTACCAAAGGCCTTTGGGATGGGACAGCCCCCAGCGGGTGCATTCACTTTTCTGCCTCTTGGATCTTCTCCTCTGTCAGGGTCGGAAAGACAAGGCAGACTTCAAGGGTGGCCACATCCCTGATCAGCAGATATATCCACAAGCCCCAGTTATGAGTGGCAGCTCTGCAATGGCTTTGCAGACTTTCTGGGAAAGAAGAATTCTTGTTCGAACTGGTATTTTCCTTGAACATTTTCTCCAAATGGCTTGTGGATGAAAGAACAATACAGATGTATGCACCACAAACCAGCTCAGTGAATGGTTCCTGCAGCATCTAAAACCCACGCACGTATGTGAGCAGTAAAGGCTCAGAAGCCAGAGTTTCAATACTTTAGATCTGAGAACCTGTGGGATCACAACACTGTCATAAACCTACAGTAATTCAGATGACAAAGTGGAAAGAGAGAGAACAGAGTTCAGCTTAAGATCTCTCAAGAAGACTGTTTACATTTTCTGTGAAACTAAATGGCAATTTTTCCTTAATCTTGCCTCAAAACTGCTATTGTACAGCACAATTAATTTTATAGGCTTCAAATTTTCTTTCACCTCTGCTTTTTTATCAGTTTTACAGCACTGTAATACTACTCTGTACCTGGGCCTAAATGACAATTCATTGGCCACATTGCACAGAATAAAACCAACCCAAAAAAAGGAAATGATGTCTTTGATATCATCATCTTGTGATGATAAGCAAGAGCAAGAAAAACTAAACCCACACCAAAAAAAATCACTTTATCTTCATTATTAGTGGTGGAGAGGCTAATCTAATCATGCAATATTCAAACTAAATGAGCAGAACTGGGATGGCAAAGTAAGCTTACAAGAGAGAACTTCCTTTGGTCAGAATCATCAAGATTTGGCTTCTGGAGCTTTACTTTCTGTTCTGTTGGCTTACGGCATAGTAAAAGTACAAATAAGGCAGAAGAGAAAGCTCAGAGGGGAACAAGAAGAAAAACACAACTTATAAGGCACATTGTGCTCGTCTGACAATTCCCAGCATCCCATAAACACCCAAAAACAATCCAGGCAGTGACCTTAAAAAAACTGGATCCTTTATCCACAGACTGCGTATACAAGGTCAAAGTTTCCCCAGACTTCAGTCTGCAGGACTGGTGCATTAGCTATTCAGCTGTAACTCCCATAATGACAGAAGACAGCTGAGATCTGCTCAAATCAAATTACAGCTCTGTTTATGTAAAACACTGTGGCTCTGCATTTTCTGCCACCAAGACTGAGTGCAGCTTGAAGATGTCTGCTCTACGATTTCTGAAAACAAGCAATTAAAACAACAAGAGAAAAATTAGTTTATTACTCTACTTATATTTGGTAAAGAATACCTCAGGACAAATTATAGATACAAACGTGTCTACAGCTGAATACAAACACTAGAAGTATTTTGTAAAATAGATCTCATACCGTCAGGGAGTTGTTTACAGGACAAAGCATCATCAAGATCTCTGGCAGTTGATGGGTCGATGGTGAAAATGCATTCTTTCCTATCCAAAGAAAAAAGAAGAAAAGGAAAATTTATCTCCCAGTCATGAAGAAGGTATCAAAACACAGAGCCCATCACAGATATCCAGACAATAACAACCATGTTTTCAGAAGACTCTGCTGAAACATCTTCCAATCTCATCTGAAGTCTAAATGTAATGTACTAAAAAAAAAAGAAGTATTTAGACAAGTGAATCTCCTTGGGTATTTTTTCATTTTTCTTTTTGGTTTAACTGCTTGCTCATAGCAGCTTTCATTTCATTACAGATATTCCTCCACAAAAGCTAAACAATTTAGCCCATCAAGTTCACTACAAAGAAACAAGCAGGAAAAAGTCCTGATGCCTTGCAGCTAGAGTAAAAATAGATTGTTCTTAATTGCAAAGTTAAATGGAACACAAATAACCCCCATCCCCATGCAGCAGAGTAGGTATCACAGCATCTGACTCTCCACAAGCACAGCTAGCATGGAGCAGAGGCACTGGAAAATGTACATCAAGCTGAATGGTGACAAAATGGAGAGAGAGTTTTGGTCACAGTAAAGACACCCAAGAGGTGCAGCACTTTATAACACCTACACTGCAAAAAGGCTCCCATGTATGTCCTGTAGCAGTGGGTGGCAGGAACAGTAGGACCACAGATACAGTCTAGGGCCACATGGATGAGACAAGTAAAGCATCTGACTCAGAAACCATCACGTTCAATAGAGCAGAGTCTGGCACCAGTGAGACCCAAAATCTGAAGTATTCAACAAATAAAACTTCCTAAATTCCTGCTTCAGGGCCTCCCTTCATGCCGGGCTGCCCTACAGTAACTTCTTGGCCAGACCCCTGGACTACAGCAGAGTTCACCCAAGCACTGTGAATGTGGGACTGGAGCTGAAGAGCAGCGAAGGCAGTAAAGGAATGGGTTTGCTGGTTTATTCTGCTTTTATCTTAACCTTTAGAATAAGTTCAGCCCCTCCCTAGTTAAAAGATCTCTGAGCACAATGGCATAGGCTGAGGCTGCCAAGGAAGAGATCAGACTGCTGCTTTTCATCTCTTTGTAACAGAGACTCATATCACAATGGCAACTCCCTCCTAGAGATGTATAATGCAAACATGTATTATTTTTCTTACAGCATAACCACTGTTATACTCCTGGAGTAGGAGACGTGGGAGGGGGAAAAAATTAAAGCAATTTTTTTAAAGAGCAAGTGTCATATGGAATTAGCAAGTCTTAGTCTTTTTGTATGGGTGCTCTCACAGTGAGAGCAATGTCCCCAACTTCACAGACCTACCACTTCAGTACTTAAATGCTTTGGGTGGTATCTGCTGGTGTCAGACAGCTGGCAGCATGCATTTATATAATTCCACCAGGCACACTAAATAGAGATTTTCAAAGACATAAAAATCAGTAAAGCACTTCATTGCCTTCCGAGACTTTGAAAATCTTTTGGAATATGCTGGCTTTCAGATTGGATAGCAAAGCTGCCTTAATCCCCAGATGCACGTTAGTTTCTGATCCTTTGCATGCATCTAAACAAATTAAGAAACTGTGACACTGAAAGATATAAAATCTTTCAACTACACCGGGACTTTGATCTGTTAGCTATCCAGCACTGGAAATCAACCAATTTTTAAAGGTTTGCAAACAACCGTACTTCCATAAATATATATTCCTTAAAATTCCACTCCAAGGTACTGTGCAGCCCTCTTTAGGGAGATGTGCATATGCAGATAGACACTCCTATAATACAAGCAGTATGGGGACATGCATGTGTGCCAGCCTGCATGTATTTACACCAGGTCCCACTAATGCACAGGGCATAAAGTCCCCCCAGCCACATCCAGTAAATCTTTAAGTTACTTCATTTAAAAGAATCAATTGAATGGACATGAATGGCTTACTTTATCTGACAAGTGAGCAAGAGAAAGGTTAAGAGCTTCTTCAAAGAGAATGTGGGTTCCTGTGTCAGGGGAATAGATAGCTTATCCCAGATGTTTGGGGCCTGTTACCACAAGCATCTGCCACCCATTGCGAATCGTGGCTCCAGGCAGTTTAAAAATTAACAGATTGGTTTCAACAAAGTGCACATTTGCAGCCTGCCCTGGAAAGAAGAGAGCAGAAATAGAGAGGTGCCAAATTCAGAACGCATTTAAAAAATGGTGGCAACTAAGTGGCCGCTTTGCTGAGATGTATTTGACTGGTCAAGTCTATTGCAGAGGCCAGTGGTGGCCCCAGTTCAGAGAACTCAAACCCATGGAGCCGGTGGGGCAGCTCCAGGCTCCCTGGGCAGTGCTTTGTGCTCAGCCTGCTGCCCTTCAGGACAAGCTGGTTGGGCTCTGAGCAGCCTCTCAGCAGGTTAACAGCAGGCACGAACAGCTCACAGCCATCTGAGATACTTAAATTGACAGATGCAAAGCTGAAGAGGGGTCCAGACAAATTCTGATTTAGCATTTTTCACCAGCCAAGACATATGTTTAACCACCAGGCTCAGATCTGCTTCTCCTTTAAAACTACTCAAGGGACTTGAACCTCTAGCTTGTCACAGGCAGCTTATTATGGGCACAGACTGCAAGGTGAGGTAAGAAAGTAACTGAGCAAGTAAAACAACAAATTATACTCCCTGGCACAAAGATGCTGCAGAAATGTTGCAGAGCCCATGGCCAGGTAGTCAGTGGGCAAAGAGAAGCTTATCTGCAAGCAGAGCCCAAAGTTCACAGCAGTGAGATAATCCTGGCACACAGGCGAACACCTCACTGAAGTTTTCTAAGTGCATTACGCTCACCAGTAACTGCATCATAAAGTGTGATTAATTATATTTCTGGTTTTCAGTTTCTATTACTGGAGAAGTTTCAGATGGCTATAGGAACCAGGGCTGGTATGTGAAAAAGCAGACAATCCACTGAGTGCTGGGATGGCAACACTGAGTCCAAGGGCAGCACCCCACGTATGTGCTCCTCCAAGGAAGGCATGTTCTCAGCTATCTCCTGCTTTTCCTCTGGGCCCAGTGGTATCACTTTTATCTTCAGGACACTGCAGAGAGCCATCACTCACTCCAGAAAATCAGGCAAGGCAATGAGAAGTAAGGGGAGGAAAGGCTGGGTGCGGATAGTGCACCCTGCCTGCTGCTCTGTAAGCTGCCCCCTCCCTTGGCACCCACACCAGCCACCCCTGTACACACCCCAGGGAGGACCCTGGAGGCAGCTGACAAAAACCATCTGGATGAAGAAACAGCATTGCTCTCAGCTATGGGGCCCTGTGAAGAGGAAGGAGCCATTCGAATTCCTCCCCTGACCAAACTGTCTGGCTGTGCAATACCCCAAGGGCTGTGGCACAAGGGATCTCGGAGAGATCAGACCACATTTCTGACTGTAACCAATAACAAGACCAACCTGCAGTGGTTTGTATGATTCAAGCACAAGGAATAGAACTTTTTATGCACCTGCTAACAAAGATGTCGCTTACACCCATGGCTGCATACTTGCACATTTGCATTGACCACAGGTATATACAAACTGGCAGCTGTCTGCAGCTTCTGGAGGGCCACCAAGGTGATCTTGTGGGTTAAGAAGCTTGATCATCCCTCTCTCCCCCTTCTTTGAAGGCCCCAAAGGAACCATCTGTCATTGTCATCACACCTAATAAAAGTCTGGTTTATTCATTTCAAATTGTCAAAACATACTTTGTAAAAGTAATGAGATGATCCAAGTCCACTTGTTCCAACACAACACACAATTTGGTTAAAGGAAAACTGTTTAGGAGATAGAGACACACAGAGTTAAAAGATTTTCTGGTCTTCATGCTGGAAAGGACTAGAGATAAACATGTGCCTTTAAGAAACCCCCAGCACTGATCGAAAACAAAAATTTCAGTGTGGAAACTTCCACTTTTTACAGGACACTCTTCATGCAAAACAGATGTTTAATGCAGGTTTGCAGAGGTGGACTTGCTCTGGCATGGAGTTTCTGTCAATGGAAGAATAAAATCTTTCCTCCCTCTTCCTTGTGGCCAGAGGTTTCGAGCACCAGAGCAAGGCAATGCTTGCAAGAGTTTGGGAGGATCAGGAGAACGACTTGCACTGAGCATGGTGGACCTGGCAAGCAAGAGCCAGGAAAGCACGAGCCACACAGACTGCCCAGACCCTGCCAGCCCCTGGCAGCGCTGATCCAGCCACCTCCAGCCCTGAGACAATGACAAGGGCACTGCTAAAGCTGACCCTGCCACCCTGCAAATCAACCACCTGGGAAAAAAAATTGCAGGATAGAGCACTTAGTTTATTAGACAGTAACGATGGTGTCAACATACACAGGTTGGTATATCAATCCTAATTTAAGGAAAGATAATTAAGTGCAGTTGCTCTTTGCACAGCTTCAGGAAGACTAATTAAAGCAGACAAGCATGTCTGCAGAGCAGTTAGTCTTTTTACCTTTAACAGGCCTTAAAATAAATGGCTAGTGCAGCAGTAGAGGTAAGATAAGTAGTTTGTTGGTGAGCTGGAATTACCGTCATGGTAATTATAACGTTCACAGATCACAGGATTGCAACAGCAGTTTGTTTTTCTTTGTGCAAATACATACATCTATGCAAAGGTATGCACAAGAATCAGCAGAGAAAATACTGTACAGTTGGTGCCTCAGGGTTTGGTACGATGCATAAATTTTTGCCAGATAACTGTTCAGTATTCAACATATGAGTTAGTTTAATGATAGAATATGAACACCTATGGCACAAGGAAATTACAAGTACCAGTGGTCAGGGCTCCTTCTTCGTTTGAATGGAAGGTATTTGGATCAAGATGAAGCATTGCAATTGTAAGCCATGGGCTCAGACTGTATTAGAGGCCAAGTTTCTGGCATGGCTGGTTCTGGGGAAAGTTTGGGTGTTGCCAATGTGATTTTCTGTAAAAGTAGCTTGGTGTTGCTGATAAGAGAAAAGCACCAGTTTGCACACAGTAGACAAAGCAGCACTGTGAAGATCCTCCTGAAACAACTCAATGGTCTTCCCAGCCAGCAGCACACAGATGAGTCAACTTGCCAGTGGAGCCCAGATTTTCACCACTAATAAATGCCAACAACCATGAAAGATCAGTCCAGAGAACTGCATGTACCCACAAGAGCATTAGAAAACATTTCATGAAGTAAGATGTTGTCCTTATCAGCTGATGTAACCATTTGCAGGAGACAGAAGCAAGTATGACCAAGCTATTCAGGAATCAGGGAAAGCAAAGGATGGAGGAACTTCATCCCAGGCACTGCGAACACAAGTCAGCCGGGCAGCAAACCCATGTCCATGCTCCTGTGTGCCACAGATCAACAATCCTGGTCCTGGCTGCAGCCACCACCAACTCAAGTCACTTGGGCTGAAGCCCCAGTTTTGCCTTTTCCCTGAACCAGGACTGATCAAGGATGAGGCTGTGGGCAGAATTTAGGTTGCCAAGTCTCATAAGAGAGAAGGAGAGAGCTGGATGCCTTTGCAAGAAAATCAGAGCACAAAAGAAATAGGCTGAGAAGGGATCCACCAAAAGTCTTCGAATAAGAAACCCAGAGACAGAAGCTGAAATGGAAGGAAAGGGAATTAAATGGAATAGAATAGAAATATTTCAGTTGGAAGGGACCAACAATGATCACCTGGTCCAACTGCCTGACCAGTTCAGGGCTGACCAAGTTCAAGTATGCTTTTAAAGACATTGTCCAGGCATCTCTTAAACACTGACAAGCTTGGGGCATTGACCACCTCTCGAGGAGACCTGTTACAGCGTTTAATCACCCTCTCTGGAAGGAAATGCTCCTAACATCCAGTTTAAACTTCCCTTGGTGCAGCTTTGAACCTTTCCCACGCATCCTGTAACCAGGAAGAAGAGATCACCACCTCCCTCTCCCCTTCTCTCTCTTAGGAAGCCGATAGAATTAAGGTGTCTGAACCTAATGACCTTATTCACCTCCCCATCTGGATTCCCTCCCATGGCTAACTTGCAGACTGAAGCAGTCTCCTGAGATGTTTACTGGTCATTCACGAAGACCAGCACATTCAAAACAACAACAAAAGAGAACAAAGAACACACCAGAAGCCACAGCACCCACTAGCCTGGAAAAGGTGACTGAAACCTTCTGTCTGGAATTTCAGCACTCAAACACTGCACAACTGAAGATTCAAGATGCTCAGTGGCTACCCACATGTTGACATCCCGCCCTGCCCCAGGCTCGGTGCTCATGGCCCACAGCCCCTCCAGTCATCCAATGGATCCTGAAGGACCAAACTGAATCTTTTGCAGAAGCATGAGCCTTTTCCAAAGCCCAGACTGCTGCAGCTGGAGGTGAGAGTAATGACCATCTTTTTGTTTATTACAGTTTCGGCAGTGCAAGCCTTCTTTAAACTTGACTATGTCAGTGGTAAGACATTTACAGTACGAGTGACTGCATGTCTAGACACTGGCAGTGCATTTACATTCTTCTAGGGACTCCTTAGATTGTCCTGTCCTCTCCACTTCGTGAGTACATACAATAGCCTGGTGGGAGTGAAAGCTCAGCCTCCTGGTTTACCCTTATTAACTCCAGCTCAAAGCTGGCATTTTAAAATTAAGCATAAAAGGCACTTTTAGAATCTTTAAGCTCTTCAGGTCATTTCTAAGACCCTGCTGAGCTCCATCTTGCTGAAGTTAAACAGAGACCATTTCTCAGAGCTGGAAACAGTTGTTTTAATTTGGGAACAGGCATTCTAGAGCTGTCAACTCACTCCAGTGAATGCTACTAACATTTTTTCACACAACAATCCAATTGTTATGGCAACCACAAAAATCAATCTTGTTCTTCAATCACAAGAAAACCCAGCTCAACCACGGTGTCTGTGCAGGTTTGTTATAAAGTGCCAATAAGCATGGGACCAATTCTGCCAATACTCGTCATTTAAATGGGATGAAGTACTCTTTCTCCAAGAGAAATTTCAGAGACCAGTCAGTGCCAGAACATTTTAGAAACTTCAACATTCCAGTCCTAAAGACATCTATTACATGTAGTGTCTACCACATTTGTCACAGTTGATGCTGGCAGATTTTAGTTAAAACCCAAGAGTGGCTGCTTCCAAGACAGCCTCTTAAAAGGAATATATTTTAAAAATATGCCTGCTACAGAAGTACCCTGACAAATCTCTGATGGCACTCTGAATGCCCTGTAACACACTAACAAAGATACTTAACATATCACAAAACTCTTTTGGCATGATGCATAAATTTCAAAATGAACCAAAATTATAAAATAATTGGAAGTAAAAACTACCCCCTCCAAACACTGCATGTTAAAAGCCTCACAAAAATCCAGTACAGCATAAAATGCATTGAAAGCCCATCTAGCTAGTACTGTTCTTTTTAATTTCTCTATGTTTATGTTTTAGCTAATGTCCTGTTCTGGTTCAGAAAATAGACCTTGGTCCAAGAGAGCAGCTGACAATGACTCCTGATGTATTACACATCTACAACAACAAACTTCAACATTTTCACCAAGGCCTGTGCACTGGATTGCCGAACCAGAATCAATTACTCCTTCTATTTATCCTTCTAATATTTCCTCCATATTTATGGCCTCCAAGTAAGGGGGAAGACAGAAAAAAGAGCACTGCAGTCTTGTAACATACCTATATGGCTTGAACAGCCAATACATATATATAAAGGAGATCACAGTCTCTGGGAGACCAAGTACCAGCAGTATTTCCCACAAGTCATGCTGTAATTGTGCCACAAATATAATGAGTTCTCTGCACCTCCACTATCCCACGCAAGAAGGCAGAGTGTAATTGAAAATACACTTGCATTATATAAAATACCTCAATCATAGATGCACAGAGAAGAGACATTAGGTCATCCAACCCCCATAGGGCAGAGCGGGGCTACTCATGACGATACATTTGCAAGGACTTTCTCCAGGATGGTATTAAGCATCTTTAGTGATGGCGTTTCCAGTACTTTCTTTAGCAGTCTACACTACATTCTATTTTGGGTTGGACAGAAAAGGTTTCCTCTTTGCTTCACCTTACTTGTCCTCGTAACACGCCTTTCTATCCTCCCACCACCGTAAATGATTCTCACTTTTTCATTTTGGTCCACATATTTTTAACTATCAACCACTATATCTTTCACAAACTCCTAGTTTCAGTTTTGGCAAATACACATTGAACAGTTAATCCCTCCTTGTAAATCAATCCCTTATCTCCCAGAATATTGTTGTTAGTCTTTTCCAGACTGTCCCACTGCTAATCCATGCTGTGATATCTCCAGGACAACTGTGTCTCACACAACCTGCATGTGTGCCACCTATATTATGATTTATGGGTTGGTTGGGTTTTTTTTTTACAGAGTAAGGATCTGAGAATAACCTGGTAACAACGATCTAATCACCCAAAAACTTGAGGACAAATGGACAGCTCAAAACATGCTTCATGTCACTTCGAGTGGAGCCATGAGGAAAATACTGCTCCTTGTAACAACCAGCTCAGTCAGTTAGAACATGGTGCTACTAATGCCAAGGTTGTGGGTTCAATCCCTGTACAAGCCATTCACCTAGGAGCTGGACTCGACACTTTCTTCTACTCATCAAAACCCCATCTTGTGATCCAGTGGAATCTAGCAAGAAACAGACACATTCTCAAATTTATTTAACATTTTATCCTCATCTCCCTCTGTTATTCTCTCTTCATCCAGGCAGGAACACAACAGTACGTATAACAACCTAGGCACAAAAGTCAGTAC
The DNA here is from genome assembly GCF_003945725.1 of Corapipo altera. Taxonomy (NCBI): domain Eukaryota; kingdom Metazoa; phylum Chordata; class Aves; order Passeriformes; family Pipridae; genus Corapipo; species Corapipo altera. Next base: position 2,709,022 of record NW_020884895.1, on the reverse strand, counting down.
TGTTTTCCACAACTAAGCAGATTCTTAATATGAGCCCCTCATCAGTCCAAGAAAAGTAGAGTTCCCCAGATTGCCTGGACAGCAGAAGTACCCAGAGCAGGTACAGTCATCATCACCACATTCTGGAATCAATCCTGTTATAGCGGGACTGGATCTGATATACTTTGACACCACTCAGTAATCCCTTGTATGCCATGTATCTCTCTATGGAGAACATTTAATTAGTCACAGAACAGCTCAGTGAGAGGGCAGAGATTATAATCAGGCCCTGTTTGTGTCTCCACTCCACACCAAGATAACATTCAGTTCTGCAGCAATATTGCTTATACGTTTGCTAAACAAGTCATTTCTCAGTTTCCATCAGAAATCAGAGCATTTTTACATATCCTATTATAGCTGAGTAAGGCTTGCTCTACTTAACTCTAGCTTTTTGTAGTGGAAAATCTCCAGGAAACAAGCTGTTTAATGATGTTTTATCTGACTTGCACTCATTTCTAACTCAAGTTGTCCACCTGCCTTGAAAAGACATCTGTTTCAGAGGTTGACTGCTTTCCTCTAACACCCTGGCACAGTCCAAGGCTGACATTTTTACCATCACCTCTAATTTTATCAGCCAATAATCTCCTCGAGCACCTACAGCAAAGGCCATGCTGACAAACCCTTACTGTACTCACTGCTAATCCCTGTTATCAGCTGTAACACTCCATGAGAAGGAAACAAAGTGGGCAGAACTGCAGTGCAGGTACCAACAGTGCTACAGAGCTTCCCTCACCAGCAGGCACAGGTACACAGCAGAGCACCTCTGCTCTTCTTCCCTTATCAACCAAAGAAAGGATGCCACATTTCTGAATGGGCAGCCAAAAATTACAATTTGGCCTTCAATAACTTGGATCAGTTGCAATTGAGGTCACATGCTGAAATACTGAGACGCAAATTTTAACTGAGAGCTTCATCGCATTCGAGCGCTTTGTCTGCCAAGAGCAAAGTTCATTAACTCTGCCCTGCAAGGGAAGCAAGTCAGCATTAATTGTCTCCTGCCAATGCAGTGGATCCTTGCTGTCCCTGGTCTGTTGCCCTCCAGGTCTTTTAGCCCTGTGGGAGGAAAAGACAGTCACACTGCCATTGAGAGGGACCTGGGCAGAGGAATGGGCTGATGGGAATCTCATGAAGCTCAAAGGGAAAAAGAGTCCTGCACATGGGGAGTAACTTGTGCACCAGTCCTGGATGGGGAACAACCAGTTGGAAAGCATCTTGGCAGAAAGGGACCTGGGGTACTGAGGGACAAGCTAAACATGAACCAACATGTCATTGTAGGACAGTTGAGCAACAGCCCCCTGGGCTGCATTGGGAAGTGCTGCCAGAAGGCCAAATGATGTGTTCCTTCAATCCCTCCCCTCTACTTGGCACTGATGAGACCACAGCTGGAGTGCAGTGTCCAGTTCTGGGCTTCCCAGTACCAGGAAGACATTGGTAAACTGGTGTAACTTTGCTGAAGGGCCTTAACAGTGATTAAGGAATCAGAGCATCCAACGAGAGGCTGAGAGAGCTGGGACTGTTCAGCTTTGAGAAGAGAAGGCTCAGGCAGGGAGATCTTATCAATGTGAAAATACACCTGATGGGAGGCAGTAAAGAAGACAGAGCCAGACAATTTCCAGTAGTATTCAGCAACAGGACAAGAGGCAATGGACACAAAACACAGGAGATTCTACTTAAAGGTGAAAAACACACACATTTTTCTGAACCCTAGAACGTGTTCCTCAGAGGGTTGTGGAATCTTCATTTTCTGAGACAGCCAAACCCCAAATGGACACAGCTCCAAGCAGCCTGCTCTAGGCTGACCCTGGTTTGAGCAAAGGGTTGGAGTAGATGATCTCCAGAGTGGCCTTCCAGCCTAAACCATTTGGTGATTCTCAGGAGCTCAGCCCTGCTCAGCTGAAATCAGTCAGTTTCTGCTCCACAGAACACATCCATCTTGTAGATATTTCAGAGTTCCCTGCCACAGCACCCTTTCTCTGCTCAGTATTTTTAGCTCATTGTTTTGTATTTTGCCAGCTGAGAAACTGCAGTTTGTAATTTTACCTTCAGCTTCATATTTCTTCTTAAAAGTGAATACAATGTCCTGTTTATAATAATAAAATCACTAGTTGGCAGGATGACATCAAATGGAAAAAGAGAAAGCAACTGGAAAATTTAGAGCAAGCAATTTTGAGTGCCAAGTTTCACATTTGTAATAGTCCAGCAGAGGTCAACAGGCTCACTTATTATTAGGCAAATGGTAAAGAAATAGATATCCTCTAGTTCTTCCATGTTAAACTATATAAACCATCTCTACTTGAACAGGTTTTAACACTTTCCAAAAGAGTGATGTTATATATTTTCCACAGTAACACCAACAATGGGAGACAAGCAAAAGGCAGAACTGCCTTGCAAAGAACAGCCTTTTTTCTCTCTCCAATATTTAGGTTTTTGTTTCCCACTATGATTGGACTTTCCTGGCTTTAGTTTCTTGTCCCAGTTAAGCAGTAAAGGAAACAAAAAGATATGAATGAAATTAGAAACATTTGGAATGAGTCTTAGAAATAGCTTTTGGGTTTCTTAGATTCCTGGCTACACCTCTTCAAACAGCCGCCTCCTCCAGCCCCCAGCTCCTGCAACCATCTCTGAAATTTGTATTTCCTTCTTTGCCCTGACCTCTCTTCTCTTCAAGGGCTATATTCTGTCCCACACCACTGAAACACTGTGCAAAGCAAAGCAAACAAGGAAATGAAAATTACATGTTGTAACACTGGAAAAGAACGGAAAATGGTTGAAACTTTGCACCCATCAACATTTGTCTCTGTGACAGTAATCCTCCAATGTTTCCCTAAAAGCAGAAACCAAACACTTCTCAAACTTCTAATGAAACAAATGCCAATTCCAGCCAACCTGAATAATAAAATGAGAACTCTGGCCCTATCTGTATTATCACATTTAAAGTCTCTGGAAGGGAAGTTTCCTCAATCACATCATCCTGACACTTCATGAACCTTCAGGCTCTCCGTAAAATGCAACTGCAGGATGCAGTGCCAACACCTAATACTTGCCTAGTGCTTTTCATTACAAGTTTTGGGTGCTCTTTAGAAACAAGTAAGCTGGAAGTGCCCATGAAATACTCATCTAATTTTACAAATAAACCCTTGCAGGTAAAAAACAGATGTCCATGGCAAAACTGTGCAAAAGTGGTAGAGCAGAGTGTTAAATCAGCTAAAACATTTCAAAACCATCTACGAGGTTTGGATCTTTTCTGCCTTAAGTAATATTGAAATATTATGTAAACCTTTTTTTGTGAGCTATTACTGGAGAAATGAGGAAAAAAAAGATCTCCTGGAAGCAATTCTGCACAGGCTGTGTAGGTGAGATCACAGTTGCTAAACAAACAGAATATGCATGGCAAGAACAGGCTTCCTGTAAAACTGAAAGACTTGCAGGAAGATCAAGGAACACATTTACAAGATGGCATGGACAAAATATCTTTCCCTCTTGCCCAGTCTTAGCAGTTGGTGAAACACATTGTCTCACTTTCCTCTAAAACCGCGCTCCCAAACACCTCCGGCACAGAACCTCTGCTCCGTGTTCCATACACTGACTCACAGACCCAACCACAATCGGGGCACTGGTCAGCAGAACACAGAAGTTGCCTTTTGAGAAGGAAAAGGTCACTTCCCAAGATGAAGGGAAACCAGGAAAAGTTATCTCAGAAAGAGGAAACACACAGAAACACAATGGTTTTTTTATGTCTCAGTTCCAAATCCCACAACCTTAATGCACGACACCAGAAAATCCACAGCCCTGTATTACAGAACTGGAGAGAATTTACTAAAGATGGAAGTATTTTTAAGCCAAACTCTTAATATGTATTTATTCCAGTCAGGTGAGCACTGTGTAAATTGAATTAGGATGAGCTATTTAGAAGTGTTAACATGGCTGTTTCAGGAAAAAAGATGAGTCTTTATTTCACTGTAATTTATTTGATATCATACTCTCAGACTACTGTACAGTAATCTGGGGAGCCTGAGAGACCAACACGCACAAAGTACAGCAAAGATGGACACTCAGAGAGGCAGGTGCCATCACATATGGTGTGAGCTCCCCTGGAAAACAAGGCACAACTCCCATGTGCACCCAGACCACGTGCCCAGGGTCAGGTGCCTTCCTCTGGATATCAGTCTACACCTGTGTGTACTGGCTCTTTGCAGGACACTGTAGACCACAGAGCACTTGTCAGTGATAATATGAAGGCTAATATCTGATACCAAGTTAAGGCCAAGAGATCTGGGATCTTGTCAAGAACAGTCTCTCCAGGTCTGATGGGTGAGATCAGAAGAGATGGCATCCAGGTCTCCAGCTGCCTGACTTCACTCAGCTACAATTCACACTGCATTTACTAATAAAACTCTTTTATTTCTGGGTAGATAAACCTCTTTCTGTGAGGAAACAACAAGGAAGACTCACCTGTATTTTTCTTTCCATTACTAGAAATCTCATGTTATCTCCACATGTGTTTAGACCACAGACTAGTTAGTCAGCAGTGTGGCAGTTGACATTAAAAGGATTAGTAAATTCAGCTCAAATAATTGTCTTAAAAACTTTCACTGTTAAATGTTTATATTCAAGAGGATCAAAAGGAAATCTACTTTGTAGTGTGCACTGTGGTCAGGAAGGGGCAGAGAGGGATTTAAATGGCTTAACTGCAAAACTGTTATCACCTTGATAAGTCCCAGTGTAATAATTCAGCAATAAAAGCAAGAAATGCACTTGGAATTTGTTTCCAAAACCAATTGTCTGACTGGAGACAAGTCAAGCTCTTTATTTGCTTAAAAGAACTTGGTCAGAAGAAACAGAGAATGCTACTGAACTGTAGTCAAGAATATAAAAATAAGCACTTTCCAGTGACTTCTGAACAGCAGCATTCAGTATCTTCTTTTTTTTTTTTTTTTTTTTTTCTTTTTGAAAGCTACTTGCAGCCTACAGTCTGGAACTGGTATCTGAGTGTTAGCACAAGTCAATCAGGAGTGTGATTCTCCACCAAATTACTCCATTGTATGGCAGTGGAAATCCAGAAAGCCGAAGCAGTCAGGAGCTGCAGGCTCCAGAGCAGGATTAGGTCCAAAGTAACACCTGGAGTGCAGGTACAGATACAGATGGCTGCAGTTTATCACCTGATCTGCTCAAGTTGCTAATGTCAATATAATAATGCCAATAACACAGATAAACAAAGAGAGGGAGGAGTTTGCTGCATATATACAGGTGCTTTCACCACTGCAGTGTCTTGTGGAATCAAGCTCATGGGGCTGCTTCACCTCTCCGATACACAAGAAGGCAATGAATTACTCCAGCTGAGACAGGATGCTCCAGCATAAACAAGGGTGGAAGTAGAACACACCATATATTCTTAATAATGCATTTATTGTTTTGTTTTCCTGCACCTTCCTTTATTTCAAAGTGAAGTTCTAAACAAGTTATTTTTCTTTGGCCTTTAAATCTTTTCTAGTAAGGATGTCTCTGAAATCTGACACTTTGAAGTGTAGCAAACCCACTAGTTTTAGGTAGTCCAGCACTATCAGAGAGTTGACCACTCAACAGACTGGAGTTCCTGAAAGCTGGTGGGAGCATCACTAAGTTGCAGGGATGGATAATGTGAGGTAGGTGGACAGCACAGAACTGCTGAGTTGCAGGGAGAGACTACATTTGCCAGCTGCTAACCTGACCAAGAGCCATCACAAACTCCACATGACACCAGCTCTTCAAAACAGGGAAATACGTTGAGACTAGACAGGAAAACACAGAGGACAGTCTCTACCTGTGCTTAAGTTTCAAAGTAACAATGTCCAAGATCATTTGATCTGCCAGGCATTCAGAAAATCTCTGCTATAAAACTACCACTAAAATACGTAATACATTCCAGACAAAAACATAAAGCTTTCAGAGTAGGTGCCAAACACCAAATTTTCAGTTTTCAATAGTTCTTTTGAGAAAAAGCCTCTTTGCCTCAGAAAACAGTTCTCCAAGCAACTGATCTTCTGGGTTTATAGGTACTTTCAAAAGTAGTTTCTTTCCATGCTTTCTAGCTCAGGTAAGGTATAATATGGTACATGTAACAAAGTCAGTGCCTCTACAAATGTTATGAAAACAAAACAGAACAGCACAACCCTGCACCAACCCAAGGAGGAGCGTCAGACTATGCCTTTTATCGTTACCTTAAATCTCTTCTTTTGGCCAGCTCTTCTGGTGAGATAACCCAGGGCAGGTTCTGGGGAAGACATTCCAGGGCTTCAGGAGAAAAGTCTGAAAAATCCACACCATACTCTGTCAGGATCCCTTCTGTTTCCGGCTCAATCTCTCCAGCCTGTCCAAGACTTTTGCACAACTGCCTGCAGAAAGAAAGAGATGCTTTTTAAAATGTCTAATTACTACTGTCATGTTGTTACTGTCCCCAAAGAGTGACTGCTGAGCCCTCAAATACACTCTTGCACCCATTCACTTCTCCCTGAGTTTTGGCAGAGGACTTAACAGGAATTCAGACCATACCATGACTTATGTCTGCTGGAGATGCAAAACACTCACCAGACAGTACCCTGGGCTGTTTCATGCATCTCATTTGAAGGAGATGTTTTATACTATTAGTTTTTTGCAGAGGTGAGAAAGTTTTCCAAATTTAGAGAAAAATACATCCAGCAGGGATAAGAAAAGCACAGCTTTCCACACAGGCAGCTTCATCTGGTTCCCTTGAGACTCTCCTTCCTCTTCTCACCACTGAAAAAGGTGACTCAGCCCACTACTCAAAACGAAGAACAGATTCACACCAGATCCCAGAGAGCTCTGCAAAAGACAGCTCCCAGGGAGCTCAGTACACTGCTCTCAATCCCAAAGGATACGCATCTCTGCTGGGGCAAACCAATGCCCTGTGAAGACAGTAGTGTGAAGAACCCTTACTGCCTTCCTTACAGGAGTCATACACATAGACGTGCCCACAGATCATCTTTCCAACAATTTTCCAGGCTCCTTCCAGGATCTAAGCATTCCCAGTAGTTGTTTGTCCCTCCCCTTTGGGATAAGCAGAAGCCTCTGAACCAGGACCTAACTGGAGACAAGCCAATGACCTAGAAGCAAGTCACAGACAGGGGAAATTGTCCCCCCATGCTAACAGCCCTTCATGAAGTATTCTGCACGTGTGAGGATGAGGCTGCTGCTCTGTTACGCTTAGAGAAAGTTCCCATCTGCTCCAGTGCAAACCCCAGGATGGATTTGTCCGACAGCTCTGGCGTCAAACAAGCCCTCAGCTCTGAACATTGTGCAAACCAGGTCTCCAAAGGAGAGAGACATTTGTTCCCCTCCCAGCTGGTTACAAATATCCCATGAGAACCTATGTCCCATGGTGGCTCCCCTTGTCCCCTTTCTCACCTCTAGATTATTCTACAGTACAGAGTTAAAATATTTTTTATTTTTTAATATACTACCATTAGGGTGGATGGCACACTACAGTCAATAGAGATAATATTCCTGACCCAAGAAAATTACAACTGAAATTAAGGCAAATCCATCAAAATATGACACAAAAGAGAGGGGTAATAACACAGCACAAAAACAGCCACTCTAATAAGTGTTTTTCCACTGCATAAAATACACAATCATTATATTGATCCTTCTGCTTTGATTCCAATGAGTGAGAACAGACACTAATTACTTTCCTAAATTGGGGCCAAAACAGTGCACTTCTTATTTGGACGAGCAAGATGGTCTCAAGGCTTCAAATGTGCCATAAACCCACAGAACAAACCCCAAACTCGCAGCGTAAGCAAGACCATCTTCTTTATGGGAGCAAAGCTCTCTCTTCTCAACGGGAAGGGCTGTGTAATAAACCTGTCACATTGTGTAATATGCTGGAAAGGATTGCGCGCTTCGTGGTGTGCTAAATTGTAGAGTTCCCATCGTCTAGCTTTAAAATAAAAATGAAAACAAGGATAAAAGATATTTCCCTCCATTGTTTCAATTTTATATACAAACTGTATGGCAGAAATACGTGCGCATTTGGCACCGTGGCTGAGTTCTCTGTTCCTGCAGCTGGGTCCCAAGCTAATCCTTATTTTAATGTAAATAAATGAGGCATCAGTTTTATCTCCCTCTCTCTCAGCAGTAACAATAAACCAGAGAAATCATCACTTCATTTCCATTTCCAGCATCTAATGTGGAGCTGGGACTGAGCAAGGACGAGCCTGCGGGTCTGCAGGCCCACCAGTACCACCAAGGATGGACTGAAAAAAATAAAACTGGAAAAGGGAGGACACATTGCCCTACCCAGAAGAAATGTCAAGAGCTCGAGTCTTAGGTGCCCCTTCTCTTGGCAGGGCAGAGCTGGGAAGTGCATCGGGAGGGCGGCTGGACGTCTGCAGGACAAGTCATGGAAAGCACCTCTGAATGCCAGAGTGCTTTCCAGCTCAGTCTTGAAACCCATGTTCCTCTTGATCCGTTTACTGAAATTAGATTACGAACCATAAGGGGTTTACCCAGAGGTCTGATATAGGACTAATATTTTTTTAATAGTAATTAACATTTGATTTACAGTGTTCCAGGGAACATTTCCCAAGTACCTTGAAATAAAAAGTGTATAACTGACTTTAATTGGGGCCATGTTACAGTCACGCAGGAATGATGACTTGCATCAGAGCAAAATCTGACAGGACAGCATGTGATCAAAGGTAATGCATATAGGATCACCGATGGCCCTGGAGTAACAGCCAGGCTGCAAAATCACTCATGGGGCTCCACGGCCACCAAGGGTAGCAAGAATAGTTCAAGAGGCTTATAAACAACAACAGGCACAGGGCCCAGCAGCAGTCAGACGTTCACTCCCAGGGAGTCACAGCGTCTGTGACACCCTGGGCTTGCGTGTATCTCTGTTTTTTCTAAATGTCAAAAGGTAAAAAAAGTTATAACGGTTACAGACGTAAACATTTCTTTTCTGTGACGTTGATGGGGGAGCATTACCTTGAATTCCTTGAATACCCTTGGACTAATGTCAGACATGGCGGGAGCGTGCACTGACTGGAACATGCCATGGTTGGGGCAGCACAGGGTATTCCTTTGAATCAGTCACAGCTGTAGGATCACTGAACTGCTCCAAGCTGCCCACTCACCAGAGCCTGACCTGTCATGGACATGCACCTGGGGCAGAGCCACCCTCGTGCTGCCATCGTCCCCGTCATGGTGACGCTGACCACATCTATTCGGCTGCCCATGACTAGGAACATTCAAGTTCTCTCCACTCCCCAGACTCAGCTGAAACTGGTCAATGTATTCAAAGGTTACATGGTAAGAATGCTCCAAAGAGACAAAGTATAATTGCATAATGCCAAGCAGGCTCCCAAATGGGAGTGAATAACTTTCATTGGGAACTTAACACCTTTGCTCAGTCTCTCCTGGAGCAGACTTGTTCACAGTCATCCTACATGCAGGGTTTCTTTCAGCAGCAGGAGAACATCCCACACATAAGCCACCACTCTCCTTGAGGAAGCTTTTACAGGAGCAGGAGAGATGACAGCAAAGAAGCCCACCTGGCTGCTCCCACAGCCCAGGGCCTGGAGTTCACAAGCAGAGCTGTACAGGCTTGGTAAAGGCCAAGGGTCCCAGTGGAGATGGTGAGGTGGCTGCAGGACCGAGCACCATGGAAACAGAGAGCTGTGATGGAACCCACAGCACCTGGGAGCACAGTCCAGCCCTGTTCCCCACCATGGAGCTGCCTCCCTTCAGCTGCCAGGCCACCCACCATGGGAGCACAGGAGCAGGATGGTGCTTCCCACAGGATGGGGCCACCCCCCACTGCAGAGCCATAGGGTGATTAGCTGTGCCAAGGGAACACAGCTTTACTGAGAGACACTCCCATCCGCAAGATGCTACACTGCCCTGTTGAGGGCATCAGACCTTCCCTTGAGCCTCACAGTGAGTTACCCAAGGTATCTGGTCATTTGTCCTCACACCAAATACATTTTTGAATTAAAAAAAAAAAAACCCAGAATAAAATGCCAGAGATGAAAAGAACTCAAGCCACTTGGATGGTTTTGGAAAGAGTGTCAAGTGAAATAACATCCTGCAGCATTTGATTTTATTGCAAAAACTGGGACAAATCTTGTCACCTTGACAGACCAATATTCAAGGCCTTGAGCTAGAATGGCCACAACCACATGTGACACAGGCAGAGTCAGTGATTCCATGCTTTACTATTTCAGGGTTTTTTTAATAGTCTCATCCATCATCATACGCTGGGACAAAACAATTCCACCTTAACCATATCCAAAAGTGCACAGACGTCTGGACTAATACTCAAAATAAACCTGGACTCCAACACTGAAAAAATGTCCCCAGAAAATAACAGTACATCGCAGCACTTGTGATATTTATCTGGAACAGGAGAATGTTTCGGAGATAATTTGCTTTACCTGCTACCTGAAGCAGTTCAATGGCATTTTACTGCCAAGGTAAAATCACTTCACATGCAGGAGAGAGCACAGCAGCCCATGCTCTGGGCATCACCAGCAGGACATGGAACCATTAGTTCCTCTCTGCTCCTTCCCAGCACAGTCGGGGTGACAGGGTGGCCTTCAGAGGGGACAGTGTCAGGCGGGTGACCACCAGGTGGCAATCACGACACAGAAAAGCACCCCCTCCCCAAGGGGACCTCCAGGGACTAACACGTTGGCCCTGTGCAGGTGGCCACCCTGGGTGGCCAGTGCCACCACCAGATTCTTGGCCAGGGCATCCCACTTCTCCAGCCACATGTGGTCACTGCGAAGACCAGACTGTGCCATTAACTGTGCTTGGAAACCTGGTGCTGAACTTCCCAAGGCAAAACGAAAGCTGAGGAAGGTGAATGACCGGCCTGGGAGAGTTCAGCTGCAGGATGGAGAGTACCTAGCAACACCCAAGGCATCCAGAGGACATGACTGCCAACTAAGGAGGGAGTTTCCCTTGTCCCACTTCCAGCAGACAGTGCAGGGTGATGACCTACAGGCTCTTTGTCCAGACACCTTCAAAACCATGGTGGTGATGCTGCCAAAGAGGTATTATGAATTTTGTGGGCAGAACTACGGGGTGCACCAAAAAGTTCAGAAAACCAAGCGTGTAATGAACTACAGATCAGTTGCTTTTCCCTCCTTCAGGCCATGACAAGCAACACAGCTCATAAACAAGGCAACGTGGCTTAAAAACAAGCTTATAAATGAGCCCAAAACCAAACAGAAACTTTTGGGACCTTCAAGAGGTTTCCTTGTCTTTCTGTGTTTAAACAAGCATTATTTATGGCTAAAAACAATAAAGGGGTCACCAATGTACTATGCCCCCATCTCCACAAGGCACTTACTGAAGTGCAACCGACTCCCAGAGGAAACAGTTATGGCATGAAGACAATCATGGACATTTTCTTTCCTGACAACACCCTTCACATCTTGGAAACGACCAAACCAGAGAGATGAGACTATCCAATGTTGTCAGAAACACAGAGTAAAGACACACACATTAGCCAATAAAAAAGATATTAACCCATCCTCCTAATTTCCCCTGTTCCTGATGAAAAGGGGGGTTGCTCCTGACAAGAAGCCAAGCAGTACAATCACCCTCCAGTCTTTTCTCAGTTGGAGTCAAAGAAGACAAAGCAAATCTCTGCCAGTAAGAAACTTAGTCACAGTGAAGTTCACAGCACAGCCAGCCCCTAGTTAAGTGGGGCTCAAAGAGAGGCCACTGCAGTTCATGCACTGCAGTTTAACAAGGAAACACTGAGTGACTTCACGGCTCATGTGGCTCTCGAGGAGTACATGTGAAACTTGATATTACTGGGCAGACAAAGCAGCTACAGCTGATAACAAACCTAAACTCTGGGAAACAGGGACTTCAGTTTAGTTTACTTTTAGTTCAAGTAAACTCAAGATTTGTCTAGTGACAGATCTGCACCAACATACCTTCTCTTAAAAATGTTTTCTGTAAGTTTTAAGTTTTACTAGTAGTTTGAGCTGAGGACTCTGAAACCTGCAGTGATGATAGTGTATATCACCTGTGCTACCCCATCAGAATTGTTTTGCAAGGGGAAGAGCAAAGCTGGACTTTATGCCCAACCCCCACTACTGCAGATGGTCCAGAGATTACATCCAGGTCCCCATCACCTGTTTAAATTTGACCACAGTATTGCCATAGGTCAGAATCACCCACTAAGCCAGGACTATTTAGTTTTCCCCAAGATAATTGAATAGATTTATCAACGTCCATTCTTATTGAGACCCACTCAATAGAAACAGTGTGGCCACTCCAGTCACAGCTTGGCACACTGCACCTGTTCCAAAGAAAAGAGTGAAAATGCTGGAAACTACAGTTTTCCTCACGGAGAGGCAAAATGAACTTGCAATCTGGATCCAGCCCAGCACAGGCCATTTGTGTAGTCCTGGCTTAAAATCTCTTCCTTCACGGCAGTGGCTGCAATTTGAACTCTGGACAGCAATGACTCTACAGTGCCTGATGAAACACACAGAGTGCAACAACCTTCTCATATGCTTCTGGAGGGAATGAGTCTTCTCTTGAGTTCTAGTATCCTTCCTTGAAGCAATGTGACTTTAAAACCACAACAATCTGAGACTTCTTTCTACTTCTTATCAGTCAAGGCTTACAAACTAAAGATAAGCCTACTGATCATCTTCCTCTGACAGAAGTGAAATGCCTACACACTGTGTACTACTCTTAAACACACAGAGGAAAGACAGGAAGGCTGCCAGCACCCCACGGTGTTTGTGCTGGTCAGGCTCAGCACGTGTGTGTGTGTGTGTTCCCTCTAGAACACGTGCTGGTTAATGCTGGCACATGCCAGCACACTGAAGCAAGCACTGGAAGAAACTAACACTTTGTAGACATGAGTGATGAACTGTTCTTCATCTCATCATACTTTTTCCAATAAATACCAGAGGGATACAAGACAAGTGTCTTGTTAATAGATTTCTGTCTCTATTACTTGTATTACATTAAGTGAAATCAAGAATTCTGACTCGAAATCTCAGTCATCTCTACTTCCAGGGCCAGCCACGTACCCTGTTGCGAAGTTGCTGTCTTCTTTCCAGTCCACAATGCGACAGATGAAGAGCTTCTGTGAATATCCCTCAGGCCTGGTCACGAAGTCTGGAGGACAATCAGCCAAGGGCACATAGACCCTGGGCACTCTGTGGTCCACAGGTGAGAACATGGCACACCTCTTGAAGAGTTCACTGTTCCTGTCTGCCAGAAGTTTGATGAAACCTGTAGCTGCTCGGGAATGCTTCTTTTCCAAAATATAGACCACCTAGGAGAGGCAAAAGTTTCTACAGTTAATACCTTCAGAGAAAGTTATTTTCTTTAACAGAATAGGGATACACAGAGGCTTAGCAGAGTATCTGGAAAAGTCACAAGGTCTATATCTTATTTGCCCTGTGTGTATGTGTGTGTGCATTTTTTAACTGAGTACCTATTTACAATGTATCTTCCTTGCCATCTTGCTCATGGCTATAGAGGATCAAAGTGCCTTCCAAGTGCTAGCTCTCTACAGCAATTTTCTTGATTACAGAACAAAACCAGACAAGAAGTAGATGCTTCCAAATGCAGGGAATTAGCCACAAAATACAAGCAACTCCTGTAAAATCTTTCATTTGTATCCTCGGCCTGTGATTCCAACAGTCAGCACAGAACAGGCCAGTCCAAAAACGGTGCCGCTGGCGGATCCAATGCTAACCACAGGAAAGGATGTGCTGTTGGGAATTTGGCAGTTCTCTCCTCCTCTCTGTGCTTTCTGAAGTTAGGGGTTATTTTACCTTTATACAAGATGGCTTTGAAAAGAATAATAAATTACAATATCACTAAATAATTGTTCCAGAGAGGTGTTCATCCAGGCTATATTTTTGTAGACCATAATAAATCACTGGATAACAGAAACATTATAGCCGATTTCCTAAGCTTATACTGAAGAGTCCTTCCAAAAGGTTTCAGGAGCTGCACCTCTGCACGATTCTGAGTGCTGGAATTGCCACATTGGATGAGACTGGAGCAGCCCAGCCAACAACAGGGACCAGAATCAGAGACTGCAAGGGAAAGCACAAGACGTGGAAGAGACCTGACCCAGTCTGACCCAGCAGTCTCCTTGTCTGGTCTCTTAACATTTATAGATTGACTCAAATCTTGAATCAACAGCACTAGCAGCCTTTCCAAAGTCTGTAAGAATTAATTCTGACAACTTTGGATATCCTGACACTCATATTAGTATCCAATCTTTTTCCTGAATCTTGCTAAGTAATTTTGCATGACAAACAAAGGGAATTTAACCTAGGATAATTGGTAAAAACAAGAAGTCACTTGATTTTTATCAGATCAGACAATTACTCTCTTTGAAATGGGGAACAAGACTCAAAGATCAACAGATGGAGACTACAGGGAGGCCAGGGCTGGTCTCCTTCAGCCTTTGAGAGCACACACGTGCTTGCTTGTCACTCTCCATGGAGTTACCTTGGCCGTCCTTTGGAGAAACTCATCCGGGAGAAGCCTGGGATCATTCACCTTGGGTCCATCATCTTGCTTTGTTCTGTGCATACCACTGATCCCAGCTGCCTTCCCTGCATCAAACACACACAACAGTTACTGTAGAACATTTCCATGACAAATTCATGTTGGGCCTTTGCTGTAAACTACAATACAAGGTGCATGTAGTAGATTTATTTGAAAGGAAGATCTCTCAAGTGATAGAATTGCCAAGCAAGAAGTAATTATTATTTCTCTAGACTACAACAGACAGCAGATATATGTTCACTTACCATGCACATCTGCTGAAAACCAACAAAAATCAAAATAAATCCCAACTTTGTAAGGAGGACTATACCAGCCATAATACACGAAATTATAGCACACACATTCTGTTTACTAAATACTGAGAATTACATTAATTTCCTGGCATTTCTTAGTTGAAGTCATTAACTTACATAAGCAATTCTTTAAGTACATACATTCATTTAATATTCAATTTCCTTTAAAAACATTATGCAGGGTTATAAAATGTATGTTTATCTTTGAAACTGAAACCATAACTACTGAGTTGACCCTCTTCAGCTGTGGACCAGGATTATGAAAAGTCTTATAAAAGTAATTGCTGCATATGACCAAGAGCTCCCTTCCCCTGAAATCTCTGGACCAGATACTGATAATATTAAAATCAAGTGTCAACTAATTTCTAGTTTGAAATTTTCAAATATTCAAGTATGTGACTTTGGGCGTATCTGCTACAGATGGCTGGCATTTAGTGTTTACAAACATCCAAAGCGATCTTTGCCATGGAAAAGGCTGGATTTGGTCCCTTCTTGAGCTGCCTCCCTGTTGAGTGCCTGTGGTTACTGCTCTGCCAGCATTTTCCGGATGGAAGCATCCAAGTGCTCTTGTCTGGAGGGCTCGTGGAAGATGGCTGCCTTTTTCCATTTGTATGGCAATCACATCCATCTCAAGCACATGTGCTAAAATCAGGTCTTGAGTGTTCAAAAGAAATTTTGCTTTCCTAAGGAGAGACCGTGGCACCGACCGTCACTGTTTTCCTTAGAAGACAAGAGATAAAGCAAGATTTCACTGAGGGCTGTGCTCCAGCAGGCCAACAGTGCTCGCCCATGTGAGAAAGCATCCAGGAGAACTGCGGTGACACGCAGACCCTGGTCCCCAGATGACACCCATCTGTCCCACAGAGACCCTCGATGGAGGCTGCTGGTGACGTGATGGATGGAGGGGCTGCGGGAGGGGCTGAGCAGTGCTGGGATGTTGGGATCAGTGCTCGGGGGAGCCAGGAGGAGCAGGAGGGGCAGCAGCTTCCCCGAGGGGAACGGCTGTGCACCACCATCACCAGGGCACGTTCACAGATGGTCGTGGGACAGCCTGGGCTGCCTTCGGGCAACGTTATCCCAGCAGTCGTTCGACAATGACAAACTCTGGTTCTCATACGCTGCTAATTATTCCCAGCTTTGCCTTCTGATACAAAGCTCTTCACACTTTGTTTCTCCCCAGAGATCTTTTTCTAAGCGATTTTACTTTTATTTTATCTTTATTGACTTGCTAGCAAGGCTGAGGGGAGAATGAACAGGTACTCAGGGGTTTAAATAAAAATGAACTTTCCTTAAAAACTACCAGTAATAGAAGCAGAAAAAACATTTCTTTTTTATTTCTACTGAAATGAACTCAGACTTGTCACAACTAGCATCACTAAGGGATAAAACCACCCAGAGCTTCACAGTGACAAGTTGGGGGGAAAAAAAATGCTTGGGTAATCATAAGCAGTTTAAAAAGTGGGGATACCCAGGTTACCTCATCTGCTTACCTTCTCTAAGGTTTCTGCCAGCTAAAGGTCATATCAGGCAATCATTTAGCAAAGAATAAATGCAAGGAGCCATTTTGTTTTCTTATAAATCGTCAAAAGATCAGTTAACAGTTTATGGTGTGCCAACCATAAAGAGAGCTTGGACAAAGAACAGGATGATCTGGAACAAAGAAACACTGGCAAGGCCAGAGGACAAGAGGAGGTTGGGAGCCTTCCAAAAGCCAGGCCTCCAGGCACACCTGCCACAAGCCCAGGGCTTTACTGGAGTGAACTCTCCCCAGAGAACAGCATATACTGGTTGGAAGAGAAGCCAGATCTAAACGTGTTTGGGGAAAAAAGAAGGAGCTGCATTCACTCTTTCCCAGTGCAGCAGAACAGCAGCAGTGACTCAAAGTCCAGCAGGCATGAATGAAAAAAGCACCCAGAGTCACATGAGGAACATGCCCTTCTTAACACTGCCTTCTTTCCACTTATCCCTCCAACTCCCAGTGCTCCAAAAAGCCACTTGGAAATTTTCACTGAAGCAACTTTCCCTGTCAAAAAGAAGCCAGCAGCGATGTCCTTGGGAAGTATCACACAAACAAACACATGCAAAAGCACAGAAGCACCAGGATGCAGCTGTCACAGAGAGCACAGCAAATGGGAAAGCAGGCCTTCCATTGCCTGGGATAAAAAAACATTCAGGGTTGGGGCACTGCTCCCCATCCTGCTGAAGATAAGCCCCACATGAACCCAGTACAGATACCAGAAAACATCTAAATTCCCACTGTGGCACACGGTAGAACTTGCCTTTTCCTTCACAGCCAAAATCAACCAGGGGCCTTTGGCTGGCTGGAGAGTATCTTCTTCTTCAGTGATCTCTCCAATTTCAGCATCCCTCCCCAAAAATCTTGGGATTACTAGAGACTCCAACAGACAGAGCCTGGGATCTACAACTATTCCATCAACAAAAAGAAAGAAGGAAGCTAATCCCAGCCAACTACTACTTCTTACACATCTTTTTTAATCACCTTTAGTATCTGAAACGTCATCATACACATTTACTAATGGGGAATGTTCCTGAAACAAAGGATGGGGAAGAAGAGACATGAGAAACTCATGGAGCCAGGAGATGTGGACTTCTCTATAGCTGTAGCTGCTCCCTTGGTAGTCAAAATTCTCTTGATACCAGGGCTACATCTAATGCTCAGAAGTCTACAATAGCAGAGCACCAGAAATAAGGATTCCCTGCCACAAAATCTTCGTCTCAGAAAGGACAACTCTCGATATCCAAGGTCCAGCTGGCTCAGTTGTTAAATTACTGCACAGAAAGCTCAGTCACAACAGCCATAACCTGCCATGAGAGTCTGGTAGCCAAGTCCCCTGAATACACCTCTGACAGTCCCTCTCCTTCATTGCACATCCTCCTTCCCTCTAGTGAAGCTGGAACTTGGTGGTTGGGCAGAAGGGGTAGGTAAGAGGCACCCAATGGAGACTGGCAGTCTAGAAGATCTGAGCTGGGAGATACAAACATCTCCCACAACAGGGTAGAGGCATGGAGGCAATCCTAAAGGAGAGTTAACTTGTGAGAGGAGCAGAATTTTGAGCAGGGAAGGTGGGAAGAAACTCCTAGCATTATGCCAAACTAAAAATGAATTATTCTGACCCCTTTACTGCAGTGGTTATCCAATGACCATTCAATATTTCCACCCTGGGCAAAGACATGTTTTCTGAGAAAGATTTACTATGTTAGCTTGGGCAGTACTTCATAAGCTTATCTTACAGTGAAAACACACTTCAGCAACCAGGATCCAGTGAAACTGCATTATAATCTCAGTGTTTTCCTTTCAGCGATTATCTGACAAACCAAAACTGTAATAGTCTTACTTAAAAAAAAATTAGGCACTAGATACAAAAAGCAACTCAAATTAGTTATGTTATTACCAATGAAGTAGATCCAGGACACTTGGAATTTGCCTCCCTATGTAAGGGAGTCTAGGTAAATTCAATACACACTTAGATTTGTCTGACAGGCATTCCTAGGTCAAACATTATTTTATTTTTAAATCCCCCCAAATTTCCTTCTACAATTCAATTACCACGACATTAAAAGGTAGCCAAAATGGACCAAAAATCATCAGACTAGAATTCTGATTACTTGTGACAGATCCAAAATTATTTTCACTAGGTTTGCATTGGTCACTGTGGAAATTCGCAATTCTGTCCAAAAAGAATACAATTAAAGATGCAATATCCACTTGCAAATGAAAATATATCACAGTTTCAGATCTCAAACACAACTTTTTGAAAGAAAAAAAGAAATATCTCTCCCTGGATGGAAAAAAACAAGTTTTTTTAAGAAAATAGTTCAATGTTTGCTACTTCAGCTAGAAAAAAATATGTACTTGAGAAGTTGGGTTACTCTACATGAGAGTATTTAAGAATCCCATCAGAAGGCATTATTGATACGAAGCTTTTCAAAAAGAAAATACTGTTCTTCAGCTCAGTGCTCAGATACCAGCATAGCTGTAAACCTTTCAATGGCAAAGTCTACTACTTACTAATGAAGCAACAACAGGTTCTCTGATATCTGCTTCATGAAGCAGTTTTCAGCATATTATGTCTTAGCACTAAATACATAAGTTGTGTAAAACAGACCAATTTATTATAAATATCTCCAGGACTGCATGGCATACTCAAAAAGGATGTGTTTTTGGAATTCTGTCTACATCAGTACACAAGAGACATTAGGAAATTAAAACTCCCTTCAACTAAAAGGTGATACATTCACATGCACGCCCTGATTTGCCCGGGTTGCACTATTCTGCTACAATCTTCATTTTTAGGGACAATGAGAAGGAAACGTTGCTGTTTAGAAGAAAGTACAAGGCCTCTTCACATTCTGCAGCTGATATTTATTGGCACAGAACAGTTTTTTCCTCCAGAACACAAATCTACCAAAAGGTAGGGAGGAAGCAAAGTGCCATTTCACTTGGTACCAGGTACTATCCAAAACTGGAATCTATTTTAAACAGGCTATAAGAAGGCTCACTTAGGAAAACGTCATGCAAGAAGCAGTACTCTGTGAGTATTTATATCTCCAGACACTGAGCTTTCCAGCTGTGATGGAGAAAAGACAGGTATTTCACTGTGATGAGACTGTTAGGCCAACAGCTTTGGAATTTAACACATGCAGCCTGTCCAAAATCAGTCTAACAGCTCCCGTGTGCAATGGAAGAGAGCTCTGCAGGTAAGAAGCGAAGCAGCTCCAAACCATCAGTACTCCTGAGCTGTCTCATCCCAGAGTTGTATGTCTAATGAACAGCACTAACCTCCTTAGAGATGTTTATTTTTGAATACTCATTTAAGCAAAATCACCCTGCCACAGCTGTTCATGTCTTAACACCTGAGCTCACACACCTGCCTGCCCAAAGGCACACTGAAGACGAGGACCAGGAGACTCAGATGATTAGTATCAAGATTTTTAAAGATGCACAACTGAGAGAGAGGAGGCCCTCAAAGAGGGAGAGGAAAGGCATTATAACAGATGTCTACAGCACAGACAAGAATCTGCAGTAACACTGAGCAAAGGCAATGTGAAGAGGTGAGTACAGCTGGCTTCCTTAGACACGCAAGGCAGCCAAGCATGTAATTATTTACTTATATTTAGCCACCTCCACAAGGAGGGATGGAGGAGATGGCAGAATGATGAGACAAGAGTGTCACTTTTCCTTAGAATCCTCCAAGCCTGATCCACAACAAAGATCAAGATAATTTTGGGAAGCTGCCATCTACCCCCAGCAGATCCGATCGTAGCTGTCTCAGTAGCCACATAACATTACTACAATCACAGCATGGGTACTCAGGGCTCCTGGCCCTCACATGTCCTTGAGAAGCTGCCAATCAACATAGGGGTTGGAAGTTTTACTGCAAGAGAATTAAACCTACAAAAAAACAGGTAGAGTTGCAGTCTATATAAATACAGTTTTATTACATTAATGGCAACCAAAATTAAAATGTTACAAAAACAATTCCATTGAGTATTTTGCCTATTTACTTAATATTTTTCCTTCCTGCATGTGCATTTGTTCCTAAAGTCTGTGTGTCCAATATTACTATTCCATGGAAAATATGCTAGCTGAATGAATCCTAATCTGTTTCATCCTGGAAATCTTGCTGCTAACAATAGCTGTACTCTGTTTATCTCCACACCCACCATTCACTCTCAGTATCGTGCCCTCTCACTTACTTGACCTAAACTTGTAATTCAAAGGAAAAACATAGGTGAACTCAGGAACATATTTTAATATGCTGAATTTAATCTAATTCCTGTTACCTAATTGCCTAAGTAATTCATTTTTTTGCCATACTTAGGAAGTCATTTGGGGGTCAAGATAACTTACTAGGGAAGAACAGCCTAAGGAACTTTCCCAACATTAACTTCCATTGCAGGCTTCAGCTGTGCAACAAAAGAATAACTGGAGCTTTTTCAGCCTGTAGCATTTAATCAATGCAACCGTAAAGTCCAATTTGTTCAATACCAGTAGAACACTTCTCTTCAGTTGCTATACTGTTTATTCTGCTAGAAATCTATGCTCTCATTTAAGAAAAGTTATAGCAACAACCAAA
The DNA here is from genome assembly GCF_003945725.1 of Corapipo altera. Lineage (NCBI taxonomy): Eukaryota > Metazoa > Chordata > Aves > Passeriformes > Pipridae > Corapipo > Corapipo altera. The sequence continues at coordinate 2,688,030 of NW_020884895.1, read as the reverse complement.
AGAGCTGGATCCAGAGACCCACAAACATGAACTCAGGATAAACTAATAGAGAGCTGTCTCGAGCAGCTGAAATGGCTCCAGCTCCTCTGCTGGCTTTCCAGGCTTCAGCAGAGTGAAACTGATCTGATTTTTGACAGTTCCACCTCAAGGATTTCTATTAAAAGCCGTGTAACTGAGAAGATTTCCTGGTGAGCTTTCACTCCGCTGTGGCCTAGAAATGTTCAGAGCTATGCAGTGGAGACGATCCATCTCCAGAAAGCTGCAGGCTAGGAAAGAATAGTGAAGACTCCTTAAAAGCACTCAGAGTGAACAGGAGCCTCTGAAGAGGAGGGAGAACACTTGTTCCTTCCAGTGGCCAGTGATGTTGGTTGACTCTGAATTTGCCAGAGACTTCAGGGCAACTAAACTGAAAGAAGACGGAACCTGAGCAGAGCAGAGGGGGAGCATGTGGTCCAGATTTTTGTCATCCTTTCCCTACCTGAGCTGGCCAAGGAGAGGAATAGTAGTAACCCTCTGAACTCTGCCTGTGTCAACAGGAGACACTGCTAACTGCAGAAGGACTCCAGGCACCAGAGGAAGGCTCAAAAGGCAGGTAGGCACCTTGTCAAGCTTAAAAGAAGAGAGAGGGCACAAAAGAGGACATGAGAGGACATGAAATTACATGAGAAGGTGCAGAAGTGCAAAACAGAGACTAAAATATATACTATAAATACATTTTTCTCCTTAGCTAGAGAGATCCAAAAACCTTTCTAAGCACTGATTCTACAGCATCATCTTGAGAAAAGAACTGCTGAACAGACAGGGAGACAGTTGTAAGTTCTGCAGCAGCTCCAGCCCAGATTCTGTTGACTCTACTCATTATCCATCAGTTATTCAGTTCATGTGAGTTTACTCTGCCTGTAAATGAGCTATTTCTATTCAAATTTCATTACGTCAAGGCAGTGAGTAAGCTTTGGACATTCACATATCCAAACTCTGATTTGTAGAAGGGTAGGTGTAAGTGGAAATCCTGAACAAACACAACTATCTGATCGCTGCCAGGGCAGCCAGTCCACCAACTTGATGACTTCCACCCCGTGAGAAGCAGGATATTCTGTGTATCTGGTATAGTAAGATCTCCCATGAGAAAAGTTGAAAAAAGCCAAGCAAACTAGTTCGACAAGGATAGCTTTTGGCATAGTGACACAGTTTTACAAACTTTTATTTGAATATCTTTTTGCTAAGAAGGGCTGAGGCACTTTTATGAGTGCAGCTGCCCTTCTCACGAGTGCAAGTAGCTGCTACTGTTCAATTGCCATGTTGCTTTATCAGAGTAATCTAATTCCAATATTTAACAAGAGACAGCTCACATTTGTATGAAACTCATGACACACAAGTCTGTGTAGGGATACAGCATCATAAAGCACTCTGTACAGAACATTTTGCACTTTTCCCAGGTTGAGAGGATACAGAGATGTTTTAATTTTTATTACATATCAAAATAGAGTATAAAGAAAGTCCTTCTGCTGCAGTGAAAAGTCAGAGAAATAATGTATTCTAGCTCAGTACTAAGTGATAAGATAAAAAGTTACATGACCTCTGTTGCAGTAGTCAATGTGAATGAGGATTAGGGAAAAGAATTACAGGCCTGGCAAAGGTCATGTGAACTGGTGGATGACTTCTGTGGATAGCAGTGACAGAGAATAAGTTGGGGGCTCAGGGTAAAACACAGAGGACTTGCATGTCAGTACCAAGCACTACAGGGTATTAATTTTTTCTGTGTATGCACCGGTGTTCAGAGTAGTGTCAGGATGCTACTGCCTTGTTCCCTGCCTGCATTTCAACGGGGCACAGAAACACCAGAGAGGGTTTGAAGGACACCATTAAGGGAGATGAGAAATTTTCTTCAGGGTGCTCGTTCTTACTGTCTTTGTAAGGAAAAAATACAGAGAGAAAGTTTATTCAGTATGTAAAGACATTTACACTTGGAAATAGAGCTGAAAATGCAAGAGGAAAGAGATTTTAAGCTTTGCGATCAAAGTTTAACATTCAGACAATTTAACTTCAGAACAGGACAATATTGCTCTTTGTGTAGAACAGTGTGGTGGGGAAGAAAGTGGCTCATCACTTCCTACACCAGAGACTTCTCTGAGGACAATCTTTAACCCAACTTCTTTGCAAGGAGAGTCCAGAAAAGCAGAGCAAACTCGTTTGACCAGAACTGGCAGAGTGACACCAGTTATGAACTTCTATTAAATATCCTTGAGCAAAGCAAGACTGACGTACTTTTATGAGCACAAGAACTTTCAGAAAGTATATGGGCTGAGAATTAGGGTGAATGTGAAGGTCTCTTCCCTCCTGTGGACTTCTCTCTTGCTTATCCCATTTTTTCTGGGGTCTTAGGAAGAGAAGGGCAGGAAGCACAGCTCTCATAACAGCAGCACTTAGTGAAGACAGATCCAACATCCTGAGTCTCAGCCTGCAGACTTGTGCATAATAACAATTCCTTCCAGTTTACCCTAAGCCCCAAGGAGGCACAGGAAGTCCAACATACAATGACTTCAGGGAAATTCAGTCCCTCAAATCTGGGCCATAATCAGCATACATGATGTTTCATGCTTCAGAGCTTCTCACAGCAAGGGCCAATCCCAAAATTCTTTGCTCCAGCATGTAACTAGAGATGGAGGGGTGACTGTGCCCTGAAGAGGAACAGAGCCACGACCAGGGATGGGACATAGGCCAGAGGAGAAAAGACACCAAAACAGGCTGCACTCCCAGCATGACCCAGAGTGCTCTTATTCGAATGGCACGTCTACTTTTATTCTTCATGGTTCATTCTGACCATCAGCAGCAGAATAAATGAGCCAGCAGAGAAATTGCACAATTCTACTCCTACGTCAGAAAGGACAAAAGGCATCTTGCAACTGAGAGCAGCAATTTGCAGAGCTTGTGTTCATGCAAAAAGATTTGAAAACTATCTCAACACAGTTCTGGGTTTTTTGCCCAGAATAAGAAAAATTTACTTTTGATTCTATTGCAGTAGTTACCAAAATTTTTCACCTCCAGAAATCTGACGGATTTCTGGTTTAGTTTTAATTTTGGGCAGGTCTTATATATATATGGATCCTTTTAAACATACGTACACATATACACACATATATGTATGCAAATACATACATACATAAAGTGCTCATGGGAACATAAACTGTTCTCTGATTTCACTTAACATAATATCCTTGATGGCAATTTTGTCCAGCTTGAAACCTTCAAAAAAAACCTTCCAAAAAAGGAAGCAAGCCCATCACAAGTGTTCATTCACAAGTTGCGCTGGCTGCGGAAAATTCATCCTGCTCCTCCTGTGCATAAGGCCACGCAATGGGGCTATGTGACAAACCCTGCAAAGTAATGCCCTCAGGGAAAGTAAGTAAAGCACTGGGTTTGGTGGGTCAGGAAGAAAACCCCTCATGGGATCCCAGCTCCCATCCACCTTTCTGTTTTGCTGCAGTAGTTGTTTCCAGCAGAAAGGATGTAACATAAAAGAAAAGGCTGGTTAGCTGGAAAGGAAAGTTCAACAGGCAGCACCAGCCAAGCAGCTTTCCCAGGAGAGGCCCACGTTAGGGAAGGGCACCTCCACTCACCACAGTCCAACCCTGCAAGGCTCTCTGCCTCCTGATGCTGGCACCACGTTCCAGTGGATGGCCTTAGGAAGTCCAGTGGATATTGCCCCCTAAGGTTAAGTTCTGCCTTGAAAAAGTGTATATTTGGTCCTTTTAAAAAAGTATTTCGAGCCACACCTGTGAAGGCTGTGTTTGGCAAGATTTTTTCTTTTTTTCATGACAGTTATCAGTGATGCTAGAATAACTATAGCTGTTTTCCAGGCAAGACTTAAAATCTGGATAAGTGATGATATGAGAAATTGCATGAAGGACAGGAAACAAGCCAAAGCAATCATCAGCTACTCAAAAACACCTTCAGAAAAAGCAGCATTGTAAACTTTATATGTATAAAAAAAGGAGGGTATTAAAAAGCAGAGAAAGAAGAAACTCGGGAAAACTCCATATGGGTTATATGGCCAAAGAAGCTGAAGCAAGTATTAAAAGAGGTGATAGTAAAATACAAACTCAGCAGAAATCCAACTGGCACATCCACACCAGCAACAAGACTTGTTAAGGATGAACACAGAAAGGCCTTGAAGACAAAAGAAAACAGCTGGGTTAGGCAACAGCAGTGGAAAAGTAAGTTGGATTTCAGCTGTACAGACAATAAGCTGATCTCACATTTGTCCTACAAACATTCTCCAAAGACAGAATCAAATGGCAAAATCCACTCAGATGGCACAGATTTTGAGACATGACTTGATAACCTCAGCATAGGTCACTCCAGAGCATCTTGAGGAACTCAAGGAGTAACTCTTGTCAAGTCTTTACACTAAAGCACAGTCACACAGCTGAAGTAAAATACTGGCTCAAGCCTGTATTTGTTTTAGATGCTGGTATCAAACTAGAATGTACTTCTCTGAAGTTTAATTTGTCATTGCTATCAGAAGCAAGAGACACGACAGGTGACTCAGGAGCATTTTTGGAGATTCAAAATTGTTGAGTCAAAGTGGCTCAAAGGTGTCTAAAACTGCAAAAGAGAGGGGGTAAATACCACTTGTGTAAAACATCCGCAGACAAGGTGAGTAACTCCCAACTCGAGCCCTGTGCTGGAAAGGAACAGAACGAGATGTGAGTTGGTTCACATACCTTGGCAGGAACTCAAAGACAGTGGAGGCACCCAGAAGGAAATAGCATCACAAACTGGTGAGGTGGCAGCTCCATCCATGAGCTGAAATCAATGTTTTGTCATAAAAACTACAACACTTGCATTCAAATGTTATTTCCAGCCTTATTAACAGATGGGTGTGAAAAATGGAACTCTACCAACAGTACAGGCAGGGGTTTGGGGCATCTTCAAAAGAAAACACAAGGTATTAAATAGGACAGCTTTACAGCCACCACCAAGATTTGTCAGACTCCAACATCTACTTATGTCCTGAGTTGCTGCCATTTCTTCTGGACAACTGGGGCATGCAACAGGAACACACCAGAATATCTGCCCTGGCAAATTTTTCATGAGCAGCTGAAGGCACATGTTAAATATGCCAATTGTCAGAATCCTTTCAACACACAGTTCTTCAGGAAGGGATTTAGTACTAGAAAGGACATGCAAAGAGCAGCATAAGCATAGTTTGGGACAGGGGAGCCTATTTTATTTTGCCCTAAGCAACACTTGATGGCTTGGATGGAATTCAGATTCAGAATAAAATAGGTTTGCCTTCAAAACAGATCGCATAATTGGCTTTAGGTTTTAGTGCAATTTTCTTTTTAAATGGACCAAATCTTTAAGTTGCTCATAACTCAACTGTTTGAAAACAGCAACAAACCTAACTGCCCCCAAGGAAATATATTCTTATCCCCAAACTGAGACACTTAGATTGGCCAGCCAAGCTGCAATGAAGAAAACTGCTACAGCACCATCTTGACTTAAACAGCAACCAGCAGTCCCCAGATAGCCTTGAAAATTGCAAATCTAAAGGTGTGACTTCTGTTTCACAGATTTGCTTTGTACCAATCAAACCTACATAAAACCCAGTCATTAATATCCACTCAAAACTATGAAGGCAGTTTCGCAGAAAGGACAGAAGTGATAAGGCATTAAGCTTTTATGCCTGCATTTTATATCTCACAGCAAAGCAAGGCAACCAAGTAATACTTCAACAGTTTGCTCAAATAAAGGCTTAAATCAGCAATCTGATCTACTCACCCTTTTCACCAGTATTCAGGGAAAGTTTCTTAATGTCATCAGACAACGTATCCTGCAAGTGGTCTTGTCCATGCTCTGCATCATTATCATCAAATTGCGCTTCTATAATGACATCCGGACTTTTAGCATCGCCTTTCGCTGCCTCTTGAGGAATGCAAGTCCCCAACATATCCTCAGGGACATCTGATTCATGTGTGACTTCTGTTTCTTTGTCACTACCATCTGGCTTTATTACCTGAAGGAGCAGGGGATTAAAAATACAGAGGCAAGCTAAATCACTGGACTGAAGAAAGAAAACATTATCTTTCCTTTTTCATCTGCATCCCCAAGGAGCTGACAATGAATTGTGGGTGGCTGGTGGCACACTGCAATTGCCATGTAATTAGCCACAGATATTGCACAATCAAAAGAGGTACCTCACCAGGATAAAGATGGGAACAGCATGGCTTTTGCAATACCTCAACTGTGACAATAATGTATCCAAAGCGTATCTAGAGCATAACCATACAGTTCCTGCCAAGCCTCTAATCAGCTCTGCAGAAGTTCTGAGCGAGCACAGGCAGGGAGGAGGATACACTACAATTCAAGGAGTTGCTTAGACCATTGTTCACCAAGAAACACTAATCATCCTGGGACTTCCCAAAACTCAAGCAGTTCCAGTGAATTCTGGGATCGTGTCAAAGAACATCTCCGGGAAAACTCCCCAACACACAATCAGGAATAGACTGAAAAAGCACAGACCAGAGAACATGGTGCCCTGTGACCTGCAGGGGAACTGGACTGTGGCAGCTTGGTAAGGCACCAAGCTTTACATTTATTTCAGGCCATGGTCTTTTTGTTAAAGGCACTCAATTATTGTCGCTACTTATACAAATCTCCCAATTAAATTACCAAGAGGAATGAACTCAAATAAAGTACAAATTAATTAACTATTAACTAACTGATAATTTGGACAAGTAACTATGACTCCTGTTACAAATTTGGCCCCACTTTAGTGCAGCAATGGCACAAGGGAAGGAGAGACCACACACGTAATCACATCAGACAAAATCATGAAGAGCCAATGTCCCAGTAAAGCAGACAGCAGACCTGGATGGCATCCCTCACTGCATGTGACTGCTCCATCTCAGGATATAATGACCAAAATAGTTAATACCTTGGGTATCAACCCTAGGCCTTTATTAGCATCCTTCATGCAACCAATACCGAATTGCAAAGACCCACCTGGCCGGGGAACATAGATCCAGGTTTTAGTTACAAAAATGTTTAAGTTTCACTCAAGCTGCGATACTTCAGTGCAAGACGTAAATCAGCACAGAATAAGAAATAACCTACTAAACATTAAAATCATAAAGAAACTGGATGACTCCATTCCAATGCCCTCCTGGTCACTGAGCTCCCCTCCAGCTGGTGCTGGTGTTTGCCAGGCAGGTAACTTCCCAGGGATGCTCCTCCAAGGTCCCTGCTCCTCAGCATCACTGCTCCTCAACCCAGTACATGACAGCAGCAACTCATGTCACCAGCAGGGCAATGAAAGGGCCCTTTAGAAAATGCAATAAAACAAGAAAAACAACCTTCTGGTAACATACTTTATCTGATCTATATAGACGCTAGAAATAACATAAATAGTCTCAACAGGTCTTAGCTGAAGGCAACCATTCCAAGCAAGAAAAATACATTTAAAAAAGATCCACAAATTATTGTTTAGTAACTAAAAGTAAAATAGATCAAATCAGACCTGTACAGGGAATACTTTCAGAGCTTTACATATTCAGAGCTACAACCATGCTTTCAAGCCGTATCCATTTCCTTGTAAGCTTTTCACAATACAAAATAGAAATAAAATCAATTTTAAAATGGGGTTGAATTCAAGTCTTTAAAAATAAAAACTCAGATGACATTCCTTTGAACTCTTGTTACCTTTTGTGACTCTGCTTTCCATCTTTATTTTCATTTTTTAACATGTATATAATTTGTTACCATAGCAGATTTTGACTCAAACATTAAATTGTGACAAAAACGGGAAAGTTTGGCAGAAGGTGGGAAAATGTCCGATTATTAAAGCTGGCTACATTTGGTACATAAAATCCTGACACACAATGGTCTGGGCAAGAACAGTCTATTAGATTAGAGAGCTGACAAGGCTCCACACGCTAGTGACTCTGCCAGTGTACCTATCCAAAAAGAAAACCAGTGTCAACAGTAATGTCTGGACTCTACCATGGTCAGATGTGGATGTATTCAGCTCTTAAATTTCAATTGCACCAGATGTGTGCAAGTGTGCAACTGCAGCAGTTCATTTTCTTCAAACCCTTCAGGCTTTGCCTGTGTTTTTTTTTTTTCTCTCCAAGTCATTCTTTGGAGAGTGTGAGATGTGTTTCGGGTGCAAAATTAATAAGCTTTCTATAAATAAAGCAGCAAACAACATCAAATATATCTTAATGATAGGAAATGCTTCCCTAAAGATGTAGCACTGGAAAGGTTATGCTTGAAGAGTTTATGTGGCATTAAAGAAGGCAGCAGACACAGATTCCATTTTAAATGCTATATGCTAAAATTGCTGTGCTTCCCCCAGGCTAGAGGACACACACTGCTGTCACCAGCAGCACGATGCTCCAGCTGTGACTACCTAAGCCCCCGGCCACACATTTCCCTTAGGATTTGCAAATGGATTTTTAAGTAAAGTTTTCCAGAGTCCACAAAATCATGACCTCCATGCAGAGTAGAGCAGCAAAATGTCCAGATTCTGGCAAGCATGGGCAACAGGATTTGTTTTCTTTTTAAGGCCAAGACAGATCATTTAGGCTGACTTCATACATAACAAAGCAGGGTATTTCACCCAAGATTTCTCATATCACACACCAAAAATTTAGGAAAGCTGTACATCACAAGACTGGAAAGCTACATAAGACTTTACAAAACCGGGAGCTCAGTGAATACAATTACTCCATTTAAGATGATCAGAGGTACTGGCCAACATGAGCTCATCACACAGATTCCAAAGAGCAGGATCCGTCTGTCTACGAGCGGCAGCAAATCCAACCATGGCAGAATAAGCATTTCTTACATGTAGCATCTCAGAAAACAGAATCTGATGATATTGCATTCTCCTATTTCTTCTGATGCTACTGCATGACGTAATGCACACAGCTAGAATGTGTTGGTACTGACCAGAGACACAGAATAAAGCAAATACACAACTGGCTCAGTCCATCACATAGAAATATGTGCAGTAGAGAGTCCCATTCCCCGCCAATGCAGCTGACTCTGCATGGACCCAGAAAATGGGATTCCCCCTTGCTGCATATGCATGAAATGTATGGTCCCACTGACATGCAAACATCCCAGGATGCATCATTAAAACCCCTTAAAGGACCTTGACCTCCTGACCTGGGAAATCACATGTCAACCTTACGGTTTTATTTTTAAATGCTCTTTAATAATAATTTAAAAAAAGTTTGAATAAGCATTTTGATGAAAGTCAATTGCTTATTTGAATGTCTGATCCTTAAGATAGTGGCTGAATAAGTTTTCTTCCAACTTTAAACAAACTCAACAAGCATCGAGTTTCTGCCCCACAGTGACTGGTTTGGTTTGTAAAGTCATAGCTGATTGAACACAAGATCTTTAAATGAAAATCCTGTTTCAACCATAAATATAATAAAAAACAGCTAGTGGGCAAGAACATCCTGGCATGGGTATGTACAATCTGGACAGCAGAGCATCCAGCCCACTCTTGAAGTAGCCATCAAATGAATTGCCCTTACTCAGGAGGAACTTGTTCCAACAGAAAACTGCACTGGGAACCTGTGCATCAGAAAGCACAAGGGTTACCTCCTGAGCTGCAGGAGAAATGGCTTTCTCTGTCAAAACCAATCTTATATCTGTCCTGTTAGATCCAAGCTTTTCACAGACTTTCCACCTAAGCCTCGCATTCATACAAGGACAAAGGCCCAGCCTGTTTACTCTCAGATCAGGTATGGGGGTTTTGCTGCTGCCTCTTCAGTGGCAAGAGCTAACAACTCAGACATTAGCCTGTACTCTCAAACTGCTGAACCAGATCAGTGATTTTCAATAATCTTTGAGCTATTGACCCCCAGGTGCTTTCCAATAAATGCACCAAGCCCCCAAAGCATTTAAGGCTGACATTGATAGGCTTGTTTTTCTTTCTTATTTACCTCTGATCCTTACAAGCAACCCATGAATCCTCACAGATCTGAAGATGAGACATGGATGACTGCTGGACTATACACAGTTGGATGAATACACCTTGCATGGCTAAAAACTGCTAAAAACTTTCCACTTAGGGTCACTGTTTTCAATGGAACCTTGTGCAAAGCAACCTCTTTCACTGAAAGCATCTGGCAGGTAAGGAGGCAGCATCATCTTCACTACACCCGTTTTGGACACAAATTCAAGAAAAATTAAATTCTTCATCTCATTCAAAATGCTGGTAATAAAAAGAGTTTTTTCAAAAGGATGCTGAGGAAGAACAGAAATTACATTGCACAACACCTCTTCTCTGTAAGTCAATCAAAACCCAGTAAAACGTCTCCTAATGAGTAATCAGACCCAAAATGTGTAACTTGCCTAAAAGATTTTGGAAGTAACAAGCCATTAATGGTAACCCTCTTCACTGGGGGAGGCAGATGATGCACAAAAAGGCTCCTCAGGCTGCTACAAAAAGGTGCAGTTGATTCACCAGGAGCGGAAGCTGAAGATAGATTCATAATGGGCAAGGAGCTCACATTAAACAGGGAGGACTGAATATGGGAACAGCTAGAAGGGAAACAAGGTGTTAGCCCAGGCCTACATTCTGAGGTTTCAAACCAAGGTAAAACTCCTTTCTTCAGGGAAATACTGTGGGTCAAGTTCTGCTTTAGCCATACACGAGTCATTATACTCAATACTGCGCAGGGAGACAAAGTTTAGGTCAGAGCTGTTGGTCCTCTCTGAGCAACAAGTCTCAGAAACAGGTTGAAAGCGGTTATTTCAAAGGGAAGACAGCTGAAAACAGGGGCCTTGGACCAAATTACCATCTCATCGTTAAAAGGACCGTTGCTACCACAACACTAATACAAACACCACATTTCATACCAATGCTGAGAACACCTGCATCTATTAGTCTCCCAGCTTTTGCCATATTAAACAGGCTTCACTTAAAAGCTGATTCCCTAAAGTTCCCTCATGAGGGAGTAGGAATGGAGCCTGGCTAACATGAGGATGCTGTCACAGCTCATACATACATGCTAGAGCCAAGCTACCATAAATATTGTAAGGAAGAAGTGTGCTTTTCTGAAAAGAGTAACCAAACAAAGGCTGGCTCACTCTAGCTCCTCCTTGGATGAAGAAAAGATGGCACTTCCAATAGAAGAAGAAACACCTGCTTCAATCACCCTTTCTTCTCTGCATAATCCCATCCACACCAAACAACTCTGGCAAAGACAATAACTCAGTAAAGAGGACTAGTCTCAATAGGAGCAGTTATGGCATTACATTTAAAATAACAATGATGTTAGACTGAGGGGTTTTGTTGTGGTTTGGGGATGGATTTATTTTTTTTTACAATCTTTTAATTCTAAATCACTGGAAACAATTGCTAACAGCCCACAGGATAGCCATTTTATATTAACAGCACATTATAGTTTACATTTCATGCATCACATTGGATGCAATAACCAAACAAACATCCATATTAAAATCTCTCCCTCTTGATTAGAAAAAGGCTACTGGCTCCTCCCCAGTGGGCTCTGTTGTTCCCAGATGTCACACACAGTTTTGTCACAGCCGTTGCTACAATGCCATCCTGCTTGTGGATTCCAAGGGGCTAATGATCTGAGTACACACAGGCTTCTTGGAAACAGGGACTTCTCAGAGTCTTCTCTGACTCATACCCACTGCAACAGGTGAGAAGTGAGAGAGAAACAAGTGAAATCTAAGGCCTGTGATTTGAAAACAAAATACAGAGACAGATCTACAATATGGCCACCAAACCTGTCAAACCCTCAAAGCCGTCTCACCTGCCCTCCCCAGCATCCTGCAGCCCCTCTGCTCAGACTAACCTGCAAAGTGAGTTTTTACTGAGTTAATTCAGGTAATCAGACTGAGCATCCAGGTTTAGTCCAACCTGAGCAGACACAGCAGACAGCCCTACATCCAGGCTTGTCAGGCAGCTGGACAAGTAATGGAATTAACTGCAGAAAAAAACCCCACATCTTCAAACAGCCACCTTTTCCCACTACTTCAGTCTGCTTCTACCAATAAATCTCATTCCTGAGCTGTTCACTCAACTTCTCTCTGTGCTTCAGGCTGTACCTAAGCATCCCAGGTTACAGTGTGTTCCCTCCAAGTCCAGCTTAAGTCCTTCTCCTACCACCTTGCACAAATAACCAGAATAACAAGTAGAAAAGCATCAACAGGGAAAATTCTCAAGACTGACCTTTCTGAATCCTAAAGCCAAAACAAGAATTGTCTCCTCACCATGTATTTCCACTCTGTATCTGGTCTCTGACCTGTCATTTGCCTCTGAAAGCTCCCCATTCCTGTTGCCCTGGACACCCACAGTCTGCTTCCAAACATGTTTATCTACACTCCACTATCACTGACTAGGAGACAGCTGCCTCTGCCCCCTGTCTCTCCTCAAGTCTACTCCTGCCTTCATCCTCTTCCTGACACCCCTCTGTGGTCTCCCTTGGACTCGTCTCTCCCAAGTCTGGTTCTTCAACCAACTGCCTGCAGGACACACAGTCCCAGGATCAGGACCATATCTCCTCAGGTTCACTTCATCTGGTTCTTCTAACAGGGTAAATAGCTCCATCTGTATGCTCCTGCCTTTTGTACTCTTGAACAACTGTTGAGAAGCAGGAAAAGAAGAAGTTGTCAGGAGCAGCTGTCCCCTGCTCAGAACAGGTCCTCCAGGTACTGTGGATCACACCACTCTGAAACTCCAAAGAAGAGCCACCCTGCAGCCTGCTGAAAAAAATATGTGAGCTCAAAGTCGACCCCTTGTCCCAGGCTGCTTGGAAAGCAGAGCTGGTGAAGGCTCATAATAGGCCCTGGGAGGTCTGTACAACCTTTCCCAAGGATTAACTGGGAATATCTCTAAGAGATATCTCTCTGGGCTTGAGGGGATTCACACTTCAGAGCAGCTCTGTTATATTTAGATGTGTTGAGGGTGATGGTGTGACATGGTGTAAAAAGAGATGTGGGGAAGGACAGTGTCCCTGATCTGCTTGCGGGGAACACTGCATCATCTCCTCTGTAGGCAAGCCAACCTGGTAAGGACTCCCAACAGCACTACAAAGAGCTGTGTATGATTATAGCCAGATCAACAAGCTTGTTCCACACTTTCCACTCCTGCTGCCACCCCTGGGATTTGATTTGGTGCTAAAAAAAACAGCCTCTATTTTCAGAATACCTTCCCACACAAATTCCCCAAGGCAGAGGAGTCCCTGGAGCAGAAATGATACAGCGAACACCTCATCTCCCAGCTTCCCAACCCACACGCTGTTCTTCCATACAGCTCTGTGTAGTCACACTTCAAGCAGGGATGAACACTTGGCCACAGCCCCGTCATCTGTACACTAAATCTCTCCAGCGAGAAAAGTCTGATCCGAGGGATGCACAAAAGATTCAGTTCAGCAGCAAGCCTTTAACAACACCCAGGAATCAACCTTCTCCTGCACACTCACAAAATCTGAAGAGGCACACACAGCTTCTCCATCTCCTACCAGCAAATTCTTCTCATAAATGAGGCCCTTAGAACTGGCAGCCTCCCTGCTGGACCCCAGCGAAATGTTCCTTGTACCTTGGGTCTCTGTATTGCCTGCTCCTCGCAAGACCTCCCACTTTGGTGCATCTCATGAGCTGTGTGTTGCACTCCAGGCCACAGCGAACTGGAAACAAGAGTGCAATGCACAGGGCCCAGCTCTGAGGTTGCCAGAACATATTGGTTTGAAACATCACAGAAAATATTCGGCTCCATATTTTCAACAGTAGCCAGGAAGAAAATGCATGGAACAATTTTGAGAACTGTTTTTCAAAAGTCATTTAAATCAAATTATGCCCCATCCACACCGGCAGCAAAACCCTCTCTACTAACTGGAACTGGTTTTCTTTTCTTTGCGTGTGTGTTCTTTTCTTTTTGGTTTACTTTTTTTTTCAAACTGTCTCCCAGCCATCTTTTTCTGGTAATGTGCACAGGCACTGCAACACTACAGGACTGGGTGCCAGGACGAAACCTATGATGCACAGCCCCCAGAATAAATCACTCAAGAGGGGTGGATTAGAAGAAGAGAGCAACATAAGGTTACATCTTCAAAGGTATGATTCTCTGAAACCCCTGCATTTTCAGCAAACTACTGCAGAAAGATATCCAGTTTGTATCTGATGTAAAGAAGCAGACAGGCTTTTGGATCATTTCCAACTTCATGACAATAATACCATGAATCAATATATATTTTTAAAGATGTAATTATTACACAGTGCTTGCATGTAATCAGAAAAGAATCTACTTGTGCTGAGTGTGTATCATTTGAAAGCTGCAATGCCAAGCAAATCCACACTGCTGGCTTGCACAAACCTAAGAATTATCCATTACTGCCCTTCTTTTTTTTTTTAAACAATACAAGTATGTACGAAAAACATATTTCCTGGAAACAATGATACTCTTTGAAGACTTATTCAACATTTCACAAACCAAACAAGCCTGTACCCGCACGTGCCCATAAGAGGAAAGTGGGTCAACAATGCAAACTAATCAGAAAGCACTGGAAGGGCTATCCAAGATATTTGCATACCTTTACCTCCCAAGGGTTTGAAACTTTCTTCAGAACTGTATTAAAATTATTTCCTACATGTCTAAAAAAATCTCTTACTGGTGATCAACACTTCAACTCATCAAGGCAGGAAACAAACAAATCAACCAAGAGTTCACATGTTGGGGCTCATGTCTTAAGCCCCTCACTTGCTCTTTTTACTCCTTTTGATCGGGCTCCGAGTGCCACCTCCGAGGGGTCACAGCCCCTCCACACATGTTCTGACACACTTTCAAAGCCCAGAATGGTACACCTGGGACAAAACACACACTGTCCAGGAAGTGCATAAGGGCCAAGAAAAGCAATAGAAATTTCCACAGTTAACTTGCATTACTGGTTGCCAGTAAGCCTCTTATTATGAAAATCCATAATTGGAAACTGTCACATTACAGAACAATTTATGGAAGTTTTCAGAGTAGGTAGTTCCCAGTGGGAACTTCCTTTGACTGGTGAGTTCTGTCAGCCCAGGTCTGCTTATTTATTCACACAGTGGGAGAAGGGCATCGGGATCCTAAACAAGTCATTACTGAAGCGTCACTGAGACTCACACTCTAGGAGTGGGAACTATTCAAATAGTTCTTAGCTCCTTAGCCTTTCCAGTCATCCATCTTCATGGCTGCATTCAGTCAACAGCTAGACTGTCCTGTCTTTATTTCTTTTTATTTTCTGCAGGAACATTCCTGCACTTCTTTTGTAATCAACTGTTCCTTTGAGGACATGGAAGGCAAAACGCAGCTGCTCTGGGCTGAATGTATCCCACAATGCCGGTCTCAATCCCATCAAATGAGCTTGGCAAAATTAGATCCTACTCCTATGGTCTCTACCTTGTCACACCAGGGAAACTGGTATCTACATTAATCTCTAAATCAGATTGTAATTGTATTAAAATATGGCTCCAGTCAAGAACAACAGCCTCCCTCAATCCCAGCATGATATTATTAAAATTACCTGCACAAAACCAGCCAGCACATCCTTTGCAAATAGTCATGGTTTGGTGTGAAGGTAAAGAGATTTGATAACAGCTGATGGAGACACATCCCAGAAAACTTCATAGCAACAGAACACTGGAAGTTTGCTTTAACATTACATTTTCCATGCAGGAGCCAGCAGGTACCATCTGTCAGAGTGGTTTCTCACAATGAGCAGCTTCAGCCTTGGAAAATGGGTTGTGACATCAACTGACCATTGAGTTAACTGTGTTTTGTCATGTTATGCTGAGGCCAGTTCCAGTCATGCATGCCAAGACCACTGTGAATTCAGTACCTTCCCCATCACCCCAGGATGGGCACTGGAAAGGATTTGTGCTCAAGGGAAGCTATAACAGAACAGGAGCAGCCAGGGCTGAAGAGGAAAGGAACTAGAGGAGATAATTCCTGCAAGCATGGTGAGTGGGGGAAAAGAAAATCACATGATTCGCTAGGGATTGAAATAGAACAGCTTCCTCTACTGTTGAGACCTTTCTGTATCCCTTAAAGTTACTTCTGAAGACAAGCTGTGAGGCAAACATACTCCTTACACATTTGATATCAGCAAATTCTGACTCTGGACATGATCTCACTGCAACATACACCACCAAGAGGCTGTGGAGGAGAAGAGGGAGATGACAGCAGCAAAATTTTGCTCCAAGATTCCTGCAAATGCGCAGGCTAGGTTATTAGACAGGGAAGGTTCCCCACCTGTGACTTAAACCTGCTACAAATCCATTTATTTGGGCAAGGAATCCTTGTGTACCTAGTTAGAAAGTACACATGGGACTGACTTCACGTTAAATAGCTATTACAGCTAGGAAATCCCAAACTTCCATATCTATCTTAGACTTTCAACAAGCTCTTTACAAAGTGCATAAGGAAAGTAATCCTGCTCCAGAAAAAAAATCCTACTCTCAGCTGCCCACGACTTTTGGCAAGTCATCCAAACTACGCTGCCCAGTTTGCAGCACTTGCCACTGTGCTAAGGCAGATCTGCACACTCTGTCCTCGAGATGCTATGACTGAATTTCACACAGCTGGCAAGGCAGAGTCCAAGTGTGAAAAGAAGGCTGAAAATAGCACAGCATGCACATGGGGTAAAGCAACAAACAAATACCTGAACAATTTTCATATATTAAGTATCAAGTATCTTGGGTCACTCAGCTTCACAGGTATTAAAGCAAGAGCACACCAAGGAAAAATACATTAAGGCAGCTGGGGGAGGGCAGGTGTCCCAGGAGAAAGTGAGGGGGGCTATCTCCACTCAGAAGATGGGAATGATATTTGGTTTACATGAATATGTGAGGATTAAGGTTTACAAATACTTCAAAGCATTACTTAACTATTGAGGGCTTATCAGAGACACTAACACACCAGTTAGCTTCCTATGAACAGAGAGGGAGGCTTTCCTCTTCCCTGCCATGGACTAAGGCTTAACCACAGACCAAGTTCAGGGTTTCACTACTGTAGATCTGACTGTCACAGCAGGAACTCACATAATCAAAGACCAGCATTAGTTTATTTACAGCTGCTGCTTGAAATCAAGTTAGGGTGGAAACAAATGTCCCACAGTTCCAAAAACAAAACACCACTTCTTTTTGCTGTTGCTGGGATTAAAAAAAAATCCTACTTCTACACACAAAGCTAACAGACTCATCACTAATCAAAGCCAATTATTTTTATAGACAATTATTTATAGACAATTCCGATTTAAAGATGACCTGAGACATCATTGAACTGTATGATACCTGGAAATATCATAAGAACAGCAAAATAGATGCAAAGCATGAATGACTTCACAGTTATGACCATAGTAAAGATACCTCTTCATAAGCTTCAGGTACTTAATAATAAGAATTTTTGACAATTTAGGTATCCATGCCTTTCCAAAATTAGTTCATATATTGGACAAAACATTCAAAACCAAAATTTCAACTAGTTTAGAACCAAATTATTTGATTAAAAATGTTTAGGTAGTTGCCTACTATAATAACAAAAAACCCTAAATTTTTCATAAAAATTTCTTCACTGAACTCACCTCCAGCAGCAAAACTAGTTCAGCAAGGTGCTCTCCAAAACTACCTTCCTGCCGTGACTTTTTCTTGATATGCAGCTTCATCAATACACACATGACAACAACGGTACCAAAGAACTAATCTCTTTTTAAAAGTGAGCCACAAACCTGCCAAAACAGAAGATATTCTAGAAGGAAAGGCACAAGAGCACAGTCACTGGTTTTCTCCAGGGAATTGGTATCTATGTCTTTTCCTGCTGGTAGGCACAGAAATGCCCATTGAAGGCACAGGTTCTACACACTACTACCTCTGACAAAATGCATCCTTTACAGGGTTATTTGTTTTCCAGTTGTGCTCAGTTGCCACAGTCAGAACCAGGGACACACCACGCTGAGTACTGCAGCAACCCGTATACAACACTGTGACTGCTCAACAGAACTCTTAGGAAGCTTCTATTAAAGACAAAGCCCATTAACAGGAGGGAATAGATGAGCACAAGAAGGTTACACACAGATTGCCTTTGAAAGGAGCACATCTTAATGGAAGTTAAAGCAAACTAGGGGTCCAAGGTGTAGGAAAGGTGCTTTGGGAAACAGAGGAGTGATGCTGATGATTTTGCTGAGGACTTACATTGCTGCAGTGTTTTCTCTCCTTCTAGTGAAAACAATCAGTATCACCAGGTTTCCTCTTGAAATGACATCAGGGAAACGTCCGCTGGCATTTGCGTCACGAGGATCTGCTCACATTACTTAGTGACGAATCTTATTAAACAGCAAACACCTCAAGCAAAGAGTCTATAGCTCAGTTTGTTTGCATTTACCTTCAGCAACAGGGTACGCTTCATTACATTTTGAAGCAGTGTTTATTAGAAGAGTAAAATGCATCAGCATCCACCACCAGGCTTCTCAGCTTATTTTCATGACATCAATATTCAGATTTATTTAATCCAGTGAAAATATACATTGATTAAACATGGTCTCAGAGCATCTCCTGCAGCACTGAAAAATGCAGTAAGTAGGAATGGCATATTTTTACTTCTTTCCTTCAGAAATAGATTTACCATTACCATAAAAAAGCCTCTCCCCGCAGTGAGCAGTGGGAAGGACTGGCCACCACAGAGTTCCCTGCTTCCTGATGCCAGGTACCCTCCAGTGTGGTTTTCCTGCCTGGCAATGAATGCTGCTCTATCAAAAGCTTTTCCATAGAATGAATCAAAAGTTATGCTCAATTGTTATAACTCAATTTAAAACATAATGCAGGGCAAGGGACTAACACTGGGGGGTTTCTTTGTACAAGCCAAGTACTGCTAACAAGAGATTTCAGTGTATACTTCACCTCTGTAACCTCAACTTACAAAGCAGTTCAGGTTTTCCTTCCCTCTCTCAAGATTCATTAAAAAGTCTTATTTGAGCTGAGATGTTGTACACAAGTTCTCTGCCAAGAACAAATTTTTACAACTTAGTTTTAGGTTCCTTTAAAAAAAAATCTAGAAATTTATAATGGAAATACTGACAGTGCCCATAATCACAAGTACAGAAACATTATTGCAATAGGTAGTTTGCATCTCATCCAAAAAGAAAAGAAAAGTTGGTCTCTCAACCAAATTCCATATGTGTTCTGTAACAATGGCCAGTTATGAGATCAGTAAAAACAGGTGCAAATAAAAAATGCTGGGGATTTAAACACTGATGATGGCAGCATAAAACCATCACCCTGGTCATTAAACTCTGACTCTGTAAGATTTTTTTTCAGAAAGTCTTGAATTACTTTATAATTCACTTCTCCTGGGCAAATTCTTTTCCTAGTGATCGTCACAGGCTAACTTGGCAAATCTTTGAATCATGCTTCCAAATCCTAATAGCTTGGCCATTCCCAGATATAAGTAGTATAGTATTTATATTCAGATTTGTCAGTCTTGTCTGCTGATTTAGTCTGATGAAGCCCACCACTACACATGTGTGGCTCAGTCACACAAGAGCCAGCTATTCCTGGCTGACAGATTAAAGCTCTGCCCTAGGACTTGCCCTGAGTTCTCCCCTCTGCCTCAGGACACATTTCATGTGCCAGTAATGGATGGCTGCACACTGCAGCAAACTGCATCTCACAGGCTATGCAAAAGCAGTGATGAGCTACCTGTGTCACTGCCCAGAAGGGCAGAACTACAAAGTGTACCTCAAACAGAAAGTGTTTACCTTTATATTCCTCTTAATATTCTGAACACACTTCAAATTCTCTTAACAAACATGCAGCAAAGACTACAATGCAAAGCAGAAATACAAGAAAAATTATGCACTTGGTTATGTTAAAGAGGTATAAAGTCAAGGTGCTAATGAGCCACATGGGGAAGCAGCACAGTGTCAAGTGTTAAC
Organism: Corapipo altera; assembly: GCF_003945725.1. Taxonomy (NCBI): domain Eukaryota; kingdom Metazoa; phylum Chordata; class Aves; order Passeriformes; family Pipridae; genus Corapipo; species Corapipo altera. Next base: position 2,668,078 of record NW_020884895.1, on the reverse strand, counting down.
CCCATTCAACGCTCTTACAAAATGAATCTGTGAATGGCAAAAGTCAGAAGCACATCTAAAAACATGTGACTGTGAACTAGCCTTGACACCTGCTTGTGTCATTAATGAAATATTTAATATATGAAAAACACTGGTCTCCAAAAGTGCCTTAACCAGAGCTGAAATGTGTTAGTCATCCAACAAGAACTCTCACTTGAACACTGGAAATTACAGAACAAGGAAATCAAATCAAATCTTTACAAGGAAGCCAGTTCAAATGCTAAATCTGGACTCTGCTACCTGCAAACATTCATTACCAACAATGACAGATTGCTAGTTCTTTTAACCAGAAAGGAAAAGACTCTCTCTCTTGCAGTACATTGTGTACAATTATTGGATCTGAGACAGGCAACTACACTGGGCTTTCAATATGCTCATTAAACAAGCCCAGGAAATTCAAAGCTGCTTCATACAGATCAGCTGAACTCAAAGCAATCTTCACTTGTTCAATCTTTCCCTCTGGGTAAAAATAAGTATGGGATGACATTTAACAATTTTCCTTACCTGGAAGAAATGATTTGAATAATATTTACACAGTTAAACTATAATATAGTGAATGTGTTAATGATAAATTGTTTAATCAACTTGACAAAACAAAAAAGGCAAATTGCACTTTGGCAGTGCAACAGCAAAAAGGCAGGCTGTTGCAAAAACTGAAGAAAGTAAATCCATATTCCTTACAATAATTTATAGATCATTTAAATAAGATGGTTCCACAACAAATTCTGCCACGTAACTTAAGAAGTCTTGAGAAGTATATTCTTGAAATTCCACAAGTGACAGCACTAAGTCTCAGCTTCACTTCATCTTAGGGAAGTTTGGAAAGCAGCCTCTGGAAACAGTACTGCTGCTCTGCAATTCACCAATGAGTTTATGTTTATCTTGTTAAGAAAGAAAAAATTAGCCCTTTCATATACACATACTTTTAAGATAACAGGATTTTCTTCAGAGCTTCAAGTTAGGCACTGAAGTACTTTGTTATGATTAGTTTTATCACATTGAATCCAAATGCTCTGGATTATTAATCAGCTTTTCTGACAGCTCTCCAATGATGAAACATGCCATACAGCTAACACTGACTCACCATTTATCTTAGCTGATAAAACAGTAAAGGAAGATGGGCAAATTCTCAGAGTCTACCCACGCAGCCCACATCTTTAGGAAACCCCTTCCACTTGCTTTCTCACCGGTGTATTTGTTGGCTTTGACATGGCAAACTTCCCACTTGCCTGCTGCCATTCTACCCATCAATGAAAGATACCACGTGGAAGCCTATTAGTACACAAAGCATCTACATTGTCTCAGGGACTAAGGACATGTGAAAGGCAAGTTAATGCCCTCCCAAGTAAAATATTAAATCCTCCACTTCCTTGTTCCTTAAAACCTCCTTAAATTCCCTGCCTTGTTTTGAAATATCCGTTGACTCTTCAACTTAATTTGCTGGTTTACCATGAACCCTGTTACACTGTGCCACAACACCATTATCAGAAAAAGAAGCCACCTCACACAGCAGTTTGTCCCTCGGGCTGCTGGGCATCCAAATTGAAATCCCACTCCTCCATTTGGGACCAAAGACACCACTTCCACCTCCATAGGTTGGCTACACTGGGCACTGAGGGATGGAGGATGTGCAGAGAGAAAGTAAATGAAGGACGTCACATAGGGGTAGACATCAGCTATGTGAAGGGTTGAAGTGTGCACACACACTGCCACCTCAGTCTAGCCATCCACACCCACAGATCATGGAATAAAGTACTTTGTAACTCCTAGTGCTGCAATTACACAGCACTGCAAGAAGTCAGATGATGCCAGGACGTTGCACTTTAGGCATTGGGAGTAACTGCAATTCTTGCTTAAGCAATTTTAACAAGCTAGGGAATACTTGCTCCATCCCTGCAACACTCCCCTGCACACACTGGCTTTTACAGTCCCTGATCCAAAACAAATTAAAAGGGATACAAGGTATGCAAAAATCATCCGGTGATAAGCGCTTGCTTACACTGAAACAATGGAACGGAAGGATTTGTCTCGTTAAACACACAAAAGGTTATCAATATCCTACCAGTTCACACCATGTCTTCCAACTCCGGGGAGGGACCAGTTCCCACCCCGTAACTATGCACCTGTGCTGCCAGCCCTGAGCAGACACGGCCAGTCACCTCTACCAAAGACATTCTTCCTTTAAAGAGCACCTTTAAACCACCCGAGAGAGCCTTCTGCAGAACAAAGGTATCTGCAATCACACCAAGCACATGATCAAACATGCTTCCTTCTAAAACATTAACAGGACTCCACCAAAATAAAACTAAGCGAGTTCTCAGTTTTTAACTACTAATTTTCCTTCTAATTTGACCACACTGTAAAGTTGTCTTAAAACCCCTGAGAAGTTATTTTAGTGCACTTTGCACGGTCCTAGGAGTACAATTAAAATGTTCTACCTAAGCTCTACAATATGAATGGTTTTCATAATTTCTTAATAGAATATTGCTTTATTTGCCTAACACAGTTCATAGACCCTAAAGTTATCAAACTCTTAGTCTAATCTTGTTAAAAATAAAGCCAATACTTTAAAAACTGGATTAAAACCAGTTTCACTTCTCACACCATTCAACTGTATACCTCTTATTTTATCTTCTCATCATGACTTTATGAGCTGCTCCCACCAAATTACACTTCAAATGACACTGAAGAAAGCCATGAATTTGTAACTGAAAGGTGCAACTCACGCAATTAATAGCTTCAAACCTGCCAATAATATACAACAATGAGCCAGGATCAGCAAACCCTAAAAGCACTGAGACCTGACCTAAAAGAAAAACAGAAAGCTGCTATGGAGCTTTGAATTTAGGGGTCAAGGCAAATTAATACACAAATCAGTCTTACTATAGACACTGTTCTCACCTGTATAAATATTTCGCAGCAAATCATATAAACTATATGAATATTGCAACAGAGGTACTGTGAAACGAGTGTGCTACAGCCTCCCAATACAAAAAGTAGTCTTTGTTCTCTTTAATGATAAAACACTGAACTTTTAGCAGTGTAAATTACTCCAGCATATTAGCTCGTAACCTTGCAAGCTACAGTTCATGTAACTATGCATTACCTGGGAATTTAAACAACTCTTGTTTTTTTGGAATCATCAAAAATTACCACACAAATACCAAAGTACTCTTGACCTCCACAGGGAGTGGCTCATTCCCATCTAACATGCCAACAACTGCTCAGGCTGAAGTTTCCCCATCACTGGCCTTACACACTCATCTATCACATCAAAATTGTCACGTGCACTTGTATGATTTACTGGATCCTAAAGATCCTCACTTCTAATGAATATTACCTTTTCCAAAGCAACCCTCAAAAGTTTAAACACATCCTAAAGACTCTGAGTACTTCCCTTTTTTTCTCCCCTCATAGCCAAGTGGAAGCACATTTGTCAGGATTTCATCCTGGAGTCATCAACTGCAAAGTTTCATCGTGAGAGAAAATTCTTCAGGTAAGTCTTATGGTACAATATGATAAAATTAAACCATTTCAACACTCACCATTCTACTGTAATTTGAGAAGAATCACTGAATAGACTTACCAAATTTTATCCATAAAACATCAACTTCAAAACAAATCTCTTAAGTCAGTTTTCTGCCTCAAACAAGTTTCACTGTTGATCTGCACTCAGTTCTCTAATCTTGTAACAGAAAGGTTGACTAACCTCAGCTTCAAGTACGGCATTTACTCAAGCATAAATATCACGTAATGTGTAATGCATTAAGGAATTATTTCAACCTTCTTCAGTGAAAATTTTAAAAAACCATCTCTGTCTCTTTGTATTCACTTTCATCTATCAATGACACATGAACTGGGATTCTCTGTTCTCAGTTCATTCACTTATTCTGTATTTACTTCTGCACAGTGAGAATATCAGAACGACTGCGCTGGAAAAACCTGACAGTTTTTGGGTAAAATTTTTTCCACAACAATGGATCAAAGATAATTAATGCTTGGGCGGGCATATTTTTATTGTGAAGAAAAGGTTATGTATAGCTGATAAAGAAATAGAGTAAGCTTCCCCTGGTGTATCTTGGTGGAGAGCAGAGGTTTTGCTAAGCCCACATCACTTTTCATTTCAGAGCTGAGGGGATGCAACCCAAGCAGGAAGACACTTATTCCAATGCTGTTCTGACTAACCCAAAAAACAGACTTGAAAAATTTTAAAAGGTGACAGCAACTAATAAAGAAGCACCTGTGGCAAATTTAAAATATGATGATGTTTTTCATTACTTTTTTTTAGTAACATAATCCTATCATGAGCAGTACATCCAGCTATGGATTCAGCTGGAAAAACACTTTACACTAGAAATGGTCAACAGAATTTAAACAAAGAGCTTTTCCTGGGGTTTCCTGCTAGCCAGGACATAGGAACCGTGCTACACCCTCCTCACATCTGCAAAGGGGAAAAGGTTTCCTTTAATAGGCACAAGGACATAGAGCTGCTCATTAGAGGCAAGTATTTTCTCTCATCCCAGCCCCTCACTTCACCCAAGCAACATGGATCAACCTGTGCAACCAGCTACTTTTATGTAAGACTTCAAGGCTAAGGCACAGTGCAGGGCATGGCACTGGGGCCAGGAGGAGGGGTAGGAGGGAGCACACCCAGCCTGCTGAGCAGCAGAGGTGTTGAGGCAAGTCGATGAAGACAAAAGGATCCGGATGTCAAATATCCGAAGGAAGAGTATTTGACAAACACTTAGTGCTTTCTAAAGTCATTGATCTTGAGCTGGTGAAACCACAGTGTTTAATCAGAGGGTGATGTGCCAGTGTTGGGAGCTCTATTTCCTAATACCACAAAACCCTGCACAAAGAGTTGCGTATATTTTGTTGTCTGTCATTCTGTACAACGCCCTTCCCTCGAGCACTGGTCCTCAGAATGCATTAGACATTGTTAGAGGAGATTAGTTTAACTGCAGATTATTTTTTGATTATTTTTTTCTTTCTTTCACAAAGCACTTAACAGAAATCAGTGCTTGGGAACTGGAGCTCTGAAGCACAGTCTATCTGTTTATTTATGATCATAGCAACTAATTGCTCAAAGACAAGTCTCATGCCCCAGGACCATTCCCATGTCACTGAAGTTGGCTGCTACAGTGATGTGCCACTCATGCCCAAAAAACCACTGTTGTTAACTTGCTTAAGTGGCTTTGCTGGTACAGAGGGCACACAGCTGGATAACTGACCACTGGATAATGCTGACTCCTTCAGTGACAAAGAGACAATGGCGGGAAAAATAAAAAATCAATTTTGACATGTGGTAGTGGTTTTGTTAGCAAAAAGTCTGCCCAAGGTCTCAGTCAGCTCATAGGAAATTACTGTGTAGCTGGAGACACTGCCCTGACAAGGCCAGCCTTCCCCTCCCAGCTCTTCCTTTACTTGACAGCAACAGCTGCCACCACACCTATTCTTTGGGCTCCGTTATATCTGAGCACTGATAGGAGTCACCCCATGGGAAAGCAGGATGGTGGGACTGATGTCAGGTACCATGAAGAACATTTTCCTTTTTTACTTTAAAAACTTTTGAACCTTACAGAAGGGGAGCCATCCGCTTCCATGCTTTTTTTTCCCCTATAAATGAATTTTAACAATGCATATCCTGACAGGAAATGTTACCATGAATTAGTGATAAAGCATTACATAAAAAGGTAAATTAAGTTTCCAAGGCACGAATCTGAGCTGATAAACATATTACATCCACAGTTCAACAACTGTGCAGAGAAGAAAAAGAATAAACTGTTTTAGAGAAAGCCTCAGGAATATGGGGGGGGAAATACGAAGAGTAGATAAAGCAATGCCATGCTGTCAAAACACAGCTCGGACACACAGCTATGAAATTAAACCAGATTAAACTAATGGCCATCCATTAACCTTGGGTATGTCTACATGGTACAACAACAGACCAGAAGAGGAGCTCAGGCACCAGACATCTTGCCAGCACAGCACTCACTCATGGCATCAGCTCCCTTCCTCAGCTGGATAAATAAACTAGAGCCACATGAGCCATTTATCCTCACCGAGCTCCTCAGTACAGGAGGCAGCAACTCTGCTCCCAGCCTGATGACACAGCTGGGCACAGTCACAAGAAAGGATCGCTGGTACTTTCCCTCTGGATGCTGCTCTAATATGGAGATACTGCAAGAAATTAGCCAGGAGGCCATATGCTGCCTGTCTAACACCTGTAAGCCAATTGTACATTTAAGGGACAGCTGCAAGAAAGGCTGAAGGGAAAGGCATTGGAAAGCCCTGCAGTTGCAGGGCTGTTCTGCCAAGGGCACGAGCCTAAAGGTCAGGGGAGGGTACTTGGTTATAAAGAGATTCCTTTTCACATGGGCAGCAAGCTGCTCCCAAGGCAGTCAGGCTGTGCAGGGCACAGAACTGTCAGACACTACTGGGCTCTGCCCAGATATGTCACGGATGAGATCCTTCAGAGAGGATGCTTGTCACTGGACCTGCTCTCATCCTCACACTGAAGGAAGAAAACCTACAAATTCAAACCCAAGCCAGACAATCACAGCAGTTGTAGTTACTGCAAGGGGCTACAGTTGCAGACCTGATCTGCACAGAATAAAAAAAAAAAACCTCAGGCAATCTGGCATCAAAAGAGGTCATAAAACCTGGAAGAAATTTACTTTACTGGAAAAAAATTCAAGTAGGGCACAGAAGTGAGTTACCTAGCTACTGTCCTAAAGGTTTTTACCAGACCTCTCCACACCCTGAAGAGTCATTAGATCAGGGAGAGAGAGAAGCTGCTGAGATAACCCTCTCACTTCACACAGCTCCTTGGGACTTTCCCCAGACAGCACCAACCTGCAAACATGATACCGTGAGGGATTTAAAGAGATCACAAGAAAAGAGATGCCAATTTCTATGGAGCTTACCAGCAAAAGTAGCCAATGCTCATTCCAACAAACAAGCCAAAAGCAAGGAGAAGAGAAGGATGCCCTGGCAGTCAGCTAATTAGCAAAAGCATTACAGTCAGGACTTCCAAGCACCAACAAGAACTAAGCAGGATATACAACTTTGTGCAGGATTTTTTTCAGACAGAACAGAGAACGTGTCTGGGGAATTCTTTGCCAGTCACTTTTTGCGACCAAAATACACAAGCGCTAATTAGATCATGCCAAGTCTTCATTTTCACACTTCCAAAGCTGCTCAATTAAAAGTATGTGTTTTGGCACTGCTCTCTGTTTCAAAACAATTTAGACAAAGCTAAAAACAAAGGAATGCTTCAACCCCAGGAGGTGACACAGCTGAAGATGGATGAATCAATAGCATACTGGAAACCTAAAAAACAACACCAACACAGACCTACTTTCATGAAAGAGATATTGTCTGATATGACAGAACACAGAAAACAAAAATAAACCAATAGAAATAGTGAGAAAGTAAGGAAACTTTGCCTACTTCAGTAGAGTTAGTATATCAGCTCTCTGTCCTGCAGTATTTTCCTAGAGTCGTTACCAACACTTTTTAAAAAGCCTCCAGGTAGTTAGGGCTGAGATAAAAACTGGAAAGTGCAGATAGAATCTGGGACCTTCAAAAACCCACACCTTATCAGTGAGCACATGCTGAGAAATGATGTCACATCCACTACTATTGCAGTGAGGAATTTGTGGGAAAAGATAATCAGGAGGAATTTTAATCTATCTTTCAGCGTTCTGAGTGGCACCTCTTAAATAAGTATCAGTTTCAATTCTTCAAGATGCTGCAGAAGTAGACACTGACACAGCTACAGGTTCCAGGGCATTGATTTGTACATTAATTAAGTGAAATATAATACCAAGTGGCAAGCAAGAAAGACTTCTCACATTAGCAGCGCTACGAAAACTGCTATTGATGCATATAAATCACTGGCCACTTTGCATTGCATGGTAGTGCTCCAAGACCAGACTCATTGCCAGTTCTTGTGATATACACAGCAGTTAGGACATATCCTCAGAAATTTGAGGAGCAAATAACATCACAAAGCTACGACAGGAGAGAGTGGGGGGCCAGGAGACTTCCTCAACCTGGCTACACTTGGCCTCATCTGGAGCAGGACACAGGAACAGTGTTTGGGAGAAGGCACAACTGTCCCAGCTCCCTGAAGCAGCAGCAGCACACTGACTCAAAACCCAACTATTAGACTTCAGATGCCTTTATCTTAGATGGTTATAGATTACATTGTGCCAACAACAAATTTAATGCATCTCATCCCTGATGACAAATATCCTTCTTATCTCCAAGAACCACATGGTTATAAATGAGGTCCCATGTCTTGCCCCAAAGAACCTGTTATAGAAAAATCCCTGTCACCACTCCAGCTGCTGCAATTCTTCATTTACATAAATCACCTCTATTTTAGATTCCTTGTCCCTCTGATTTATGGTTTTAAGAAAAATAAACATGAGTTTAGGAAATAAGGGAAAAGAGTTAATGTGCCAACCTCAGTAGCTTTGACCACATGTAAATACTGCAGCCAATTGCTGTTTCTCTGCCTGCCGATTACAAGAACAAACATGCAAATAGACATGTAGCACTTTTCCTTTTCTTCAGAACTTAGGATATGGTCCAAAACCACCTCACCTAGGGACTTAAAGATTAACAGGTTTTCAGTGTTACAGTAGCTCTACATTTTGCCAGCTCTCAAGCTAAATTAGACGCACAGTCTCCTGAAAAAAACCACAGTATGGCATTCACTATACAAAGTTTAAGCCAGAAGGGACTTTTATCATCAGTGCACTTTATTTAAACTTAGTCCTAATTATGCGGATCTGAAAGAAACCCAGACTACAGAAAATCTGGACAGTCTTTCAAGAAAACGTTTATAAAAAGTTAAGTGAGTTTAATGTGCGTGACATTCCAAAAATCAATCCCATCACAACAACAGGTATCCTGACTTTTATAAGGTGCAGGCTCCAAATACTCATGTGATATCACCAAATAAGTCTCCAAACTGGCAAAAAACAAACAGTTCTAAGAAATACTAATTCCACAGGAACCAAGAACTAAGAAAAGCCCAAAATGATAGTGGTTATATAAGAGATTGGATTAAGAATAATCTACTGTGATGTGTGCATATTTACAGAAGACTTGGAAGAACAGAGTTTAAAACAATCACTTGAAGAAAGGTTAGTTGTTAAAGGAAACAATTTGCTGTACTAGATTATATTTATAAGACCAAGAAAAAAGAAGTGAGCAGGAGCAGAGATCAGGTATTAAATGCTGGCTTGACTCCTTTTTTAAAGTAAGATCAGATGCCCCAAGAGCACTTCCTTCCATGCAAGATGAAGCTCTTTCAGCAACAGACACTGAAATTTAGTGGTATCTCACACAGCCTGAAATCACCCCCATCACAAGGGGCTTATCTGCCTTTATGTCACTGGGGATATAACAACTGACAACATGTAATGAATGATTATTTAATGCTTGATTGTTCACCTAAGAGTAACGTTTTTATCTTATTCTGTGTCTGTGCAGCCAAACCACAGCTGCAATATGACTCTGCACTGGTGGGACAGGATGCAGGCACTCAATAAAAAGAAGTTTGCCTTCCTACCTAACTAAACTATTTGCCTTTTAATATCACTCTTACCCAGCACAGAAGGAGAAAGAATAAAAAGGACAATAGATTGCTCAAAAACTCTGTACTGTACATTTGTTGTGATTTTGGCTTTACCATCAGAGAGACAGAGGCAGGTATTGACAGGAAAGGCCCTTCTCAGGAAAGTAAGGTTGCTTGCAACATCCAAAAAGCTGGTATTTCTGTCTCCTTATTTTACACATGCAGGGGGAGGCAAGGGCTGAACGCAGCACTGGGTCACAGCAATCTCACACAACTCAGATCATTACAGTAATTATATCATTATACAGCATAAAAAGCATGCCAGGGCTTGCTGTTAAAATTCTCTGTGTTAAGATGTCGGTTGGTTCACTTCAAGTGATATTTGATTAACAAAACGTAATAATGGCATCTGCAAGAAGAGCAGATGTAATGGCACGTGTGTCTCAGTGGGCAATGCTTCCTATTTTCTCAGCTTTTTTGTTATCAATTTACTGCGTTGCTACTCCATACCCAGTCAGTTTGGAGCTAAGCAAAGCCTGGAAAAAGCCATGCCAGCTCACAGCAAAGGCCCATCAGGCCCAGCAGTGTGGAACAACATGTGGCCATCCAAAGAACGGCACAATTAGAAAGTAAGCATGTAATGAAGCTTTTCCAGATTCCACCAATTTGTGGTTTGGGGATTTGCCAAGATGGGGAGGGCTATGCATGCACATGTGTGTGACCATCAACTTACAGCCCTCACTGTAAAGCCTACAGCAAAACAAATAAAAACCCAAAACAACTACCCTTCCTCTCTACAGCATCCATCAACCTTTCAGATTTGCTAGAGCCCTGCTTTTCTGGACGTCTTCCTAGCTGGCTTCTTAGGCTTCCCACTTTACTCCTGAATATCATGAATTACACTTGAACGTTTTCAGCGTGCCAGAACACTTACTATTTCAATAATGACTTCTCCAGAACTTTTTTTTTATTATTATGAATGTAATGTTTCCAAACAACATTCTTGATTGTTAGACTCCAACAGTATTGCTGTGATAACCCTCTAAGAACCCCATCTCCTCCTGAGTTACTGTTATCCTTATATTAGCTGCGAGATTTTCAGAAGAAACTGACTCGCAGAAGAATTTGGTTGAAATGAATTATTATTCAGCAGGGCAAATCCAAAGCTAGCATCCCCTCTGGACAACTAATGCTTCATAAGTTTTCACCAACAGTTGGAGGCAGTGACTTGCCAGGATACGTAGCTCTGTTCAAACTATACACGGTGATATTTGTGATGACTGCTTGAATCAAATTGTTCCTTCTCTGCATTTGTTTGTACTTATGCCAACAAGAGTCACAGCTGGGAAAAGTGAATTGCACTTTATGTCTTCTGTACAGAAAGTGTTTAAATATTTATCTCTGATGTATGGCTCAGAAGAGGCTTGAAGATCTCCTGCTGCACTGTATTGCACCTGACAGCTCAAGTGTTGAACAGAACATGTGCTTTCATGAGCTATGAAGAATTGCTATTTTCTATCACTTTTGGACACATCATGACTAAAATGCTGGACCCATTATCCCATTATCCAGCAACACACATTGTACGTAAATGAACAGTTCTACATCCTTGGCCTTAGAGACCTTCTGACAAGCTCAAAAGAACTGCCAATTGTGCAAAGAAGCACTTTAAGCTGAGAAAGAAATGTTTCATGAAACAACAACAAAAGATACCACTTGCAGGCACTGAGTTGCACTGCTTTCTGCGAAACTTGCAGGTTAACCTGTTATTATTTTATCTACATATACAGTATATTTATGTAGAACTGGAGACCTTCCTGGCATAATGTAGCAGGCATTAGGGGGTTAGACCCCAAAATTCTTCTGAGGAAGTTTTGGGCAGCACAAAGTCCTAGTCTGGGTACTATTTTCAGACTAAGACTCTAAAACTGCAGCCATAGCGTGCAACGCATGAGACGGTTGTCATGAAAAACATTCCACGTTATAAACTACTACTCTAAAAGCACCAGGGATTGGGCCAGGAATCCAAGCCCCAAGTGATATCAAATGACTTATTATGCTATTTCCTTCCACCAAAGAAATTACATCTTGCAAGAAAAACCAAAACAGATACCTGAAATTAAACAAATTCTGTCTGGCAATTAAGCAGGCGGTAAAAGAGCAAAAAGAGCCTGTGAGGAAAGATGGGTTAGGTTTATCCTCTATACTGACACGCTGCTTCCCTCTCTGATGAGCCTGAGAAATACTGCTGTAATCATCATATCAACATTTTTTTTGCCTTCCAGTAATTATCCCACTGTATAATTGAAGCTTCTGAAATTGATGTAAGCACAACTCCATAAAATATAATAAGAACCCACGGGTGGAAGATAAAGCAGTGCAAATCAGTCAAGAAACAAAGCACCATTTTTCTTCTTTATCAGAATAATTGACAAGGACCGAGGTAAATCCTCTGTCACTGGCTATCTTTTATCATGACGTTCTTCCAGAAGATAAAGGCACAGACTCAGGGAAGGGCTACAGCTCGAAGTAAGGAGCCAGTGTAGCTCACTGCAACGATACTCTGACTTCATCCGCTAAGAGAAGGTTAAGTACCTGGAAAAACAGTCTAAGTCAAATACCTTACTTTGCAAAAGCTAAATATTTGAAAGTTACCATAGCACCTCAATATTCCCAAGATGTAACACAAGAGGACAGGAGAGGAACTTCTGAAATACAGCCTCCAAATGCGGTCACCGCAACGCACGCCGCTCAACCCTGGCAGGAAGCCGTCGGCCACCTTCTTCAGGAGAGTAAGACAACAAATTCCAGGGATAACAAATATCTCTCCTTCAAGTCAGTGGTGCCACACTGAAATCGTTGGCTCTTGATCAGGACTAATAGTAAGCAGGGAAATATGAACTGACAAGCTGATCATTGCTGAACAGCACACAGCTCTCCCGGCGGACAGATGAACAAACACAGCTTTAAGACCAGACAGAATTAGCACAGGGAGGACCACAGTAGCTCATCCAAGCAATTGATGCACATGCTGGGAAGGACATGATGTTGAGAAATTCAAGCCTGATAAATTTCCCACCACTGAGCCAAGAAGTGGAAGAAAATATTGCTGTCCCTCTCAAGAAAGTATTACATGAAGTATAACCATGCACCCAGAGTATTTCACCATCCCCTTACATTTCACTGTGGCATTTATACCTGTGTGTAAGGTATCACCACTACAGAATCAGTGGAACACAGTATATCCCTGAAGAAACTGCTCTCCAGTTGATGGAGTTTTTCCTCACAGGTACCTCACCTGCAGTAATTGATTTGCTGGGGACAGGGCAGCTCCTAATTTGCTCAACAACTCAAGCAAACACACAGATTTCCCTATCCAAAATCCATAGTTTGTTACCACTCACAGGTTTTCCCTCTTCCTCCCATTTACACACATAAATTGAACTGAGGTGCCAGCTAAGACCTGCCATAACTGGGATGCAGAATTACACTGTGACTGCAGGGAAAGGTCCATGACAGGAACCATCTGCACTAGCAATGGGAAGTTCTTCCCCCAGAGCACCCAGAGGCCATCCAGGGTGCTCAAAACTCAGAAGGCACAAACTCACCACGTCACTGAATCAACAACTTTATCTTGTAAAAAAACCCAGCTCAGTTCTCGGTGGAGCACAAGGTAAAGTGTTAGGAATAGTGAGCCATAAAAATAATCAGCACACACATCTCAACCCTAACAAACCAATATATACAGAGACTCTAAAGTCTCCTTTGAGAGCATGAGTTATACCATATATCTGATTTACATTTTTCAAAGAAATGATAGAAGCTCTTCAGCTTGTTCCAAAGGCCCAATGGGAAGGAGAAAACCCTCAAGACACCTATGTGGCAGCTTTGCAGCAGCATGAGACTAAACAAATGGAAAAACCTAAAATAGGTTAAGACAGTTTATCATTAATCAGTATGAATTACTTGGCAGAATGCAGTTATCTTTCAGTGCAACTTAGTGGCATCCTTCCCAAAGAACTAATACAAACATGAGCAAATAGCAAGAGATTCAGGGAGCAGGGGAAAAGGGATGTCATCGCTGACTGAGTTGCTGATGGCAAGAAACAAAGAATGAGACTACATAGGGCAGCACCTGTGTGGCTGAAAAACATGACTGGCATGTTCCAGCTACTTCATTTGGCAAGGTTAAATTCACCACAGAAGAATCATAATCATATTACAAAACACTCAAGTCTTCTGAATTGCCTCCTTGCAGTCAGATACCAGCTCTCCACCAGTTCTATTTATTCCAGCATTTTCCCAGGACAGGGATAACATTCTCAACCCTTTCTCTTGTATTCATAAAATATCATTACTGTTGAACGTACGAAGATATGAGGATACAAGAAAGAGGTGTTATCTTTATTTAGAGACAGATATAAATGGAAAACTACAGACAAAGCTTCCAGCTCAGGCAACTTCTATCAAGTTTACAAAGAAGTCCTTGTGGTGGCAGGTCCTGACAAAGGATCTAAGCATCCAAACTATTCAATTTTTCCAGCTAAACGAAATGGTTTAACACAAAAGATAATTTATGTATATGGATTTGGTGATCAAAACAGATAGCTACCAATACAGTTTTAGTGAACTCTGATTTGAAGTCTTGAATAGCTATCAGAGAAATTTTGCTTTGACCCTCAAAGCTCATTCCCAGAGGTTACACAGATTGCAGCAGATCTCTTTCCTGTATTTGCATATGGATACACCTGTGATATTTTGGATCCCACTTATGATTGCCTTTTGTACAAGCTAGTTTTGCATTTACATGTATCAATAAATACTCAGGCAATTTACTCATTTTTTGAATACTTAAAAGGAATAGACAAGTTCTAAAGCGATTCAAAACAACACTTCCATTGTTACTAGATTTAAACAAAGTAGGTAGTAAGTTCAGCAAATGACCAGACTGAAGACCTTGCATTTGCAAGCCTAAAAACATGTAACTTCAAACAAAGAGAGGCAGAGAAAGTAGCTGGACTGATTAAAAAGCACCAGGCCAGGGCAGTTCAGATCAGTCCCTACCCTGCTGGAATCATCTTTACTATAACTTTTGTCCAGAAGATAAATAGTCTTTGAACTCTCAAAAAGAGGTTAAAAACCATGTTTGGAAAACAATTTGTGGTGGTCCTGTCATGCTTACATGTGAAAACCTATGTTAAAATTCCTAACTGTAGCTTACAGCTCCCAGCAACAAGAGAAAAGGAGCAAGAACTTCCCTTGCATAGTGGTGTTAAAAGACAAACCTGCAAACACAGTCAAATTATCCAGATGTTTGAAAAGACTTTAAGTTTGACCAGTGAAAGAAAAAGAAAGTCCAGAGTGATCTTAGTGAAATTCTCAGACATGAAAAGCGGTTGTCCCACATTTGCATTGCTCCAGTCATTTCACACATGCTTCATTCATGTAAAGAAGGGTATTACCACAAAATCTGGAGCTGTGACAAAATAAACTTCCCATGGATTGAGGACCCACAAATTAGAGAGAGTTAATCACTACTAAAGCCTTGTGAACACCACTTGTCAAATACACGAGCAATTGGGAACACCTACACAGTGGTATCCAAAGCCACAGCACGAAGACAGCTAAAGAACAGATACCAGAAGTCACCTCTGACAACTGAGCTTTGGACCAGCCATGTCATCAGACTTCCATACAGCGCTAAAGAAGGTCATTCCATGCAAAGAGTGAGGTTTCAACACTCGTAATGGAAAAAATCTTTTAATCCACAGCAGCATAAACTGCAAATAACTGATCTGCAGGAAATTCTCTATTCTCTGTCTCAAACTCTAAAGTTCAGTGATAAAAATAGTAATAAAGCTCTTTCTCTCAAATCACAGAAAAAAATATACTGAACTGACCTTCCATTGATCCTTGGGAAGCAGTTTCACTGCCACAATGTCACCATTCAGGGCTCTGTTGCGAGCAACCACTCCATCAATAAAGATATCGCGAGTTCCATCCTAGTCAAAGAGGAAGAAAAATAAGTGCCAGACCAAAACATACTAAATTACAGTTGTTATGAGGTTTAAAACACTGCCATCAAAAAAGACACACAGTCTGGTGAGGCAAACATCCTCCAGTTGAGCACAGGAATGAAATGGATTCACCACATGTCCTTCAACATACAATATCTTTCAGTAAACAGAAGAAATCCTTCGTATGGATGTGCCAGTACAGCAGTTCCACACTATTTACTCAAGGCAGAGCCAAGTCTTCAAGATGTGTCATCTGCAAGCTCTGCTCTGTTCCTCTACAGTTACTCTTAGGAATGGGGAGAGAGTTTTCAGCAGTCACAGTTCTTGACACATTAATTTCCCACCTCAAGCACTCAAAGCCAGTGTTCAGAACATGTTTACAGGACAGTCTCTGCAAAGTGCTCCGCGCAGAGCTCCTGCTGCTGTCCTGGTGAGGTGAGAAAGCAAGGATATGAAGCTCCTGGATCAGCAGGTCACCCTGTGAAGGTGGCTTGGATTGTAGCTGGGGATGAAGTCTCTTGTTTTCCAAATGAGTTAACACCATATATTCTGCATTTGGCACAACTAATGTTAGAAGACATTCCAAATAATGATGATTACAGATGCCAACTGCAAGCCAGGAGATCTTTTACTGTAACAGACATGTTAGGACACCTTCCCTGGATGCACTGGGTTAACATCCTTGCATAAGAGCCTCTACTAATTGCATGCACTTTGATTATTCATCCCAGACATGTTTGGTATTCAGTTAATCTAAATTTGGTTTGAAAGATTTTCTTCATGGGGTGAATAAAGTTTCCTGAAGACGTCAACACAAAGATTTTAGCTTTTAAAGGATTGCCAGTTTTGTCCCTTTTTTTTAATTATTATTGACAGGGCTCTCGTTGCTTTAATTTCTGTTTTCCCATAATTCAGTATATGAAGAATTCCATGTGTCTGCTTACAGTGCCATGAACACGTCAAACTGTGAGCTTTTAGTATCAATATGAGCAGTTAACATAGTTTTTCTAAGGAGAGTTTTCTTTGCATAGTTTTGAGATACAAGAAAGGAGGATGTTTCTTTAGATTAGTATTTCATTGCCTTTCAATGAAAAAACCAGCCTCACAAGAATTCAGATTCACAACTTCAGTCACTTCTCAGATACACACTCCTGAGTCTCACATGCATGAGTAAATCCAATCAGTACTACCAGCATGCTCTGTCTCCAAGAAAAACTTCTTTTATAACCTGAAAACATGAAGTCCTAATATCACATAAGTATCTTACTCTGCTTAGATACCAAAACAATAAAAGGAAGAACCCTGCCATGACGTGAAAGAAGGCCGTCCTCCAAGAGACCAAATTACTCTTAGAAAGAAAAGCAGCAGCAGCTCAACAGCTGTGTGAAAGCTGCCTCCCATGACAAGATGCAGAAAAATTGCAAAGCCTCTTGGACCAACATAATTCAAATTGGAAACTGTTCTTTTCAAAAAGCCAGATTTTTTACACATGGTCTTATTCCTTATTTCTCCCCACCCTTTCCCTTCAGCCCCAACTCTTTACCTAAATTCACCACATACAAAAAAATGAAAAGTTCAAAGTCACTTTTTAAGGTAAATTTCTGTTTTGTTTTTTTTGAGGTTTTTTTTGTCTGTAACTGTAGTTGCTCTGTGCTGCAGGACACAGGCTGGCATTCACAAAAATTTGTTTGTTCTACAGGTTTTTTTTCCTTCTCTCCTGTGTCCAAGAAAACACCAAGCAGACCTTTTCTTCCACTCTCTGTAAAGGTGCCTGATGTGTCACACCACTTAGTTAAAGTTGCATCTCCACACTCTGCAAGAGTCTTGTCTTTGCAGCCAGTCACTGCTGCTATATATACACACACAAACTATATATACACACACACTTATAGAAGTGTATGCACACCTGTTTTAGAGCAGTTAATTTCAATGTCTGCAACAAAGCTGTAATCAGAAAACTGCCATCAGTTTTGGCTCTCCCTCCAAAAGGAAACATCACTATATCTTGAGCTACAGGCTCACGATAGCTGGGCAAACTTATGCACTTCCAAGAACGTTTGTGCATCCCACTTCTTCCTTTGCACAGCTGGCACTTCAGATTACTAATGCAATTAAAACAGCACTGAATGTCAACAGAACACAATCACTTGCAAAGTCTCAGCTGCCCCCGGGGTGCATATACTGTATTGGCCACAACAGCTTCAGACTTCTGCAGCCCCCTCCAGGGAGCAAAACTATTTCACTGCTCTGTGGCCACCTGGGAACATCACTGGTGGTGCTTGCTATCCCTCTCTGTTAAAAGGAAGATCTGCAGTACTTCCATCTGCTCTGGAAGCAGAGATTTAAATGCTTGGGTCTGTTCTCTGGGTAGCTTTCAAGAGAAAAGCCCTAGGCCTTCCCCTCAACTCTTCATGCAATAATGAGACGAGCAGACAGAGCACATGTGCAGCAAGAAACACACTGGGACTTGTGGTGCCAGAAGATGAACAGCTGCTGCATTTGAACTCCATGAAGCCCTGGCCAAGTCATAGCTGAAGAGAAAGGGGTACAGTGCCCTAGCCAACAGCAGGAGAGAAAGGGTGATTTTTCACAGCTGCAGCTCTTGCAGCATCTGGCAATGATGGGAAGTCCAGCAGAACACCAAGGCTGCAAACCCTCCATTATGGCAAATCATGTTATACAAAGGATGAGCTTCCTAAAGCATCTCTCTTAAAGGACTGTGCCTACACTAGCCAGAGTCATCTTCATCCAGGTGTTGATTCTCCTGGTTCTGGTATTCAGCTCCATAAAGGACAGAAAAGTACAAAGATAGCTGAGATAACGATCTCTGCTAATCCTCCTTAATATATGTATTCCTGCATGTAAAACAGGCACAAGGCAACAGCTGGACATGAGAGTGGTGATTAGGGATAAAGCCTCACACCCAACTAACTCTTGTGAGTAGCTGGATTTCTCTTTTAACCTTGCATTTTGTAATTTCAGAGAATATATTTAACAGCTTGCACTTACCACATCTACAAGGACACCTGTAAATGAAGGATCACAGTTCTTTTTACTTACACACAGAGCACTGCCCTACAGATGTACCAGACAACTGGTCTGTACTTCTTCTTTTAGTTAATCTTAGTCTATTTTGTGCACCCCCAGCCTTTCCCCACCCCTGGAATGCCAGCCTTCTCTAACAAAGAGGGCTCCAAAACGTTACCCTGAATCAACAATGTGAAATGACAATGCCATGAATTTCAAGGCTTTCAATCCAAACCCCAAAACAATAGCTCTGTCAGCAGCAGGGACAAGAGAATCAGTGTTTCACTGTCTCAGGGCAGGCTCTGCCTTCTCTCCCCCACACCAGCAAAACATTTCAATATAAAACTCTCTCTCATTGACAGCAACATTTTGACCAAGTCAGTTCCAGATAAAAAGATTTGGCTGTGCCAGCTGTGAGGTCACCATCCCAACTGGAAGGCCCTGAAATTGCAAGATCTCTTCCTTTCTGTCAAAATAAGGAAAGAAGAGAGAAGAGGTGCAAGCCAGTCCCATGTGACAGAAGCACATTCCAAGCCAACCAAGATACAGTCCATGCCAAAGCGGGCACATGAAAAGGAATCACGCATATTATTTCTGGAATGACTTTTCAAATTAGCTCATGCAGCAGATCGAAAACGGAGAGCATATTTGTTTAGGGAAGATTAACTTAAATCAGTGGAAAATCTATAAAACCTCTGCAGCCATAAACCAAGGGTTTCTGATTACACATCTGGTGGTCCTCAAACCTGACTTCAGCTGGCCTCTGTGGGACCCAGCAGTATCCCCAATTTCAGTACAAGAGAAGTATTTCTTTGAGGTACAAAAAAGCAGGATTTGTTTGGGAATATTTGATATAAAAGAAAATCCAGATTGAGTTCATTTATTCCAACTCATTCACCTCTGAGTGACCTTCTGTGCACAGCATAACTCCTATCTTAATGCACCTTTACTTATGAACTTTAAAGCATTATAAAATTACACTTACTGGAGATGGAATGAAGGCTTCATGGTACTTCTTAGGATTTATTCTCAAGGGCCCCTAAAAAAAAATAAAAGAAGGAGAAAGATTATGCCTGAATCTTATTAATTTTATATAACACCAGTTAAATTAGAGAGCTGGGGGTAATATATCTACTGTGAAACATGAGAGATACATCTAAATTTCCATTATACATTTCAAGTCTTGACAACTTAGCATCCAAGCAATTTCAAGCCAAAAGGCAGTTTCATGATAGGCTTAAGCTGATCTACTGCAGTCTGTCGTCGAGGAGATGTTGAATCATTAGTTGTTGCTGCTACTGGGTGAACTGAGGATCCAAGCCCTCCTGTTCCCTTCACACATTTTCTGCTGAGCATCCACCAACTTCACTAGCAAATGGACAATAGAAACAATTTAGTTTGCTCTGTCTTGGAAAAGAATGTTGGTTCTGCTTATCTTGGAGGATGCAAGGAAAGAAGAAAAGCTGAGCTTGCATGGCAGCAGGTATCAGTCTTATGGGGCTCTGGTTGCTTAGGCAGTTTCTACAAATAGACAGCAGCAGTAACTGTGATAATAAAGAACATCACCAAAAAATAACCAAAAGGATTTTCCAAAAACAAACACTTAAAGTCTACAGGATTAAATCCTGTTTAAACACGCTTAAAGTCAAACTATCTTAAATACATTTGAAACTCCATGGTCTATCTATTTCTGCTTTGTTATCTGCCAACTCAAAGCCCAAGTCACCTGCAACAAATTCATATCAAATTCCTCCAACAGTAAACCAACCAGTTTTGCTGCTTGCACTCAGGTCCATCCAAGAGAAAGGCAGAGCCAACTAAGGCCTTACAAGCTACACAGCAGTGCCATTCTCATCCCAAGAGGGTTCTGGCAATTGGGATTCAGCTGACTGCAGTTCAGACTGACAGTATCTGATTCCTACAGCAATACAACTAGGTATCTGCCTTCCAACAGGCTTCTGCTTTGGGCTGAAACTTTAGAAATTTCTCCACTTGTGTATTTGAAGTAACATTGGCCAATTTATCATACGAACAGATTCCATCTGTTTGCACTTCTGTGTTAAGCAATCATAGGAACATCTCACAGGAATTGCTTCCTCAAAAATTTACTGCAGCAAATAATTTTTTTATGTAGTCTAGGAAACACTCAGACAATATGAAAATAGAGCTGATTACACGTGAAAATTTTGCTGCCTTGAAGAAGACTGCAGATTTATGAAGGTTTTCCATTGTACTTATTTCCCTTAGTTTGGAAATACCAGCAGCATATATGCTATACTCTTTAGGCATCATTTGAATACTTTGCTGCAATATCTGACTTTAGGCCTTACATAACTAATACTAATGAGCACACAAGTTCCATGCAGTCACAACCCAGGACAACAGCACGGAAACAAAGACGACCTGCTGGGAGCAACCCTGGGGATATTCTATGCTTAGGCAAAGCGAGAGCTGACTCGCTGTCATCAGCCTCTGTTAGCACTGGTACCCACTGACGAAAAACTCTCAGTGGTTGTCTTTCTCCCCTTATTTCCCAGAATCAGTCATCAAAAACAATACGCTGTTACTGAAGGAAGCTGCTAGAGAGAGAAAGGAAAAATTGGAAAGGGGTGGTTGCTCTGCTTGACAACGAGTCAAACAATTTCCATCTACCCACCAGCACAAAGCAGATGAGGGGATATCCTGTGTTCCTCTGCAGAATCCCCTTGAATAGTTTGGGACAGCTGTCAATCAGTCAGGTGCAAATGCCCATCATGCGCGTGAAAAATCAGGGTTTGTGTCCATGGCCCAGAAGGCGCCAGAGCGGCGACGTGCACATGGATGCCCAGCTCCAGCACACGCACGGGGTTACCACGTTTACCCTGCAGCCTGTCTGTCTGCATTTTATATGCACCACCTAATTATGACTGGCATTAGAATTCTTACGTCAAGTAGCATTAAAATACTTCAGCTCTTTCCTTTAAGCAAGAAACTCCCAAAATTTATCTTAGAAAGCAGATGGGCCCTATTATCTGTGCCTATGAAAATCCTATTTACAATGTTGTACATTTCACGCTGTGATATCATATCTGGAACCAGTCACTCTCCCCATCTGCAACGAACAACTGTTCTCATATGTGTATTAGGGGGTGAGGATCTGGCTGCAGAGTCTCATGATGTCACACTAATGTTGTATTACTTTACAATAGCTTGCAAATAATAGCTGCTATATTTATCAGTGTTTTTCTGTCAGTAGGGCCTCTGTTATGAAAGGGAAGAAGAAGGTCTGCAGGAAGGTTTCTAAAACACTTTCTGATGATTCAAGTCAGCTTCATATATACTTGCCAAAAAAAGTTGCTAACCTTATTGAGCTTCCCCAGTGAGACACAAAAGGGTCATGATTTCTAAAGCTGCTCTGCTCAAACCAGGGTAGGCAATACTCAGACTAAACTTCCAGCGTCCCAAATCAAGCAGTTTATAACACCTATCATAACACATCTGCCTAGGTCCATTTGTATGTACAAAACACCCAAAAAGGGTAGGGTTCACAAGTATCTGCTTGCTACCGAGGCCTCCTTTGAAAAAACAATTCATGAAAATTAGGGAAACCCCATCCTTCACACCCACAAAACAGCAGCTTTCCAAGGAAAAACACCCTCTTAAATAGCAAAGCAGGCTCTGCCTCTCTCACTGCACACTCTCGCTCCGCCTGATCCCGGCAGCCCTGCAGGGAGGGTCTGGGAGACACTGGAGGCGTGGAGCAGACATGAATTTCTGGCTGATGCTTCACAGGATGATTACGGTCCTTTGGGTCAATGCTCTTTAATACACAACCCGATTTCATCTGCTGTGTATAACCATCATCCTGCGCTTACGTAACTACGTCTTGTTTGCCTTCAGACCATCCAATGTGATTCCAACAAACCTGAGACGCTTGGTGTTTGCTCCCTGCGGTTTTAAGGGCAGGGAAGTGGGAATTCTACGCAGTCTTCAGTGCCTGAGCGCAGAGCCCCTTTCTTGTGGAAGGACACTTCTGCACACGTCGCACGATGAAATGAATCCAGGAATCCACAGGGCACTTCTCCGTGCTACTTATCAAAAAGTGAGTTACGTCAGACACAGCACCAGAAGTCATTAAGACTTGTATTATTGACAGATGTCAGCACCCATAAAATAACCTTTCATTCTTCCTGACCTAGGACTACTTAATCTTCATGGCACTCATGTTTCATCTGAGTGATCTCCACATCTGCCAGTAGTTTCCACGGGTTGGGTTTTCAGGAACATTTAGTTGCCAGGGTTCGGCAAAAGTCTCAGTGTTCATGGTAGGCTCTTTTTTCTCTAAGAGATCTCTCAAATTCTCACACAAATACATGCAGATTCAGTGTTTTCAGGATGCTCCAGAGGACAGCCCATGCTCAGAGAGTTGTGCTTGGGAGCACTCCAGTTTGCTCAAGACCATCAGATCCAGACCAATAGGTCTGAATCTCCCCTTCCACAGGCTGTTGTGGAGCCTTTTTGCAGGTTACCACGCCAGACCAGCGCCCTGCTTTTGGGGATTAACACAGCAGGTATTTGTTCAGTGTCTCTTGCCATTGTACAGAACAACACTGAATGTTTGCCCATTCACTAGAGTTGCTTTCAGGATCTCATTTGTCCTGGTTGAGGTTGCAGTGATGAATGGTCTTCACAAGATCATAAGGATGAATGAGCTGAAGATGAGAAATACTGAGCTGGGATGCCCATGATCTGACACTCAGTTCTACATAATTAAATCCAACTTCTACAGTCTCAGTTGTTTGCCTGAGATGTGGAACTGAATGAAAGGAAAACAGACACAGCCTAAGAAAGCATGTATGACTCTTCCAGTTAGTCAGCACGTGACCTGAAGTAGACATTACACATTCACAAGAATTAGGGATTGCTTTGCCAGAAATCATGCAATCACAGGTCCGTTGGGACTCAGCATCTCAGTGGGATTTTCAGGTGATAGTCATTGCCTGGATGTGCCTCATCTGCAGCTGCACTTGACCTCATAGGCAGGCTACACACACTGCACTTAATGCTATCAGGCTGTATTATCAAAAATTGGTGCCAAAAACTCTCCTGAAGGTAAGGCAGAAGCTTTAGTTGACGCCATATGCCACTGCAGCCCTGGGGGAAGTCACAACTTGAGGCTCCCATTTCTTCCCTCGCCATTTGTTTCCCATTGCAGATGTCTATGATGGTCTTCAAAGAGGCACTGGCCTAAGGTCCAAGTAGCCCAGCAGACCACACTGATCATCAGCAGGGATATGCCACAGGGCTATTCTTCTGAAAGTTAAGAGCACATCAGATTGCTCTGCAGGATGGAATCAGGCAGTCTTATACATGAAAGCCTCATCACACCTCAAGAGATTGTGCCACTATACTATTATATGAGAATTGCTACACAAATATAAAAAGAAATCAGACGAAATTTGAGGTGATGTCATTTGCAACTTCAGTGTATCGACGAAAGTATCACAACCTCATCAGCATTACAATGCTAATTAAATGGCAATGCACTGGTGTGTGTTTGGGCAAATGATGCCTCAGCATGGCTCTCATGCCCTCAATGACTTCCACCTGCCTTTTTCCCCAGCCAGGCTGATCTCACTGGGATGCCAGATGTGTCCTGGAGAACATTACACCGTGTTGGGGACTGTACTACAAATGTGGTTTGAGGACACCGTTCCCTTCTCCATCTCAGCCCTGCCTGCCTTTATGCAAATCTCCTTCTGGGATCCAGCTACCCACACTAACAGCAGGTCCACCCTCATATTCTTCAGAAAAGAATATGCTGCCTAATGAGGTTGTGGGTTTGCTGCTCCAAAAGGAAGCACAAACTGTGAGAAATTTCAGCAAGAAGTATCCTGTCAAGGGCACAAAAAGCACGGACACTGGACATTTCAGGCACCTGAATTAGCTCTCCCCTTTTCAGTCCCGCTGAAACATCTTCCTTTGACATGTAGGCTTCAAATATACTCTTCTTCCTCCCTCGAGTTTGTTTATTTAGATTCTTTCTGTCACCTGATGTTGGGACGGCAGCATAGGATCCTCCTGCAAACAAAAATTCAGAGTGTTACCTTGACCCCCAAACATGTCTGTGCATCTTAACAGCAGTTGTACAGAGGCTTAATATTCTGAGTTGAATTTCTGAGAACAGTTTGCCTAGAAATACTGGCACCCGACTTCAGAGCACCGAAAAGCCTGGAATAATCATATTTTACAATAATCAACAGTCTTTTACAGCTCATTTTAAAGTCAACAGCATTCATCCCAGCCCATCTTTTAATATTGCTGAGCACAGGCTTCAAGACAGCTTATTCCTGAAGCGTGTACACACTCTGCTTTAATACCTCTGGGAGTTCCCAGTTGTCTAGGATTTACTCTGCTGTCTGAATTGTTCATTGTTTCTGTCTGCGATTCAGAGAGTTGCCTCTTCCTATCGAAGTTCTGGGGAGTTCTTGCAGATTCAGAGTTGTTTCTGGTCCTTGCAAACCCTCTTTTTTCTGCACCTGAAATCAAATACAGGTTTGAAATAACAGGGGAGGGAAGGGGAGCCCCAGTGCCAGCTTGTGGTCCTGGTGAAGCTCACGGTCTCTAGTACTTCAGTACAAGTCACAACCGTGAGTCATACCCTTTATCCAAGAGAAACAATGTCTTCATTAGTTCATTTGTAATCTGTTGGCTCTTTGGGCCTCATAATCCACCACTAACTTATTTTAGCATAAATAAAACTCTGGAAATTACGATGCTAAAGTTGGATACAACCCTTCCAAAATCCTGGGAAATTCATTAGAGCACATAAAATGCGAAATTGTTAAACTGTTTCCAAAGCCTCCACCCCATTAAGCCCCCAAGTAGTGAGAAAATATAACTTCCCTACAACTTAATTAAGCAGTTCAGGAATCGAGGAGGTAAAAAAATAATTTTAACAACCCACGCTGGAGTAATTAACTTTGGAGCTACCAGAGGCAGCAGGGTACCACAAAGAAGTGCCAAGGCTCCCAGTGTCCAGCCTGTTCAGAATAGGCCAAGATCATACGAAAATATTCTGCAAAGACTCACCCCTTACTTCCCTGCCATCACCTCAGCCCCTTCCCTACAGCCAGGAGAGCAAGCAGCAGCTTCCAAAGCGTATGCCAACGCTGTTCCACGGATCAGCACATTGGAATGCAACCCAGCGCCGCGCAGCTGCCCTCTTGGCCCTCCACCTGGATACTGAACATGTCATCACAGCTTTGCCTTCCAGCCCCTCCTGGCTACGCTCCCTGGGTCCAAGCTTGTACCTGCAAGTCAGAAAACGTGCAACGCCAACTTATTTGCTATGGCGCTATCCAAGTTACAAGGCAAATTTTTTACCTATGGTGTCCTTCCCAAACGAAATCACAGATTGCTTCACAGCAGCGAGACAAAAAAATGTTTAAAAAGCTGTGCTTAAGCAGAGATCTTTAAAAATATGGTACAATAAAACTGCTATTTTACCCAGTGACGGACAAACAGTAACTTTTATATATATAATAATAAACAAATCAGCAGAAGGAGGGAGGGATCCTTCTAATTCAGGAGAGGAGACATCAAGACAACTCAAGGGACAACTCAAGGTGCCAGCTCAGACCAGCCCTGGACAAGATTACATGTCACAGTGGTGTCTCCAAACAGGAAGCGGAAATGAAGAGGGTCCTCTGTGTTCAGTGACAGTAGTTTGGCCTCTTTCTACACTATCAAGCTTTTCATACTCTGTGCTTCCAGGGAAGAGACTGTCTGAGGGAGGTTGCAGCTGTAGCATGGCAAGAGCACAGCCCCAAATTTAGGTTTCAACCAATGTGACCAAGGCAACACTACCTGTGCATGAACCACGTGGTGAGATGGAACTAAAATTAACTGATTTGCAAATGCCTAATGAACTGATTTACAAATGCCCTAACGGTCAAGTTATTAAGTTTAAAAACAGACACCAAAAGTAAAAGCATGGACTAGAGAACTGGCAACACAGTTTGCTCTGGATAGGGTTTTTAGAGGCATTTTGGTGAAGGAATCTGACTTAAACTGCAACAGGTGGGATTTTAGGAACACTATTAAATAATTCAGGCACTAGGCTGATCACCCTGAAAGGTCATGCAGTCAGCTTCGTTGGAGGCTCTTAAAAATAGGTGAGAAGGATGTCTGCCAGAGTTGGTCTAAAAAGAGTCGTTTTTTCCTTGAGGTAGTGAAATGGATTACACGAGCTCGTAAGGTCCTCTAAAACCCTCGTTTCTATGACAGTGAGTCACAGAAAATACTACTATGAATTAAAGAACCTGGGATAAAAAGGAGGCTAAATCTTAACATGTAATTAAGGAGGAGCTGAAACAAAACAAAACAAAACAAAAAAGGCAGAAAACTAAAATGCGGGGGGGCAAAGAGAAAAAAAAAAGGCACTGCAGAACAGAGTTGTCCCAGCACTTGGCGTGGCCATTGGTTCAAAAAATTTGGGGCCACTACAGCCAGAAATAATATACAGCAACAGCAAAGGGCAGAGAAGCACCTTTCTGTGATGAAAGGGAGACATGCAGAGAGAAATTTGCATCTTTCCAGAGCTTAAGCCTTGGGCTTGCTCTCGTGGGATTTTTCATTTGCTCAGACTCAGACACAAACTCAAATTAAAAATTTACTGAAAAGAACAAACTGCTTTGACACAGCTGGCCTGCAAGGCAGTTTACACACAGCCACTTCGATAAGGATTTGACCCCACTGGCCACACCATTTATGGCAAAACAAAACCACCCCGTTACAAAGCCGCAGACAACTGTCACAATTAGCATTCAACTGGAACACACCAAATTCTGCATGACTGTAATTTCTTGTATTTCTCCTTTTAAAAGAAAGAGAACTAACTACAGGTCACCATCTGTTTCAACTGGAGTCAATATTTGCTTCTGCAATGCACCTGTCCTTTAAAACTGGAAGTTAGAAATACCTCTGATGATGGGCTTTCCTGCTCTCCCTGCTGCCCAGCATTAATATTCAAATGGATAAATAGACATCATTTCACAAAGCAAACTGTAACTTGACTACTCTATAGATAGTGTAGGATACATTGAGACTAACCTCTCTAAAATAACTATCACAAACTTGGTTAAACTTTATTCTAGCACCAAATGTGTCAGAGTCTTACTTTTTCTTTGGTGTTATAGTTGTGTGATTTGTAAGATAGAAAAAAATATCTCGGGGCAAGATGTCACACAAAGGAATAACACAATCCAGGCATTAAAATAATCAAAGGCTAAATAAATCAATAAGCGAATGAATAAAATAAAAAATTAAAAATCATTTCAGTAGAAGGGAGACTAAAGTGCAGTGACTGAGAGTTGGGACTGGCTGATCCATAGGAGACTTGAAGCAATCACAGAGCAGCAATGTCTGCTGTGCAGAACCATTCAGGCTTGCACACAGAGCAACTCTACTGCAAGACATAAACATTCACAACACACAGCAAACACAACATGCTTGGGTATGTTTATCTGGCTGCACAGATGATGCTCTCTGTGGATGCGGCCAACACTTGTTTGGGATTTCTAGGTATTCTGCCATTTCCAGTGGGAAATAACAAAGGACTAACAATTTGAGGAAAGGTGGTTGACTGTTCATTACTTGAAGTCCTCTGGAGGGAGATTTGGGTTGGAACAACCCCAACATGTGTATAAGGTATGGAGGCTCCCTGCAAAGGTGACAGAGTGACACACCTAAACAGGACCAGCAATTCCACTCACAGAGCAGGGAAACCCTTCAAACTAGCCAAGGGGAAGCACTTGTGGGAAGTACAAACAGACAACTCTCACCTCCACAGCAAGAGAGGCATGAAAGTAAAGTGGGTGCATTTGTGGGCTTTCAGAACAGTCCACAGTGAGCGACTCACTTTTATTCTCAACCTGGGCACCAGGAAAATGAGCAGAAAGGATGGAGCTGGGGGCTGGCTCCCACCCAGGAGCCCAGTCCAACAGCAGCTGGTTGAGCTCGCTGGAAGGACAGCACTGGAACTCAACCTGGAATCCAAACCATCACACTTCATCTCCATCACAACAATGACATCACACAATGGCACATTTTGGTCTTTAAACTTAAGTACCTATTAATCTTTTCTTATTTGGGAATGAAAAAAAAAAAAGAACACAGGCAGCTTCCCAGAATAATTGATCTGGCTTACAGTAAGAGAGAGGTTAGATGTTTTAAATCAGCTTATTTTGACATAATTTATACAAAATCACTTTAGAGTTTAGCTTTTGAAAAGTACTGCATTTAATTAAACTTACATCTATTAGTCAGTTGATCAACTAGATAGTCAACTAAATCAACTGAAATGTTCAACTAAACATGAAGTTAGCAAGGCTGGAAGGTCTTTAATTTTATATTAAAATTTGCATATTGCTTTACATAAGAAAGAACCAAGACCCTCAATTTCCTTTACCAAAAATAAAACATTCCAACTGCCCTCTAGCACCTGACAATCTCTTTGATTACTACCAGCAGAGAAGAAAAGTATTTCTCACTGAATTTTCATTGGCACATCCACGACACCTCCCATTCAGGGTCCAGCAAGGGCACCTATATTGTCACTAGACAGTTTTACCTCTAACTGAACTTCCAAACTTTGTTACCATCTCATTATTTATGTAGATCCCTACATTACTTATGCAGCTCCCGGGGGTGGGCAGGACTGTGAGAGCATCACAACAACTTTGCTGGTAACAGCTCTAGGGGTTTAGGACTCTGACCCCACTGACAGTTCTCTTGACATGTAATGACTCCTTTTATATTTTAAAACAGGAATTAATGCTGAAAGCATTGGATGGAACAATATTGCTACAAACTTTTCCAACACAAAATACTTCCATCAACTATTTACCTTTATCAGTCCATAACTGGACATCAACACCTCCTCTAACTCTGCTATTGCTTAGAGGATTTTCCATTGCTTCCCAGCATTAGATCATGGTCTAGATATGGAAAGGAATCTTTCAAATACCCCTGTTTTCCAGTTAGCTTGTGCATGAGAAGAAACAGAAGCATATCCCCAGAACTGATAACACGCAATAGAACAATTTGTTATCAGTTAATGAGACACTCTCAACACACAGTTACTAAATATTTGTCCATATTTCTACAATGTTCCATTTCATTGCTGACTCATTTCAATTACTTAAACCAATTTCCTTCAAGAATTTCAAGTAATTCTTCAAGACAACCCAGATATGCACTTAGTAAAACATGATAAGGATACACCCATGAGCTAGAAGGGATGGCAGCTACCAAATGAAAGGTCACCCAACACTGCCCTAGTGCCACAACCAGGAATTAACCAACCAAAGGCAACAAGAACTACCCTGATGCCAGCCCATGCTTAGTACTACACTCCCATTTAAGTCAGACTAGGTTAAACGCAGCAAGAAAGCTAAATAAAGCCTGTTACTGTTCATCCTTACTAGAGACTTAATGAATTAGAGTTCAGCCATGTGACAGCCCAAGGCATCACCTCACAGATCTGTAAATTCAAGTTGGCCCTTGACTCCTGGCAGAGTTGACAAAGCAAATTTTAGAAACCATCAAATTTGGTCTTTTAGCAAATGAATACCCTCCACGAGCTGCCAGGAAGTCCTATCTGCAACAACTTTATGAGCCACTATGGATGCTGATGTGTAACAGGGTGTATTAATAGTCTCAATACTAAAGTTCAGCCAACATAAACTCTGCCTTGTTTTGGAAAGACGTCTGGGACTTAAAAAAATCCCAAATCCTACATAGCCCCTGAACAACTCATCCCAGGTACTTTTATGAATCTATCTCTGTCCAGCCTTGACGAGCTGGGGGGATGCAGCTCCTGGCTGGGAGCACCGGACAGGCACAGTCCAAGTGTTGACACTGTTGTACCAGGCAACGTTTCATTCTCCAAAGTCAAATAAACTCTCCCAGCAGAAGCACACTTTGCCAGTACAAACTGCATTAACATCAGGGTGGTTTTGCTAGGATCCCTGTGTCTGCCCCTTTCGCATGCTTAAACAGGCAATTTCAAAGCTATTTGATATTTTCTGCAGCTCAGAGAAGCCTCTAAAATAATTCCCTCTCAAATTTTAAAAGCCAAAATACATTTGTTAGATTGTTTTGAATTTCTAATGCACCAGTGACATCCAATAGATGCCATATTATAGAAATGACTAACTCAAAAATCTTCAAGCACTTAAATGACTACTACAATATCCGGGATCAAATTACCACACACAGGCAAAAACAACAGGCAAAACCAACAAACACCATTGAAGTGATCTCAAATGCAAGTTATGTCAACAAAAACACTGGTCATAGAGAGGCCAGAAGTAACAAGCTATTTATGTTTTGCAAAATATTTTGCGGATTTAAGAGATTAAATGTCCCACTAATGGTAACAGCCAAATACTTTTTTGTTCTAGTTAGTTTTAAAAGGAAAAACACAAAGACAGCTGTTGGTATAGTTGCTCAGGGAAGGAGTTCTGCACCAGCAAGGAGAAAGACACTCCTTGGAAGCTATCTCAAACAAAGTTCTGTGCTAGAGCCCCAGTAACACACACAGGACCAAACCCCATCCACCACACTCCCCGCAAGCACAGCTCTGCTCCAACCTGTGCTAGGAACAGCCGTGCTTCCACACTGCTCTCAACATGAATTAAAGGAGTTCAGAGTTCTTGGACAGCCTTGGAACAGAACCACCTCCATGCATCTTACAGTATCTCGAAGCAAAGAGGTTAAATAAAGTAGATGGCTCAAGATTAAAGACAAAGCAATGGAGAGAAATGAGGATGTCATGGGAAAGAATTCATTAGAGGTGTAGGAGTGGAAAGGCAAGACTTGGAGATACGTTATCAGTACAGTGAGGTTCCATTGCAGCAAAGAGACCTGCAGGAGATAAACCTGGTAGGCAATATTTCAGATGCTCAATCTGGGGTCTAAGAGAAAGTCTGAGAGCACATTCTCCTTATCACAGGCAAATAAAAAAAAAGGTCCTTCTTCTCTCAGGAAATGTAAACTCAAAGAATAGTAAACTGGAGGTTCTGCAGCACATTCCTGTGCTTGGTCCAAGCCTGACCACAGAGCTAAAGAGAGTTCCTACAATGTTGCTGTGAGTCCTCCTCAAAAATAGCCAAAGTGAATTATTTGAAATCACCTTAATGACTGAAAAGTAAGGCAAACTTCTAGGAAAGGGAACATCTTGGTGGAAGAGGAAAAGGATGGTGATATAACAGCACTGTAGGGATTTAGGCAGATGGCAGATTGCATAATTAAGTTTAAAGTTAATTAAACAGTCGTTCAAGGAAGAGAAACAATGCAGACCTACATTTACATGGACAGGCTCAGCCAAAATGTACATTCTATGTAAATGTCCTGAAATGAGTGGATGATGTCTTGAAATCCAGCTGTCAGAAGTAGTTCCCATGACCACCAGCCTCTCTAATTGTCCCGTTACAATGGGCCACCAGGGTCCAGCCACAGCATAAATCTAGAGGTAACTTTCCAACGTCAATACAAATCAAAACAAAATTATAAGACGGCACTTAAAGTGGAGGTCTGTCCACAGAGTTTTAAAACATGAGTTCAGGAGTGATTCAAAGAACTGGTACAGCCCAACCAGTTACCACCAACCCTCTACAGCATAACACAACACAGCTCTGCCTGTGCCAGCCCAGCAGCTTGTCTATGGGCACAACTGTGTTTGTGCACCAGGACACTGGGAGCCATCTGTGTACCCATCCAGGAACAAGTCTGGAGAGCTCTGGCTCTGCCTCTTTGGAGAAGGTGATTCTCTAAACAATTTTGGCAGAAAGTCTGCCAAAACCTGCCCAGAAGAGCTGAACGTCCAACAAAATAAAAAGTACGAAGGGAATCCTTGCCACACAGGGGACAAGTTGGCTGCAGTCAGCGACTCTGGATGGGAAAATACAGGTTGTCATGATTTGTGAGGGAGTTCTTAGGGCCATGAGCTGCTTTTGGAGGCGGTCATAAAAGATTCAGACATCCAGCATTCCTACAGTGAAATATTGAGGAAGAAACATTCCTATTTAGTGATGGAAGTAGCAAAAAAGTGGCATATCCACAGATACTAAGGAAAGTCAGGAGCAGAGACAGATGCTCATTTCCAGACTCATGAAAATGAGGTGAGAAGCACGCTCGTGGTGGAAAGCACATGTTGCAACTGCTCTTTTGCTTTAAGCTGCACATATTTATTGAAAACTCTTGTGCTGCATGTCCCTAGATTTCAATATGGAGCTAGGGAAAATGAAAATGTTCTTGCTGGTTTTGGCTTTCACAAAGGGTCTAGGCTTTGAAAAACTGAAACGAAGAAATATGCACAATGGATTCTTTCTGCTGTGGAAAACAATACTTTGGAAACTGCTACTGACCGCCAAGATCATGTGCCCACAACGCCACACTTCCTCTTTCAAAACACTTCCAAGCATCCTCATGCTTGCAGGGCTTTGACTTCAGTAACTCAGATAGTAATTGCAGTTTTATTCAATTCCTCTGCAGGGTTTCTGTTGTAGGAATACTACAGGAGCGCAAGAGCCAAAGATACCATTCCAGGCTCTGAACGAAGGGCTGGTGACGAAACTCATTTAGTAGCAATAGACTAAAAGTTTATCAAAATAGTTACTGTGCTCCAGCTGTGTGCGGCAGCACAGTGGTGTTGTCAGGGAGGGGGTACATCTCTTTTCGTTTTCAGGACTCTCTGTGAACCTGCTCCACCCTGCTTGTGACCTCCTCGCTACCTACTCCGCCTGATGACTGCACTCCTCCAGGCTTCCACTCCTGCCTCAGGATGTGGGTCAGGGCTGCTTCCACTCCCCCTCATCTTTCCATCTTCCCAAAGCATCTTCCACAATACCCTTTGCTCTTTGTTTTATCCAGCAACAACGCTGTGAAAAGGCTTCTTCAAGACTTCAAGAAAAACACTTTAAAAACACAATATTGCAGAAGTTCTCTCTTTGATTTCTCTGGGCTTCAGTAGTTTGAGGAAAGCAAGTTGCTCAAAGATCAGAAGAAGCCAAGAAGCTTTGAAAGGCAAAGTACCTGACAGGAGGTGCTAACATACTAGAAGATATTAACAGCTGAAGAAATCAAAGAACTGCCTTCAAATTCCTACATGTCCCAAGGTAACCCAAGGTGATGCAGAATTTGTTTACCTGCTGATGAACCCTTCCCCATACTGCCTATTCAGTGTAGTAGGTACATAAATCACAACACCTAGCAGTGTGGGGGGAAAATGCCTAAAAACATACAAACTGAACGAAAACACATTATGGCTGCTGGTTTTTATTTGTAGAGAGCCTGGAATATTCTCCAATGCATGACCTGCCCCATACATCTGTGGGCGGCAGCTGCTAGTGTTGATATTTTCCTTCAGCACTCTGGAAATCTTTGTTTTTGTCACAGAAGACAGTATTTTATGCAATAGATCCCAACATTTTGTTTTCCATCCTGCCCCAGCCAAGTTTCAACTCTCTGTAGCTTGGATTTCCCCACAAGAGGGAGTTTGGTATTTCAAGCCCACAACATTTCATGGAGCTGGTTATCACGGGCATGAGGTGAGAGGGCAAAACATGGGTAGCAGCACTTAGGACAGGAGAGGCAGAAGCAGAGCTGTAGAGGAAGGCATCAGAGAAAGCCCCACAGCAGCCACAGCCTGGAGAGGAATCACAAGAGCCACTGAATTCAGCTGCAAAGCACCTGTCCTACATACCTGGATACCCACGGCAAAGGAGACACTTGGAGATCACCTGAACAACAGGCCAGACCTGACTGCGGTGTGTGGGCTGACTGACCTCATGGACAGCAGAGGACAGAGGGCTTTTACAAATTAATTCCTCTTTGAACTGCAGCATATTGCAGGGGTAGAAATTGTTCTCGGGGTTTTTTAACACGCCGGTGACAGCCCACATACCACAAGCCTTGGTAAAACTGTTCCAATGGTCATTCACCCTCACTGCTAAATTGTGCTGTATTTCAAGCCTGGATTTGTTTAGCCTCAAATGCATTATATCATAATCTGCTCAACTGAGTAGCCTATTATTGAACATCTGTTCCCCATGTAGGCAATTTACTGAAAACTCCCCTCCCCCAAGCATCTCTTTGATAAGTAAAGCAGAGTTCCTCAAATCACTCACTCATGATCCCAGCATTTTAATCTTCCCTGTGGCCGTCCTCTGAGTATTCATCAATTCATCACCATCCGCCCCAAACAGAGGGCATCACCACAGGACACAGCACTCCAGAAGCTGCTGCTGCCACGCCAAAGACACACGCAGTCCATACTCCATCTTCCAATTCCCATGCTCGTACATTACCCTTTTGGCCACATTTCACAGGAGGGGGATGTTCAGCTGATTAATCCATCAAGAGCTCAAAACTTCTTTCCAAGCTGTTGCTTCCCACACTGGGTTCCTCACACTGCTAGCATGGCTCTATGCTGGCAATCCGATAAATGGATTTTGTTTTGCCTGCTCCCAATCCACCAAGCGATCCAGATGGCTGCCAGTAACTGCCTCCATTATTCAATACTCTCCAAGTCATCCAAAAAAACCTATCATATGTTTTCTTCACGACAATTGACAGAAGTATTAAACAGCACAGGGTCAGAACATGACACTGTAGGATCCAGACACACCTGTTGCTAACAATTTTCAATTTATTGCTGTATTTAATTAGTTCAACTAAACAGCTTTTAAACCATTGCACATGCTCTGTGATTTAATCACGCTCCCACATCAGCACCCACACTCACACCTTTGCCATCAGACCCCTAATGTCATAAGACACTGACACTGGAGGAGCTCAACAGGACCTTTGTTAAATAATGACAAATCACATGAAAGAAAAGATTTAAAACAAATTAAAAATCAGTTCAATTCCTGTATTACCCTACTATTTCCCTAGGATCAACATCACGCTGACAGGCATAGTTACCTGAACTACATAACTGGGGCTAAAGAGTAGAAAAAATATAGTTTAAAAAAAATAGCAGGTTAATAGCAACAAGTGTTTCCACCGAGGAATGTTTTCACATGAGTACTAGCAGGTGAAGGAAGGTCCTTCACTCACAGAGGTGAAAGCTTTGCTGCCAAATGCAAGGGCTCCTCCTGCACAGTGTGCTCAGGACTCTGGTAAAGGGCACAGAAGACAGTTATTAGATCACAGATAAAAAACACAGTCCCTGCAGGGGCAAGATCTCATCTCCCCAAGAGAGGATACATCAGATATTAACTCACATACTATAGCTGATGTTAACCAAAAAACATTAGTTGCACAAGATTCAGGAATGCAACTTTTTTTTTCTATCAAAAGCAAGAGAAATTTATGTTTGTGATGACGTTGCTAAACCATTAGAGAGGGGAGCATTCTATTTTTCATGTGTTTCTCAGATGGGGCCATACAGTAAATCCAGTCTTCCCTCCTCTCCCATATCTTGTTACTATGATTAACATCATCTAAGGAACATTACACTGAACCTGGCAAGATCAGCTACATTTTAAAGATTTCTACAGCAACCGACATTCTTCATTTATTGAGTTGATTCTCTGGTCTTTAGTAGATTGCTGGTTCATATTTACTGGTGTCAGATAGGGAAATAACAGCATTCTTCAGAACTGAATTTCACCACACAAGAATTGGAAGACTCATCACTAAAAATGAGTATTATCCTAAATTTGCCCTACAAGAAGGGAAAGGCAGAAGCTGTTGTTCCTCCTCCAAAGCTCCCCCAGAGAAACAAAGGCAAATATAAAATTTACTGCAGTGTACCACAGGAAGACAAAATGTCTGAGATTTTGCCATCTTGTTAAGGCTGGTATTTCTTGAGCAGCTGTGTGCCCATCAAACATGCAGGAAAGCCATTCTAGGATATTTCCTTTACCTATCATGAACCTTTTAAATGTCAAGGTTGCAGCCACAAGCACAACACCACCATCCAACAGCAACAATTGTTTTTAAAGCTCTGATGCTAAACACCAGCCTGCTTGCCAGCGACACTCCTCCATGGAAGCTGCCCAAGTTGGTTAAGTACCACAGGCTGGGCAAATAAATGCCAAGTGTCAGACAGATGATAAATCAGAAAGGGCTGTGGAAATCTTAGGCTGTTGCAGACAAGGCTTGTTGTTACCCAGGAATTGTCTGTTTCTACTCAGGGGGCATGCTGACCCTGACAGATGGGCAAGATTTGTTTAGCCTCCATCACATCATAAACTCACGAAGGTTTTAGTGAGAGGAGCCTCAGGAGGATACCCAGGGAAGCTGGCAGTGGTGTTCTTCCCAAGGAAGCTGTAAGCAGATACAGACTGAGACAGCATAACCCTGCAAAATCTGAACCTGCATCAGAGCAATCAGCCTTGACCAGAATCCTGCTCCACCCAAGCTTTCAACATCAACAAAGCCACCTCACTTCCAGGTACTTTATCTCCCAAGATCCTCTGAAATCAAGTGTGGCCGGGATATGGTGTTCCCAAAGACCATGCTGCACCCCACATTTGGAGGACAGTCCTTGTCTGCAGATGTCTGATTTCCAGGCTTTCCAGTAGACTCAGGAATTTGCTATCAAACAGACACGTTCCCTCAAAAAACAGGCTGGGAAGTGCACGTACTCAAAAAGCAACTGAAACCTTGCTATGCTGAATAAAACACCCAGCTTGGTCTAAACTACCTACTGACAAAGCAAAGCTTTACAGATACTTAAGATGAAGTTCCACTTAGCAGCCATGCAAATCTCAACTCCAGTATGTGACAGACAGATGCCACAGAAAGAGTCAGTACTTCTGTCCTCAAGGGAAAGGGAGTTTTAAGCTCTTTTATGACAGAAACATCAGTCAGTCTGAAAAAAGATTTTGATTACTAGCTCTGGAGTGAAGTGAGAAAACCCTTAAGAGTCTTTGATGAAAACCAGAAAACAACCCAAGGGACTTGATAACTTTCTGTTAAGGAAGTTTAACCAAATTTTAGCACCCAAAGAACCTAGAGAATTGGAGATTTAAGGGAAAATACCAGCAGGAAATTAGTATTAGATGAAAAACTGTAAGCACCACATAATTTAAAGTGGCATTTTGGGATTATTTTCTGGTTTATCGGGGTTTGTTTGAGAAGAAACTTCAGAACAGGAGGTTTTACCTTGCAGAGGTTATAACTGCACACAAAGGAGCAACAATCTGTGGAATTCCTCTGTATGAAGCTTTGTCTTCCCAAATCCAAGAGTGCTGATACCATAGAGTGAATCCAACCTGCAGTCTCATGAGTGGGTTACATATTTCACACAAGGGACAAAGGAGATCTGTTCACACACAGCTCTCTCAACTGCAAAGCCTCCAATACTTAGGAAAAGCAGTTACTATGTGGAACTACAGACAGCAACACATCACCAGCAGTATCTCCAGGGCTCAGTGACATTTGCTTGGGGCTCCATAAATCACTCTGCTTTCCCCCAAAGCCACAGGAACTGCCCTACCACTGGAAGGACATTAACAGGGACCAGTCCCTCACTGCTTACAGCCTGTCCCAGGGCACTCAAAGGGTTTTCACAGACCTCCACATTTGCCTTCAATTTTAGTACTGTCAGCTCAGGGTCACTGCAAAACCAACCACGGCTAAGCCTGAGCTGAAGAGCTGTTTGAGAAGAGGACAATGAAATAAAATTATATAAAAAGAGATGCTTGGCTTTGAGATTAGCTCAAAGAGCCTTTTGGAAAGCCTACAGCAGTCTGAACAGAGCTAATTTGTGAGGAAATGTCACTCCTGAAAAGATGATATGCCTCACTGCTATGACAGAAGCAATTCTTGCCATCACAGTTTCACAAGCCTTGATTTAAACTGATCAAACCAGACACCTGCCTATGCAAAATAATATGACTTATATCAGCATCAAGAGACAAAGACAAGCTTTGAAGTGAGAAAATATTAATCTGATACTGTGATGTGTGACTTCTTATACATAAGCACTTGCATACTGCAAAATCTTCATTTCACTTAAACAAAAATACTAAAATATACTCAGACTGAACAGCAGAAAAGATGTTTCTCTGAATTAAGTGACATATTTATTTCTTCTCTGTTTCTTTCCTCCACAAGAAACTGTTTTTACGTCCCTGTAAACGTTCTGGAGGATAACCAGTCCCAGCTACACAGGAGGGTGGCTGGGGAGGCATGCAGGGAAAGAAGAGGAAGGGTGTCACTGTTGAGCAATTAATTTTCCAGTAATCTTTCCCACAGTGTGAGTTTTCCACCTGGGAAGTCAAACACCAGGGTCAACATTTTCTGCTTTAGGTCTTTACACTAAACAAACAACTCCTTTATAAAAGCCTTGTGCAACCCCACTTCCAACTAGAGCAGGAGGCCACTGTGGGTGTTTGCTTTTGAAAGCCAGGGTATTTTTATTTTAGACTGAAATCTATGTAGGCACCTACCATTTTCATGGATATGAATTATATGCTTTCTAGACTCTACATCTCTGTCAGCTGCTCTTCCTATGCTTCAAAAGCTGAAGGTACCAAAGTCTGTTATAAGAGGCTAAGCACAATAAATAGTGTTACAATGAACCACGTAAAAAAAACCCTCCCAAAAATCAAGCTCATCAAAAAATTTTAGCATAATCTGCATTAAATCTCTATCTGTGATCAGTCTTGCAAGAACTCATGGAAGTTTACCAACTTTAGCACATTATCTATCGCCACAACCTCAAAAATACTACAAATCCAGAAAAAAGCATATTACTTGCCCTTCTTGAGTCACAGGGCTTAGTTTTTAAGACTGATTTAGTTAAACAGTTACTTGATTTCCAATTCAAGAGCTGTGACAGGCCTCAGGCTGATCTTACCCAGCTGAGAAATCAATCTCTTTTCTGCTTGTTAGAGAGAATTTAACACAGTGACATTTATGGGTTCCTCCAGTAGTAGCTCGTAAGATCAGGCTATCAAAGTATTTCATTATAACTAACATTCAGAGAAAGTTTTAACCCATTACACTGAGAAACCAAAATTAAACAGCCTGGCTTTGGCTGCTTGTGGATGCCCTGTTTCGGGGGTTTTTTAAATAAAAAAAATTATTTATCTCCATAAGGAGGCTTTTTGCCTTTAACATCCCATTTAAGAGACACATTCACTTTAGTACTGCAAGATCTCTTTGTTACTAACAGCAAAATTTCGTGGAGTCAACACTATCAGGGATTGGCTAATATACAGGCATCTTAGCCCCTGAGTATTGGATGGACTCAGACCAAAGGCAAACCAGCACTCCACATTCAAAGAAGCAATGCAGAGAAAAGCATGACTCTGGCCTGAGTCAGCTCAGATCCAGTGGTCTTATTAATTTGGACTCTACACCACAGAAATTGGGCTCTCCTAGCCCTGAGCTGATCCTGGAAGCAGCACAGCCACACTCACAGAGCTTCAGCCAAGGGATTATGTCCTGCCAGCCCCAAGCTGGCTCCACATGAAGCCATTTGCACATGCCACATGGCTTACATGTAAACCAGGACAAAGCCACCCACAGGTAACCAAGGGCTGACTAACTTGGACAGAGTAGAACTGGCTCATGTTAACGCACTCATGACTAACACAGCGCGTTCATTAC
Organism: Corapipo altera; assembly: GCF_003945725.1. Taxonomy (NCBI): domain Eukaryota; kingdom Metazoa; phylum Chordata; class Aves; order Passeriformes; family Pipridae; genus Corapipo; species Corapipo altera. The sequence goes on along the minus strand of NW_020884895.1, from coordinate 2,627,788 downwards.
CACAGTAATTGGAGCAAATGCCCCAAACAGTTCATTAGTGTGAACTCACCTTGGACTTGACCTGGAGACAACTGACTGTTTTTTCTGGCATTTATTGCCAGCACATCCTCACCAAACTGTTCAGTCAACAAGTGTCCAGCTACTGTATCAGTGTTGGCAGGACATCTGCCTCGTTTCTTTTGTTTCTTCCTCCAAGTGTCCTCCTCATCAGAACCAGAAGATTTCTGCACAGCCCCATGGTGTCTCAGGCTGTTTGACACTCTCCCACCCAGAGCATCACTCATATTTAACAAGTCAGACCCAGCTCCACGCTGATGCAAGTAATAGTCCTCCTCCAGCTCCAAGTCTCCTTCAACAGCATTTTTTTTATAAGGACATCTGTTCAGAGCAGTTTGGGGTTTATCATTCTCAAATCCAGGCAGGGGCTGTTCCAGGTGAGATGTTCTGACCGGTGAATAGCTGTGCATGTTCAACCCATTCCTGGCTGGATTATCCTTCACCAGTCCTCTCCTCAGAGGCGGGTCCAGATCCCAGCTGGGGTCACTGGAGGTGCCTTCTTCCAGCTGCATCTTCTGTGCAATGTGATTCAAGTAGAACTGGAACCGGCCACTGTGGTGCTTTTGCACGAGCCTGGCGTACGCATTCTTCTGGGGGGCAGCGGGCTTGCTCAGTCCCTCCTTGGCACCTTGGGCAGAAGCAGTACCTCTCACGTGCCCCAACTGATCCATAGTGCAGTAAAAAGCTCAAACTTCAAAGAGTTACAAATAGATACAGGTGAAAAGAGGGTTACTTTCTTGAAACAAAGCATCAAATAACTGATTATGTTAAAAGAAACAAAAATGTAAAATGTACAGGAATTCTGGGTTGGTCAGTCACTCCAGCAGGGAGAAGGGGTTTCACAAGGTACTCAACACCTGCCCAGCACTGAATACTTGTGACCTAGGAGTGACCACAGTCCATAAGCCCCACCTGCCCACGCAGCACAAAAAACAGGGATTTTGCACTGAGGCTGACACCCCAAATACAAGGGATTCCTTTAACCTTGCCTTTGTAAAAAACAGGAAAATTAAAGCAGTGACTGACAGACTGTACCAGAAGCATCAGTTTAGTGATTACCAGAAGCAAAGTCTTGTCATTTCCAACTCAAAAACAACTGCATCCTTCCTGAAATGCTTTACTATTACTGTCAAAACATACACTGCCTGTCACCTCACTTCCACAGCGACCTTTGAATTGCTTCAAACAGCAAGACTACCCATTTGAGCTTGTCTTTCTAGCCACAAAGTCCCTCCCAGAAATAAAATAATAACTTTCTTACAGGAGCTCACAGTTCCTAGTGACTGAGACACACTGGCTGCAGCTCCAACCAGCACCACTTTCTGTAGGTGGTATCACACCTCCACCTTCACCTTCACTGCACGAGTGTGGAGCTTGAGCAGGTCAAGCATCTTCCAATCATTTTTCTAGGTTTTAAGCTTTTGGAACAAAACAATCTAGTAAATTGTCCTCAGTTACTACCAAGGTAAATTATAGGTATAGACAGGACATAGTAATGATTTTTGCTGTATGTAACATGAAAGAGGAATATAAGAATTTCTTGATAATGGAGCTCAGTGCAATTGGCTTCTGAGGGTTTTCACAAAAATACCTCTTTTTCACTTCAAGACATGTTTAGAACTAAACAGCTGAATTTCACCCCAGCTGGTACATAGAGAATTTCAGGGTTCACTGTCATCTCTTCTATGCCAGAATGGTGGAGCACTGGAATGACCCTAAGTTTAAATAAAGGATACTGTCCATTAAACCTCTCTCCTCACTTCTCTAAGCACTGGGGTGTTGGCAGGACAGAATACAGAGCTCAGCAAAAGAGGAATTTATATTCCCTTCCCTACTCCCACCATGCTTGGAATTTTTCTTTGCCCTTACTCAGCACTCTTCTCCCTTTCTCTGCAGAGGATAAGCACCCAGGCAGTCTCCTCCACTCAGACAATGCCTGGGAAAAGGGCATTATCCCTCAGGGACCAAGGCCTCCAGAGCCAGCTCCTCCTCAGTGTGGCTGCTCCGACCCTTTCGGAGAAACAATTCGTGTTGCAGTGAAATTGACTTAACTAACTGAGCAGGGATGTGAACAGGCTTCACAACACCAATCAAAAACTAAAAATCCCTGAACAAATAGGAAAAATTCTTTGTGTGGTTTGTGATTCTTTGTGTTCCTAAGATTTTCCATTGGTGCTGGCCAATAGCTGAACTCTTCTAATAGACTGACCTGCTACTGAGCTCTTACAAAACCCTCACACGGGTAGGTCCGCACGAGGCTTCTTCTAACGTCACCTTCTCCTGCTGCCAATTCAACAGGAGCAGATAACATTTATAAAAGCCAGCGAGGCTACTCTCCAAACAATGGTTTGGTTCCGGGAGACAGGAGTTTTGTCACCGTTATTTACCAGTAGAGAATAAACATTCACAGCTTGCCTTGCACTACAGTTCTGGCAGCAGTTAGCAATTGCAGTACGGGGAAAGAACAGCGATTGGAGAGCCCCCACAGATCACAATTCCATTATTAGCCTTCTGTGGGCAACTGAAATATTCCCAAGAGAGCAGAGGGAAAGTAGAGGTGGGTACGGGTGAGGGTACTGGGGACGGCGATGAGGGCAAGTGGAATACCAGGAGGGACGCGCAGAGGGAGGACGCCCGTTTAACTGGGCCCAGCATGAAAACAGCCCTTGCCTTGTCACCCGGCCGGTTCTGAGGGGCAGCGCTGCCCCACCACCCGCCCCCGGGGGTGCCCAGTGCTCCAGCCCCGGCAGCGCTCCCGGAGCGGGGCACAGCACTCCCCGCATCCCCCGCACCTGGGGCAGCCCCTCAGACCGACCCCTCGGCAGCGCGGCCCGGGCGGACATTGCCCTCCCGCCGGGCCCGGCGCGGACGGACCGGGTAGCGAAACGCGGGGCCCGGTCGCGGCGGCGCTGCCACGGGGCTGAACGCCGCCGGGTCGGGCCGGGAGCTGCTGTCACCCCCCTGCCCGGGACCCGAGACCCCGTGCCCGCCCCCAGCCCCGCTCCCACACCCCGGCCCCGCTCACCGGCGCCACGGCCGCTCCGCTCCGTTTGAATGTCCCAGCGCCCCGTCCGCTTCCGGGGCAGCGGCGCCTACGGGCCGCGGCGGGGCCCAGAAGGGCTCAGCGCGAAGCGCTCGCTCGCTCGCTCTCGTCTACTCACGGCGAGCGGGGGGTCCCATGAGGGGAGAGGTGGTGTCCCAGCCCCGCTCCCTGCAAAAGAGGGAGCTCCCCGGGATCTGCACAGTCTGCCGGGAGAAGGGGAGCCTCCAGACCACTTGTCCAGTCACCGTGAGTGAGGGTGGGAGCCCACCTTCTCCTGCGGAGGCTGAGATGGGGCATGGGGCGCTGAGGGGAGGTGGGAGGCAGCAGGTGCTGCCACCCAACCCAGACCGTCCCAGCCCGCAAGGTTTGCGGCCAGCGTGGTCCCTGGGGTTGGCAGCCACCCCCTCCCAGCCAGGGCAGCGGATCTGCCGTCTGGGGTCCCCCTCTGGGATGGGTTGCTCCAACCCACTGCCGGCGCTACTGCTTCACCAGGAGTTTGTAGCCAGATGAATGAGAAAAGCACACGTTAGCTGATTTAGTACTGTATAGAGCTGAGACTTATAATGACCCCGTGAGAACTCTCAGAGCTTTGCAAGCACCTCGAAAAGCCGGACAGGGAAGCCTCCTTGAAGACCTGCATGGCCTCACCTTCACTGCAGAGAGGAGCAGGTTCCCAGGTTCTGTTCCCTGAGCTCCTGGTGTTCCCCTGGCACTGGAGGTTGTGCACCAGGAGACCTGGTGATCCTCCAGCCCACCCACATGACAGCACAAGAAGTGACCAACTCATGGTGCTGCACAGCAGTGGCCTGATCTCCCCCAGGAAAAGTCAGAGCCTGTGTGTCAGATGGTGACATTAAAGCAGGAGACCAGAGTCAGGAGCTGTGACTTTTACTCCCTGCTCTTTCTGTGACTGCAGACCTCCCACAGAGCTTTATGGGAGAATCAGGCTGACTTGGAGGTACGTGGTTTGGTCACCCCAGTGTTACCTGCAAACTCAGGCTGATTTTGCCAAAGAACTTCAAACAGAAGAAAATCTGGAGAGCAATAAACTGGCCTCATGGAACCCCTAGTCAACCCTATTTGAGCTCTCTGCCAGACAGTGTGCTCCCCTGCTTCCTCCTACTTCCCTGGCTGCTGCCAAAGCAAGAAGGTTGATGTCTGCTCTGTGAAGGCAGAGTGGTGGCATATCCCTGGCTGTTCAGGGATGACCTGAGCCACTCCTCCAGGCTGCCCTTGCTGCATGGAGAAGTGAGGAGTTCACCCACCTGGAAGAGCATGGATGGGGCAAGGGGAACCCGGGAGCCTAGAGCCCCACTGTCCCCCTCCTGTGCCAGACAGGTGGGAGCAGCAGCTCCCCTCCATGTCGCTGAGTCACGCTGTGTCTCTGCTCTTCTTCACCCCAGTGGGGATGAAGCAGAGCCAGGAGCTTGGCCAGGCTCCCCCCTGCACCAGGTGGTGCCACCAGCTGCAGCAGCTTCAGCATGCCCTGTTCCTTGCACAGATGGGGGAGGAAGCGGGGAGGATCCGGTGTTTGTCAGCGCCCAGCCAGCGCTGGGCTCTGCGGTTTCGCAGTGATATCATGTGTGGTGGGCAGGACACGGCTCCTCGGCTGGACGCCTCCGTCACCCTCTCCTCCTGCCTCCAGCTGGGCCCCTGCTGCTCAAGGGGCCATGAGGCCCAGCAGATTGGCAGAGCATTTCTCAGCCCTCGTCTCCTGGAGGAGCAGCCAGGGGTCTGGAAATCTGGTCTGGTCCATGGGGTAGAGCCTCCGTTTGTGCCCACTTTTGCTCTACCCCATCACTGTTCCTGACAAATGAGAGATACAGCAAATATGTGTCACCCTACCAGTGTCCCATGGGAACACAGCAGATCCTGAGTGGCTGGGACCAGTTGTGTACCAATCCTTCACAACCTTTGGAAAAGGCCATGTGCAAATATGGCAGCAAGTTGGTGCCTCATGAAGGATGTCACCAAACACAATCCCTCCCAGGGAAGGGCTGGACTGCTTCAGTTTCACCTTTGGCTCCATCTTCCATCCACACCGTCCTTGTGGCTGCTGAGCAGAAAGGAGCAGTTGCCTCGCTGCTGCTTCCATGACCCTCCATGGCAACTCATGGGATTCCTGAAATGAAAAGGTCCCTGGGCAGATTTTTCCCCTGCATTCTCATTTCCTGGGGTCCTGTAGCAGCAAGCCCAGCCCGGTGCCCTGGCTTGCTTTCCCACAGTGCAGGATTATCTCACCATCTTCCCCCTGGCAGTAACTGGTAGCTGTTTCCCCAACTGTTGGAGGCTGGAACGTGTTGTGGCACCTCGGCCGAGGTGAGAGCAGCACATGGCTCCTTGGCCGGGAGCGCCTCGCTTACGAAGGCTTTGGCTCCTCTGCCTGCAGTTTCAGTGAGGAGTGAGGGCCCGCCCGGCGCTCGTTTACAATCGTTTACATCAGTGTTAATCAGCAGTGACTGGCCAAAGGGCTGGAGCCACCCTGAGATGACTCAACAAGGGGAACCCTGGATGGGAGCAGGGCAGTTCCTCTGACACCTCCATCCGCTTCCCACAACCCACTTGGTATGAACTAACACTGCACATGGAAGTGCCACCCCTGCCAACCTGATTGTTAATAGTATTTCAGGTTGCAGGCCGTGGCAGGGGGATGGAGGGCAGTGGGGCGCTCAGCCTCTGTCTCCCTGCTGTTGTCCAGAGGATAGACCCACACAGAACAAGGATATACTCAACGGCAAAGTCAGGCCATGGGTTTGCTCTGGAGCCTCTGAGCACCCTTGGAAATGTCTCGATTGCAGCAGCAGCACCCAGCATTAGGCCAGAGTCTCGCTCCCTTTGACATCTCTCAGGCACTGGGAGCTGTCTGCACTTGACCTGAGGACTCAAGCCATGCTTGGGGGGATAGAGGGAAGCAAGACAGATTTATTACCATAAATGAGCTAAAAATCATCTCTATCTTCAGTAGATACTATCTGCTGTGTCACAACACATGTGATCTTGCCTCACCCATCCTTCAGCTTCTCCAGTCTTCTCCTGAGCCCTCCATACCTCTGGTTGGGAAACATGCCACCCAAGATCAGGACTTATGGGTTCCCATCTCCTTCAGTGCCTGGAGAAATGCCTGCAGCATGCCCCAGACAAGAGGGAAAATCTGGTTTGTCTGTGTTTGTCCAGTAAAGGAAGAGAGAATCAGACTTCAGCAAAGAGGGACAGGCAGACAAGAAATAGGTAAAAGAGGCAGTGAAGGAGAGAGGTGGGATGCCAGGTAGGATGTTGAAGCAGCAGGGTTAGCAGCATCCCTTTAGCTGGGATTGCCTGGATTTGTCTCCTGGATACCTTTAAGTCTCTTCCACAGTAATCCTGCCAGGTTATAATGTCCAAATGTCTTCTATCACACAGGCCTCAGTTTCCCTGCATCCTCCTACTCTGACACGACTGAGTGTCCCAAAGGTGCTCAAAGTGGCTTTGGATGACACCAAAGCTCCATGGGTCCTATCAGGAAACTTGGGCAAGGAGCTGCCCTGCACCTACTGAGCTTGTGGGCAGCAGGGCTGAGGGACAGGGCACATGGGGTAAGGGATGTGCAGTGAGTTCAAGCCCCACCTAATGTTCTCAGGAAGGTGGAAAAGGCACTTTCCAAGCAGGCAGGGACTAAGGAACTGTACTGCTCTGCAGTCACAGGATTAGGGACTCACCTTACAAGCCCCCATCGCTGTCCCTGCATCTCCCATTCCACACACTCAGGATGCGGTCAGAACAGCCCCTGTGGGGGCCACATTGGAGCTGGGTGACCAGTGGGACCAGCACGCCAAGGGCAAGCAGGGGCCAGTGCTTCAGCAGAGATGACGGGCCAAGGGGTCGGTGGGCACATCCCCGGCAACTCGGTGAGGGCAGGCAGGGGCTGCTGCCAGCCCTGCTGCCGTCTGGCAGGCTGAGCAGTGAATGAGAACGGAACTTATCAGTATTACCTCATGTGAAAGCTCGGTGCCTTTGTATCTCAAGCAAACACCGGCCATTATACCCCAGCAGGCTGGCATTGTTATTCTGTCTGGTTGCTAAAGGTTAGGGCTGTGGAGCCCTGCACGTCCACAGAGGCTGCCTGTGGGGTGGCAGCGGGACCACCGTGACACTCCGCAGCCAGCAGGGCTCCCCAACCACAGGAGCAGCGGCCCCAGCTGTTCCCAGGCATGGCCAAGGCCCGGCTGGACTGTTTTCTGCTCCACAAGGCTGCCCTACCATTTGTGGTGCTGAAATCTCCTTCTTCCCATGCCAGCACTTCACTGTGGCCAGTGTAACCCCATGATGCTTAACCTGGCACCTACACAAACTCTCCTATGGGAGATAGCCAGACTCCCTCCCAAAAAGAGAAAAAAAAGAGGCAGAAAGCCCAAATCTGGCTTCATCAGGATCACAACCCTGTCAGGAGGTCAAGATCAGCACTTATTTGGCTCTCTGCATCCCAGCACTCCCTTGGGGTTTCCCACATCCCAGATGCTCCAGGGAAAGGCCCAAGAAGTCCAGAGGGTTTTTACCTTGAAAGACTGATGCCAAAAGGGACTTCCCACCACTTGGTGCTGGATTCCCAGGAAGCCATTTCAGAGGAGCTGGAGGGTGTTTGGGGCTGGCAGGGGGGCTGCAAGAGAGCTGCTGACGGCTTTGGTGAGGATGGCAGGGTTCAGACAGCCAACCCAGGTGGAAGAGGCTCCTGCCAAGCCAGAACATGCACTTCCGCCAGAGCCGTGGGGCTAGTGAGGACCTGCTCGCCAGGCCTGGATGTGCACGTAGCACATCAGGGCACAGACATTCCCCTGGGGCTGTGGCAGGGTGATGTGGTGTGGTGGTGGCATCTGGCTCCAAGCTGTGTTGGAAACCTCCTAGGTACCGGCTGGGCGTCTGTCCCCACTGGCCTGTTGGATCCTTTCTTGGGATCTGCATGAGGTATGGCTCTCTGCAGGGACAAATGTGGTGTCAGTTATTCATCCTTTGGCCTTTCCATGTCATCAGCTCTTTGGGCAGTACCTATTCCAAAAGGAATGCTCAGCACCAAAAACAAGAAGCCCGGGCTGATGTTGGGACCCCCAGGCTGTGGGTGAAACACTGCCAGACTCCCATTTCTGGGGGGAAGTAATCTGAGAAAGGAAGGAAAAAGAAGACTGTGGTATTTAGCCTGGAAAATCCCAACAACCTGCCCTTGCATTAGCTGCAGAGCTGAGGCTGCTGGGAACTGGAGGCAATGCAATTCCTATCCTCTGAGGACTGACACGGAGGCTCATGGCATGGACTCACCCATGCATTAGAATTGCTTAATTTTCTTGACATTCAACAAAACCCTGAGACATCGTGTTCCTGCTCCCACCAGAGCAGTGAGACATCCCAGCCCCAGAGCACAGCCATCCCAGTGCAGCCCTGGGGAAAATACCCAGAAAGTCAGGAGGAGACTGGAGCATCCCAGGAAGACCAGAGTAAATGGCAAACAGCCAAAGGCAAACCCTCCCCCATTGTGTTTCTCTCCTCTGGGGGAGAAACACACTGTGCCTGCCAGGATGTCAGCACTTCACTAGCAAAGACCTATGAGTCTCTACCTGGGGCTTGCCCCTGTCTTTCCTCTGGGAGGTCTGGGAGGGGACAGAGGTACCCTCTCAGTCTCCGTGCCCTTGCTGCATCTGCAGCCCCATCCCTGCCTGCCCCATCAGGGCAGTTCTGCAGGGCCTCTTCCCATCCCAGTCCCAGTCTGGAAAGAGGGAATTTTGGCCACATACATGTTGTGAGCCAGAGCCCTCGTCCAGACCCAGGGAAGACAAGGGAATGTATAAAATCATGCAGTGTTCCCTGTAATGCCTTATTCAGCAGCAGCTTCCAAACACCAGGGATGTTCAACAAGGCCAAAATCTCCATCTGTGTTTCAGACAGGCACCAGTGTTACCACAGCACCCCAGGAGCATCACACCCCAATCCATGGAGCCACCCCACCCCCATGACAGCCTAGTGGCTGCCCAAGCCCAGGGGCTATTGGTGGCCAGAAAGTGCTCCTGCCTTAGGGGCTATAGGGTTATTCTCCAGAAAAGCTTTCTTCAAAGCATCCTCAGGAGGCACATCACTTGCTGCATCCTGCCACAGCGGTGGGACCAGATGGTCCCCTGCCACTGCAGGCTCCAGAGGCTGCTCATCCATCCCTATAACCCAAATTTAAATCCTTCCCCAAATGGCTTCTCACTGAGCCTGCTATCACCAGACCCCTAGAGAGGTAGTATAAAACCTGTAAAAAAACAAAAACAGAAACAAAAAAAAACTGTGAAAAGCTCCTGCTGTGGCACATCAAGCCCTTGGTGACATTCTCTTGGTGAACATAGCACACATCATGTTCCTGGGGACTGGTAGTTGGCTGCACTGGTGGAGAAGTAGCTCCTCTGTCCTTGTAGCTGCTCCATCCTTGTACCTCCTCCATCCCACCATGTGGGATGTTGCTTAACCAACTGCTCCTTGGGCTGGCCACTGGTTGTAAGAAAACATCAGCCTCTCTGGCATCACCATCACATGCACTCAGCCTTCTGATGTCTCTTTTTGCAAAGGGATGACTGGCCCTCACACAGCATCAGCCAGAAATCCTCACACTAGACTTATCCATCACTCCATCGGGAAATCCTCCCTGGCCCGTGGCAGCAGAAGAGACATAAATCTGGGCAGTGATTTCCTCAAATCAATACAGAAACAAGCTCCCTAAGGACAAGTGAGTGGAAGAAAAAGGAGTTGGATCGCTGGCTGTACACTGCTATGGTAGCAGCTTGCTGCAGACTAGACTCCACATTTCTGTCCCGTAAACTTTCTCGGAATGATCCTTTGGAAGGTGCCTGAAGCCTGGCTCCTAACTTCAGCTGAGATAGCCAGCGCCCCAGGGCTTCCTGGCAGGATCCAGCCTCACCCACAGGCATCTGCTCACCCCTTCCTTATGATGGGGCCAGAACACCCGGTGCTGCTGTCACACCCCCATGACCCATCTCCTCCCACTCTCCAAATCGTGCTGGCACTGGTCACACTTTGATGAATCCCTCCATCCTCAGGCAGGAAACTCTCACGCACTCACCCTCTCCGTTCCCTTCCCCACTCCCTACAGTCCCCTCAAGTCCCTCTTCTAAGGGCTCATCCCCACTTTGCCAAGACTCAGCAGTATCTCCCCATTTTTATCCCCACAGCAGTGCATCCCCATAGTTCCTGGTTCAAAGCTGGTATTCCTCAGGGCAGGCCACCCCTGGAGCCCCTCTCTCCCAGTGACTCTCTTTGGGTCCCTGGGTGCAATGGGGAGGAGTGTCACCCCCTCCAGCACATCCCGAGGGTTTCCATCCCTCCCTATCCAGCTGAGCAGGATCCCCTTTGCTCTCTAGTGCCTGGAGGGAAGCCCACAGTGAGCCCAGCCCTCTGTCCGTGTTCTCAGCTTCCACACATGCCTCGAGTCTGCCAGTTCTCATCCATGGTGAGCATCCTACAGGGCTGTGGGCTAATGAAGGTGCATCCCTTTAAGGGTTAAAAGTTTTCAGGCCCCCATCCCACCAAGCAAAAAGCTTTCATGCTCTTAACCCCTTCCTGCACACCACTTCTCCAAACTTTTGCCACCCCAATGGATCCGATCTGGTTTGAGTTAAGGCTTTGTGTGCGCCCGGCTCTGACTTTCGGCAGAGTAATTTGAATAACAAGACTAATTGGATTTATAAAGCACAGCCCTCCTTCCCCCCCACCCCCCAAACCCGAGGCTCTGCACAGCGTGACAAAGAAAATACACTAATGAAAACCACGCTGGTGAGAGCCGAGGGCAGGGACAAGCCTCCTGCGGGCTGGCGCTGGCTGAGACCTGACCGCGTTGTGGCATTTGTGGCAACACTCTAATACTCCGGGGCGAGGGGCTGGTGGAACAGCTCTGGGACCGACCCCAAGGCAAGCGAGGCGGCCCTTCCTCCCCGCTCTGTGACATTTCCCCCTCCGCCTGCCCCTTCTCTTTCCCCGTTCCGGGTCCCCCGGGAGAAGCCGCGGGGCAGGTTGCCCGCAGCATCAGGGTAGGAGCCAGCAAAACCAGGATGGTGAAGGCAGGACCCTGTGGGGTCTGCTGAGCCGCTGGTGACCTCGGGCACCCCGACATCCCCAAGTTGTGGAGCCCCAGGGCTCAGCTGCCTGCTGCTCCCCTTTCCCCTGCAGAAGCCCTGCTGACGGGGGTAGTGGTGCAGAGCCCCCCCTCCTTTCCCCCCAGAGAGGCTGGATGTCACATCCCAGCTACGCTTTGGGTGGGACGAGGGCTGAACCCCAAGAGAAGGGGCCTCTCTCTGCTCCTTGCCTGCACCCACGGCTCCCTGGCACTCGAGATCGGCTCTAATCCCAACTCCATCACCTCGCTCTGCCTGCACGCAGACAAATGCCCAAGCACAGCTTCACACTCCAAAAAGTCCAAGTTGTCTCCACCTGGCAGGCACAATGGAAAAACCACCGAGACCTTCACCTTCCAGCTCCCGTTCACATGGAGCCGAAAAGCCAATCTCCTTTGAAGTGTCCCGTGCACAATAGCCCGGGCTGCGGAAAAGGAAACATCTCCCTGCTCCCGAGCAGGGGATACCACAGACCCCCAAAGAGACATCGTCCCCCAGCAGGGGCAGGTCCCCGGGGATTTGTGGAGCAGCAGAGTCCAGAAAGACCAAGAAACGGAGCAGGAGGAAAGGGCCAGACTGGAACAGATCCCAGGGATAGAGGGAAGAGCAGAGATTGTTTCCCTGGTCCCAGGGAAGAGATTTGGGGTGCAAATCCAACCTGATGCAATTCAGCCCTGCATACTTCTGCAAAGAGGGGGTTGTCTTTCCTCTGTCCTGATCCCAGTAAGAGCATCCCTCCCGGACAGAGTGCCAGGGATGGTGCTAAGCTCCATCAGCAAAAAGCCAGTGGAGCTTCAGAGCTGCCCAGTGTCAACCACAGCAGCAGCAGAGGCACAAATCCTGCCCTCCCAGATGCTGAAGGGGAAGGGTGAGAGCAGGGAGGAGCCCACACCAGGTATCCAGAGCCCTTGCAATCCACTGGGATTAATCCCAGGATCACATCCTTCTCCTGCACCCTCCAGCTCCAGGAACAGGTCAGAGGAGGCCAGACTGCACAGCCCTGTGGTGGATCAGCCAGTGGGGTCCTGTCCCCAGCAGGGACCCTGTGACAGTAACTGTGCACATAACCAGGGTGCTTGAAAAGCCCCATCTCCTGGCCCAGGGACCCCATGAAGCTCCTCATGAAAGTGGAGAGAGCAGGTCACCCCCTCCAAGCTGAGGGACCCACTTAGGTGCCCTCAAGGAGTGCCACTGCCCCCTCCTATCCCCCTGAGTCCCCAGCGTCCCTGCCAGGGAGGACAGTGGCCCCGCTACTGCCAGGCAGGGACCTGGGAGGTCCGATTTAATCCTGGATGTGGAAAAAAAAAAAGGTGCTTTTAGTGCTCATTCCTGTCTTTTGGGCTTAACCCCCCACCGGGACCACTCCCACCCCCCCTCCTGGCCTGTGTTCTTCTGGGGGGAGTCACTGGGGCAGTGGGGGGAGCAGAGGGGCCGTGGGGCAGCCGGGCAAAGGGAGGGCAGACGGCTTGCGGGGGGGCCAGGGGTGTTTGGGGGAGGGCAGGGGCACGAAGCCAAATGCCCCCCTTTCTGCTTTCCAAGTCTCAGAGCTGGTTGCCTTGGGCTGATGTGTCATTTGTTCCTGCCAAGGAAGAGGGGACACCCCCCTACACCCCCCTTCTTTAAATTCCTACTATTGTGAAGTGGGAGGCACGTTGGACCTGGTGTTTAGATGACATCACCGAGCAGGTTGGGTTATAAAATGAATGAAGCAGAAAGCCCAAGTTCACAAGCTCGGCACTTTGCAGGCGGCAGGAGGGACCTCGCGGCTCCGCTCTGAACTTTGACTCCCGTCGGTCCCGGCCTCTCCCCGGGGCTGCCCTCGGCTCCCCGCTGCCCCCCCGGCTCCCTTCCCGCCCGGCCCCGCAGGATGCAGATCTCATCCTTGCTGGCTGGTGGACTTTTACTCGCGCTGCTCTCCGTCAGGCTGGAGGCGAAGCCGGCGTCTCAGCTCCCACAGAAGGTACGGCGGGGGCTGCCCTCGGCTCTCCCTCCTCTTTCCGTCCCGCTGAGGGCCCTAACGGCACAGGGAGGGGACGTGGGGTGACTGTGGGGTGGCAGAGTCAGTGCAAAGGGGGGTCTTTCTTTCCCCACGGGCTATTTGACTGCAAAGGGACTCCCTGCTTCTCCAGGCTGTCCTAAACACGCGTGGGGACATCAGCCCCAGACTAGAGGCTGGAGGGGGACACTGTGTGCCCTGTACCCCACGGGATCAGCGCCAGGGAGGGTGGCAGTCTGCTCCCCGGCGTCACCCTGGGGACCCCGCTATGCCGGGTACTTGGGAAGGGGAGCAGAGCCGGGGCAGGGCAGGCAGCAGGTGCACGGTGGGCACGGTGAGAGGCAGTCCTGACCAAATGGCCTAGGCAGGAGCATCCGGGGTGTCCCCCGGGGAAGGGGTGCCTCAAATGGGGGTATCCCAGGGACCTGGATGTCCCGAGATGCTGAGGAAGAGGGATGCACCAGAGGCCACCTGCACTGGGTGGTACTGCCCAGAGGGCCGAGCAGAGATAGGGACACAGAGTGAGGGGTGCCCCAGCAGTGGGATAGGAGTGGTGGCTTCCTTGTAAGGAACTGGGGTGCAGGCTGCAGAGAAAGGGGTGATACGGGGTGGGTTGTCAGGGAGGTGAATGAAGGTGAGCATTCCCAGGGCTTGGTAAACAGAAGCTCCGAGTAGGGAGACAGATGGCCTGGGAGATGGGGGGCAGAGATGGAAGAGGGTGTGTCCCCCTAATTGTGGGTCAGAACTGGAAGAGTGGGGGCACCCAGAGAGTATTAACTAGGGGAGGGAGCAGGAAGGAAAGGGACCCCACATCTCCCCATCACTGCTGAGGACACTCTGCAAGGCAGCAGTGCAGGGGGAGCTGGGGGGCAGGACCCCCCCACCATAGTCTGAAGAGCTCTGTGAACTGGTGGGGGAGGCAGTCACCGAAGGGACCTGAAAGGAAAGGACCTGCCAGCTTTCAGGCCCCGTCAGATCAATGGCAGAGGATAGGGTGATGGGACAACGGGATAGTGACAGCAGCACAGCTGGGGGTGCAGCACCACCAGCCCTTTTGAGGGGACATGCAGTGACCGGGGCACTGCCGGGAGAGGGCAGGAAGACACTGCTATAGTGTGGGTCAGGGGGATGCTCTGACACCGGGGAAGGGAGCATAGATTTAGGGAGGAAAGAAGATGCCTTGGGCACAGCCGTGGGGTGATGAGGTGCGCTGCCGGGCACCGACCCCAATCCCGGGTTTCCGTCGGCGGGGGGGGGGGGGGGGGGGGGGCGACGCGCGCCGCCCCCCCGCCGGGGGTGGGGGGGGGGGGGGGGGGGGGGGGGGGGGGTGGTGACACACGGACCCCGCCGCGCGTCCTTAACGGGGGTTCCCAACGCCGGCGGGGTCGCTGGAGGCGACGGCGCTCTGACCCTCTCCCCTCTCCACAGGCGTCCCGCGGGTCGGCGGCGGCGGCAGCAGCGGCGGCGGCGGGTCCGCCCGAGACGGCGGAGCGGGAGAAGGAGCGGGAGAAGGAGCGGGAGAAGGAGCGGAGCGGCGGCGGCGGGTCGGGCCCGCGGGAGGCGCGGGAGGCGCGGGCCGAGGCGCGGCCGCGGGCGGGCTGGGCGCGGCTGCTGCAGGACCCGCCGGGCCGCCGCCACAAGGGCCTCCACAAGAAGGGCCTGGGCAAGGGCTGCTTCGGGCTCAAGCTGGATCGCATCGGCGCCATGAGCGGCCTCGGATGCTGAGGGACCCCTGGCGGTGAGTGCGCGGCCGGGCCGGGATGGGGCCGGGATGGGGCCGGGATGGGGCCGGGATGGGGCCGG